>NC_133120.1:86078903-86396907 GCF_033568475.1 Henckelia pumila
GACAAGTTATTGAGATGTAAGAGTTTGTTCTTTTAGAATATTTCTTGAATGAGATTATTACCTAAATTGTCTTACCGTATTATGTTTTTGAACAAAGTCGAAAATATAATTTTGATCAATGTCAATAACACATGTGAGAATATTAAAATATTCTTCCTTAAAGACAATTTTCATAACTTTATCTCCCCCCACAAATACTACATCCTCAAAAACCAAGCATTTTTCTAACTGAGAATCAAATTAATTGTGGGACCATAAAACTTTTACCCCTTAGATCTTTAAGAATCACTTTAATCAAACTTTGTTAAGGATATATGCTGCAGTCATTAGTGTTTTTTCCATAATTGAGATATAAGAAGTCATATATAAAATAATTATCTATGAACGTTATAAATTATTGTTGGTCATTCCAAAAAACCATATGGAAGACCCCCAAATATCCGTATTTATAAGTTCAAAGACGTCCAAATTCTTGTTGACTTCAAATCTCCTTTAATTTGTTGTATTCCCTTTATACATTTAACACAAATATCAAAATATGTTAAATTTAAAGGATTGAGAATTTCCTCATACATAAGTTTCTTTATTCTCCATCCGGAGATATTACATAATATCTCATGTCACGATGTAACTGAATTCTCATTTACTGGAATTTTATCTTTGAGACTTTTAAATTTAATTGCAGAAACTCATTAAATGAAACAATTGTATCAACTGAAGAAAGATTATCGTAACGAGATGAAGAGCCAGAGCCAACCAATTTTGAATCATGAAACAACCTAAATTTCCATTTCCAAATAAGCATGGAAAACTGAATTTGCCCAAAATAGAAATAAAAAAATTATTCCGCCTGAAAGTCGGTACAATAAATGTTTTATTCAAATTCAAATAAAACTCAAGCCTTAACAATAATCTAAAATTTTCAATTATTTCAGCTTTAACTGTTTTGCCATTGTACACCGATGAATTTTTCATCATCATTTGAACTTTAGCAATAATAATAATAACCACGCAATAGAAACACTGATGATAGCATTAAAATCTATCCACCACACGTGTCTAGACATCAAAGATAAATTAACCTTAAAACAAACCAAATTTAGATACTTTATTTTCATGAGACTTTTAGCTTCACAGAAGAAACAACTATATATTATTTTCCGATTACCTCGGTTTTTTTTGTTGTTCCTTTTGAGGTGCTATATCTACAGCTTAATTTATCCTTAATCATTTATCTTTATACCTCGTTGAAAGTGAGGTTGTCAAGAACGTACAAAATTCACCCTTTCATTATTGACAAACCTCAGTTTCAATATTCTGAATGTGATTCTTAACTTTAATTATATCTCTTTTCGACATATTTCCCTAAAGAGTCCTGAATGACTTATCTTAATGATCATCAGATATGCAATTTAATTTATCCTACATTTCCATCTCCCTCATTTTAAAAGAGGTACTCTAGTTCATAAAAGTATGCTTGAATCAATCTTTATTGCAATATCTTTGATCATTATTCCAAAAACTATCAAGATGTTTACTTTTTCATAACTTGAAGTAACGAACATCTTTCAAAGTAAGAATAAAATTGATGTGGACAGTAAAACTAGCAAAAATATTCAAATAATAACTGATCACAAAAAAATATGAATAAATTAAATATGCTCACAAAAATGCCCAAATAAGTAGTATTAAATTCAAATAAAGGCAATCCCCATCTCAAGATACCGGACACTCCATTAATATTCTATCTTTGGACAAAATATTAACTTGTAAATGATATCTTGGTGAAGTAATCAAATACTGATCATAAGAACCTATCAAATAATAAATCTTCCTTTGGGCCGATTTATTATTCATATGTAAAACCGAATAATAATCACATATTTATTACCACAACTGCACATGTAATTCTGTTAAATAATAACCTTCCTTTGAGCCGATTAATTATTCACATATATAAGTTACATGTACAAAACTTTTTATATTTCAAAACAAATTAATTTCCACAATAGAGGTCACTTTGGCGACATGTTGCTTCAATCAATTTATCCCAAAATATATATACCTTAAACGTTCTTTTATTTAAATTTAATATCAAAGAAAATTGACCCTTTCTTAAAAAATAAAATTTAAGTATTTTGGTCAAATTCAATTATTTAACCATTGATCGTGCGATCAATGCCGAATGGTGGGGAAATAAGGAAATTTACTGGTCATGAGTGATCTTTTTGGGTTAGATTCCCGTATAGTCAAAAAAATTAACTGACCCATGTATATTGACCTGATAAACTTAATCCATAGAAAATAATCAATTAATTCAAATAATGCAAACCTCATAAGAGATACCAAAAATTAATAGTAAATAACATGTCAAATAATAATATTCCTTTGGGTTGATTATTATTCACATGAAAACCGAATAACTATCACTTTTTATACTTCTAAAATGCATATGTAACCATATTATATATTAAACTTCCTTTGGGCCGATTAATACTCATAAAAATTACACATACAAAACTTTTTATATTTCAAAATAAATTGATTTTAATCAACTCATTTTAAAATATATAAAAATAACCTTATAATTATTTGAATAATTTAAAATTTAAAATTTAAGCCAAATTATCCTTAAAACCCAAAACAAAATGGGTTTATAACCGAATTAAACTTTATCCAAAAAAATATATGATGGGTTAGAAAAATTTACCAAAAATCTGAAATATTTTCGTTTCCTTGATTTCAAATTTTTTTAAAAAAAAAAATTCTTGAATTTTCGAAAATTAGCTGAAACCCTAACCCATCATCTTCATCAACTTATTGCCGCCGCCGTTCCTCCGACCGATTCCGACAGGCCTGTGATAGCACGCAGGTCGGCGACCACCACTGCACCATCACCGACCTCAGTCATCCCTTGATCGGCCGGAAAAAAATTTCTTAACTTTGAAGCTCGCGACCATGGCAGTCGAAGCTTTGGCTTCAAAATTCGGCGGCTCTGAGACTGAACCCGACCAATAAAATATACCGTATGATGAGCCTGGTCATGGGCAAGTTTTGGCCTTATGAATAGCCACCGGAAACGGCCTGTAGAATGACCGATTTGCACGATTTCCGGCGGAAAAATTCGAATTTTCCAGTTTTTTTTTTAATCCGAAATTTTTTTTAAAAAAATTGATCTGGAAATTCGACTTTGATTTTCTGTTTTCGATTAGACCAAATCGAATATAAACTTTATCTCAATGATTTAAACATGAGTGACTCTGATACCACTTGTTGGGAAAATCCATATAAACTTAAATCCAAAATCGTCATGTTAAATCATAAAGATTAAAACTGTAAACTGAAGCGAAAGCGTACCTTAATTCATAAAAATTGATACCGATGTAGATCTGCATGATTTGACCTTCCAGATCAACACGATTTGCTTTGAGAGTCCTTTAAATTCTCTTACGTACGCTCTCTAACTATCGATGGAAATAGAATAGAACATAATGACAGTGTCGTCAACATCGTGTGATCTGGGGACCATAACCCTATATTTATATTTTGAGATTCTATTTAATTATTTAACCATTGATCGTGCGATCAATGCCGAATGGCGGGCAAATCAGAAAATTTACTGGTCACGAGTGATCTTTTTGGGTTGGATTCCCATATAGTCAAAAAATTAACTGACCCATATATATTGACCTGATAAACTTAATCCATAGAAAATAATCAATTAATTCAAATAATGCAAACATCATAAGGGATACCAAAAATTGATAGTAAATAACATGTCAAATAATAATATTCCGTTGGGATGATTATTATTCACATGAAAACCGATTAACTATCACTTTTTACCCATTTAAAACGCATATATAACCATATTACATATTAACCTTCCTTTGGGCCGATTAATACTCATAAAAATTACACATACAAAACTTTTTATTTTTCAAAATAAATTGATTTTAATCAACTCATTTTAAAATATATAAAAATAACCTTATAATTATTTGAATAATTTAAAATTTAAAATTTAAGCCAAATTATCCTTAAAACCCAAAACAAAATGGGTTTATAACCGAATTAAACTTTATCCAAAAAAATATATGATGGGTTAGAAAAATTTACCAAAAATCTGAAATATTTTCATTTCCTTGATTTTAAATTATTTTTTAAAAAAAATTCTTGAATTTTCGAAAATTAGATGAAACCCTAACCCATCATCTTCATCAACTTATTGCCGCTACCGTTCCTCCGACCGATTCCGACAGGCCTGTGACAGCACGCAGGTCGGCGACCACCACTGCACCATCACCGACCTCAATCGTCCCTTGATCCGGAAAAAATTTTCTTAACTTTGAAGCTCGCGACAATGGCAGTCGAAGCTTTGGCTTCAAAATCCGGCGGCTCTGAGACTGAACCCGACCAATAAAATATACCGTATGATGAGCCTGGTCATGGGAAAGTTTTCGCCTTATGAATAGCCGCCGAAAACGGCCTGTAGAAAGACCAATTTGCCCGATTTCCGACGGAAAAATTCGAATTTTCCAAATTTTTTTTTAATCCAAAATTTAAAAAAAAAATTGATCTGGAAATTCGACTTTGATTTTCTATTTTCTATTAGACCAAATCGAACATAAACTGTATCTCAATGATTTAAACATGAGTGACTCTGATACCACTTGTTGGAGAAATCCATATAAACTTAAATCCAAAATCGTCATGTTAAATCATCAAGATTAAAACTGTAAACTGAAGCGGAAGCGTACCTTAATTCATAACAATTGATACAGATGTAGATCTCCATGGTTTGGCCTTCCAGATCAACACGATTTGCTTTGAGAGTCCTTTAAATTCTCTTACGTGCGCTCTCTAACTATCGATGGGAATAAAATAGAACATAATGACAGTGTCGTCAACATCGTGTGATCTGGGGACCATAATCCTATAATTATATTTTGGGATTCTATTTAATTATTTAACCATTGATCGTGCGATCAATGCCGAATGGCGGGCAAATCAGAAAATTTACTGGTCACGAGTGATCTTTTTGGGTTGGATTCCCGTATAGTCAAAAAATTAACTGACCCATGTAATATTGACCTGATAAACTAAATCCATAGAAAATAATCAATTAATTCAAATAATGCAAACATCATAAGGGATACCGAAAATTGATAGTAAATAACATGTAAAATAATAATATTCCTTTGGGCTGATTATTATTCACATGAAAACCGAATAACTATCACTTTTTACCCTTCTAAAATGCATATGTAACCATATTACATATTAACCTTCCTTTGAGCCGATTAATACTCATAAAAATTATACATACAAAACTTTTTATATTTCAAAATAAATTGATTTTAATCAACTCATTTTAAAATATATAAAAATAACCTTATAATTATTTGAATAATTTAAAATTTAAAATTTAATCCAAATTATCCTTAAAACCCAAAACAAAATGGGTTTATAACCGAATTAAACTTTATCAAAAAATATATGATGGGTTAGAAAAATTTACCAAAAATCTGAAATATTTTCGTTTCCTTGATTTTAAATTTTTTTTAAAAAACAATTCTTGAATTTTCGAAAATTAGCTGAAACCCTAACCCATCATCTTCATCAACTTTTTGCCGCTGCCGTTCCTCCGACCGATTCTGACAGGCCTGTGATAGCACGCAGGTCGGCGACCACCACTGCACCATCACCGACCTCAATCGTCCCTTGATCGGCCGGAAAAAAATTTCTTAACTTTGAAGCTCGCGACCATTGCAGTCGAAGCTTTGGCTTCAAAATCCGGCGGCTCTGAGACTGAACCCGACCAATAAAATATACCGTATGATGAGCCTGGTCATGGGCAAGTTTTTGCCTTATGAATAGCCGCCGGAAACGGCCTGTAGAACGATCGATTTGCACGATTTCCGGTGGAAAAATTCGAATTTTCTAGTTTTTTTTAATCCAAAATTTTAAAAAAATTGATCTGGAAATTCGACTTTGATTTTCTGTTTTCGATTAGACCAAATCGAACATAAACTATATCTCAATGATTTAAACATGAGTGACTCTGATACCACTTGTTGGGAAAATCCATATAAACTTAAATCCAGAATCGTCATGTTAAATCATAAAGATTAAAACTGTAAACTGAAGCGGAAGCGTACCTTAATTCATAACAATTGATACCGATGTAGATCTGCATGATTTGGCCTTCCAGATCAACATGATTTGCTTTGAGAGTCCTTTAAATTCTCTTACGTATGCTCTCTAACTATCGATGGGAATAGAATAGAACATAATGACAGTGTCGTCAACATCGTGTGATCTGGGGACCATAACCCTATATTTATATTTTGGGATTCTATTTAATTATTTAACCATTGATCGTGCGATCAATGCCGAATGGCAGGCAAATCAGGAAATTTACTGGTCACGAGTGATCTTTTTGGGTTGGATTCCCGTATAGTCAAAAAATTAACTGACCCATGTAATATTGACCTGATAAACTTAATTCATAGAAAATAATCAATTAATTCAAATAATGCAAACATCATAAGGGATACCGAAAATTGATAGTAAATAACATATCAAATAATAATATTCCTTTAGGCTGATTATTATTCACATGAAAACCAAATAACTATCACTTTTTACCCTTCTAAAACGCATATGTAACCATATTACATATTAACCTTCCTTTGGGCCGATTAATACTCATAAAAATTACACATACAAAACTTTTTATATTTCAAAATAAATTGATTTAAATCAACTCATTTTAAAATATATAAAAATAACCTTATAATTATTTGAATAATTTAAAATTTAAAATTTAAGCCAAATTATCCTTAAAACCCAAAACAAAATGGGTTTATAACCGAATTAAACTTTATCCAAAAAAATATATGATGGGTTAGAAAAATTTACCAAAAATCTGAAATATTTTCATTTTCTTGATTTTAAATTATTTTTAAAAAAAAATTCTTGAATTTTCGAAAATTAGATGAAACCCTAACCCATCATCTTCATCAACTTATTGCCGCTACCGTTCCTCCGACCGATTCCGACAGGCCTGTGACAGCACGCAGGTCGGCGACCACCACTGCACCATCACCGACCTCAATCGTCCCTTGATCCGGAAAAAATTTTCTTAACTTTGAAGCTCGTGACAATGGCAGTCGAAGCTTTGGCTTCAAAATCCGGCGGCTCTGAGACTGAACCCGACCAATAAAATATACCGTATGATGAGCCTGGTCATGGGCAAGTTTTTGCCTTATGAATAGCCGCCGGAAACGGCCTGTAGAACGATCGATTTGCACGATTTCCGGTGGAAAAATTCGAATTTTCTAGTTTTTTTTAATCCAAAATTTTAAAAAAATTGATCTGGAAATTCGACTTTGATTTTCTGTTTTCGATTAGACCAAATCGAACATAAACTATATCTCAATGATTTAAACATGAGTGACTCTGATACCACTTGTTGGGAAAATCCATATAAACTTAAATCCAGAATCGTCATGTTAAATCATCAAGATTAAAACTGTAAACTGAAGCGGAAGCGTACCTTAATTCATAACAATTGATACCGATGTAGATCTGCATGGTTTGGCCTTCCAGATCAACATGATTTGCTTTGAGAGTCCTTTAAATTTTCTTACGTATGCTCTCTAACTATCGATGGGAATAGAATAGAACATAATGACAGTGTCGTCAACATCGTGTGATCTGGGGACCATAACCCTATATTTATATTTTGGGATTCTATTTAATTATTTAACCATTGATCGTGCGATCAATGCCGAATGGCAGGCAAATCAGGAAATTTACTGGTCACGAGTGATCTTTTTGGGTTGGATTCCCGTATAGTCAAAAAATTAACTGACCCATGTAATATTGACCTGATAAACTTAATTCATAGAAAATAATCAATTAATTCAAATAATGCAAACATCATAAGGGATACCGAAAATTGATAGTAAATAACATATCAAATAATAATATTCCTTTGGGCTGATTATTATTCACATGAAAACCAAATAACAATCACTTTTTACCCTTCTAAAACGCATATGTAACCATATTACATATTAACCTTCCTTTGGGCCGATTAATACTCATAAAAATTACACATACAAAACTTTTTATATTTCAAAATAAATTGATTTAAATGAACTCATTTTAAAATATATAAAAATAACCTTATAATTATTTGAATAATTTAAAATTTAAAATTTAAGCCAAATTATCCTTAAAACCCAAAACAAAATGGGTTTATAACCGAATTAAACTTTATCCAAAAAAATATATGATGGGTTAGAAAAATTTACCAAAAATCTGAAATATTTTCGTTTCCTTGATTTTAAATTTTTTTTTAAAAAAAAATTCTTGAATTTTCGAAAATTAGCTGAAACCCTAACCCATCATCTTCATCAACTTATTGTCGCCGCCGTTCCTCCGACCGATTCTGATAGGCCTGTGACAGCACGCAGGTCGGCAACCACCACTGCACCATCACCGACCTCAATCGTCCCTTGATCGGCCGAAAAAATTTTTCTTAACTTTGAAGCTCGCGACAATGGCAGTCGAAGCTTTGACATCAAAATCCGGCGGCTCTGAGACTGAACCCAACCAATAAAATATACCGTATGATGAGCCTGGTCATGGGCAAGTTTTCGCCTTATGAATAGCAGCCAGAAATGGCCTGTAGAACGACCGATTTGCACGATTTCCAGCGGAAAAATTCGAATTTTCCAGTTTTTTTATTTAATCCAAAATTTTAAAAAAAAATTGATCTGGAAATTCGACTTTGATTTTTTGTTTTCGATTAGACCAAATCGAACATAAACTTTATCTCAATGATTTAAACATGAGTGACTCTGATACCACTTGTTGGGGAAATCCATATAAACTTAAATCCAGAATCGTCATGTTAAATCATAAAGATTAAAACTGTAAACTGAAGCGAAAGCGTACCTTAATTCATAACAATTGATACCGATGTAGATCTGCATGGTTTGACCTTTCAGATCAACACGATTTGCTTTGAGAGTCCTTTAGATTCTCTTACGTACGCTCTCTAACTATCGATGGGAATAGAATAGAACATAATGACAGTGTCGTCAACATCGTGTGATCTGGGGACCATAACCCTATATTTATATTTTGGGATTCTATTTAATTATTTAACCATTGATCGTGCGATCAATGCCGAATGGCGGGCAAATCAGGAAATTTACTGGTCACGAGTGATCTTTTTGGGTTGGATTCCCGTAAAGTCAAAAAATTAACTGACCCATATATATTGACCTCATAAACTTAATCCATAGAAAATAATCAATTAATTCAAATAATGCAAACATCATAAGGGATACCGAAAATTGATAGTAAATAACATGTCAAATAATAATATTCCATTGGGATGATTATTATTCACATGAAAACCGAATAACTATCACTTTTTACCCTTCTAAAACGCATATGTAACCATATTACATATTAACCTTCATTTGGGCCGATTAATACTAATAAAAATTACACATAAAAAACTTTTTATTTTTCAAAATAAATTGATTTTAATCAACTAATTTTAAAATATATAAAAATAACCTTATAATTATTGGAATAATTTAAAATTTAAGCCAAATTATCTTTAAAACCCAAAACAAAATGAGTTTATAACCGAATTAAACTTTATCCAAAAAAATATATGATGGGTTAGAAAAATTTACCAAATATCTGAAATATTTTCGTTTCCTTGATTTTAAATTTTTTTTAAAAAAAAATTCTTGAATTTTCGAAAATTAGCTGAAATCCTAACCATCATCTTCATCAACTTATTGCCGCTGCCGTTCCTCCGACCGATTCTGACAGGCCTGTGACAGCACGCAGGTCGGCGACCACCACTGCACCATCACCGACCTCAATCGTCCCTTGATCGGCCGGAAAAAATTTTCTTAACTTTGAAGCTCGCGACCATGGCAGTCGAAGCTTTGGCTTCAAAATCCGGCGGCTCTGAGACTGAACCCGACCAATAAAATATACCGTATGATGAGCCTGGTCATGGGCAAGTTTTCGCCTTATGAATAGCCGCCGAAAAAGGCCTGTAGAACGACCGATTTGCACGATTTTCGGCGGAAAAATTCGAATTTTCCAGTTTTTTTTTTTAATCCAAAATTTAAAAAAAAATTGATCTGAAAATTCGACTTTGAATTTCTATTTTTGATTAGACCAAATCGAACATAAACTATATCTCAATAATTTAAACATGAGTGACTCTGATACTACTTGTTGGGGAAATCCATATAAACTTAAATCCAGAATCGTCATGTTAAATCATCAAGATTAAAACTGTAACTGAAGTGGAAGCGTACCTTAATTCATAACAATTGATACCGATGTAGATCTGCATGGTTTGGCCTTCCAGATCAACACGATTTGCTTTGAGAGTCCTTTAAATTCTCTTACGTACGCTCTCTAACTATCGATGTGAATAAAATAGAACATAATGACAGTGTCGTCAACATCGTGTGATCTGGGGACCATAATCCTATATTTATATTTTGGGATTCTATTTAATTATTTAACCATTGATCGTGCGATCAATGCCGAAAGGCGGGCAAATCAGGAAATTTACTGGTCACGAGTGATCTTTTTGGGTTGGATTCCCGTATAGTCAAAAAATTAACTGACCCATGTATATTAACCTGATAAACTTTATCCATAAAAAATAATCAATTAATTCAAATAATGCAAACATCATAAGGGATACCGAAAATTGATAGTAAATAACATGTCAAATAATAATATTCCTTTGGGCTGATTATTATTCACATGAAAATCGAATAACTATCACTTTTTACCCTTCTAAAACGCATATGTAACCATATTACATATTTACCTTCATTTGAGCCGATTAATACTCATCAAAATTACACATACAAAACTTTTTATATTTCAAAATAAATTGATTTTAATCAACTCATTTTAAAATATATAAAAATAACCTTATAATTATTTGAATAATTTAAAATTTAAAATTTAAGCCAAATTATCCTTAAAACCCAAAACAAAATGGGTTTATAACCGAATTAAACTTTATCAAAAAATATATGATGGGTTAGAAAAATTTACCAAAAATCTGAAATATTTTCGTTTCCTTGATTTTAATTTTTTTTAAAAAAACAATTCTTGAATTTTCGAAAATTAGCTGAAACCTTAACCCATCATCTTCATTAACTTATTGCCGTTGCCGTTCCTCCGACCGATTCCGACAGCCTGTGATAGCACGCAGGTCGGCGACCACCACTGCACCATCACCGACCTCAATCGTCCCTTGATCGGCCGGAAAAACATTTCTTAACTTTGAAGCTCGCGACCATTGCAGTCGAAGCTTTGGCTTCAAACTCCGGCGGCTCTGAGACTGAACCCGACCAATAAAATATACCGTATGATGAGCCTGGTCATGGGCAAGTTTTTGCCTTATGAATAGCCGCCGGAAACGTCCTGTAGAACGACCGATTTGCACGATTTCCGATGGAAAAATTTAAATTTTCCAGTTTTTTTTTAATCCGAAATTTTAAAAAAATTGATCTGGAAATTCGACTTTGATTTTCTGTTTTCGATTAGACCAAATCGAACATAAACTATATCTCAATTATTTAAACATGAGTGACTCTGATACCACTTGTTGGGGAAATACATATAAACTTAAATCCAGAATCGTCATGTTAAATCATAAAGATTAAAACTGTAAACTGAAGCGGAAGCGTACCTTAATTCATAACAATTGATACCGATGTAGATCTGCATGGTTTGGCCTTCCAGATCAACATGATTTGCTTTGAGAGTCCTTTAAATTCTCTTGCGTATGCTCTCTAACTATCGATGGGAATAGAATAGAACATAATGACAGTGTCGTCAACATCGTGTGATCTGGGGACCATAACCCTATATTTATATTTTGGGATTCTATTTATTTATTTAACCATTGATCGTGCGATCAATGCCGAATGGCGGGCAAATCAGAAAATTTACTGGTCACGAGTGATCTTTTTGGGTTGGATTCCCGTATAGTCAAAAAATTAACTGACCCATGTAATATTGACCTGATAAACTTAATCCATAGAAAATAATCAATTAATTCAAATAATGCAAACATCATAAGGGATACCGAAAATTGATAGTAAATAACATATCAAACAATAATATTCCTTTGGGCTGATTATTATTCACATGAAAACCGAATAACTATCACTTTTTACCCTTTTAAAACGTGTATGTAACCATATTACATATTAACCTTACTTTGGGCCGATTAATACTCATAAAAATTACACATACAAAACTTTTTATATTTCAAAATAAATTGATTTTAATAAACTCATTTTAAAATTTATAAAAATAACCTTATAATTATATGAATAATTTAAAATATAAAATTTAAGCCAAATTATCCTTAAAACCCAAAACAAAATGAGTTTATAACCGAATTAAACTTTATCCAAAAAAATATATGATGGGTTAGAAAAATTTACCAAAAATCTGAAATATTTTCGTTTCCTTGATTTTAAATTTTTTTTTAAAAAAAAATTCTTTAATTTTCGAAAATTAGCTGAAACCCTAACCCATCATCTTTATCAACTTATTGCCGCCGCCGTTCCTCTGACCGATTCCGACAGGCCTGTGACAGTACGCAGGTCGACGACCACCACTGCACCATCACCGACCTCAATCGTCCCTTGATCGGCCGGAAAAAATTTTCTTAACTTTGAAGCTCGCGACAATGGCAGTCGAAGCTTTGGCTTCAAAATCCGGCGGCTCTGAGACTGAACCCGACCAATAAAATATACCGTACGATGAGCCTGGTCATGGGCAAGTTTTCGCCTTATGAATAGCCGCCGGAAACGGCCTGTAGAACGACCGATTTGCACGATTTCCGGCGGAAAAATTCGAATTTTTCAGTTTTTTTTTATTCTGAAATTTTAAAAAAAAATTGTTCTGGAAATTCGACTTTGATTTTCTGTTTTCGATTAGACCAAATCGAACATAAACTGTATCTCAATGATTTAAACATGAGTGACTCTGATACCACTTGTTGAAAAAATCCATATAAACTTAAATCCAGAATCGTCATGTTAAATCATCAAGATTAAAACTGTAAACTGAAGCGGAAGCGTAACTTAATTCATAACAATTGATACCGATGTAGATCTGCATAGTTTGGCCTTCCAGATCAACACGATTTGCTTTGAGAGTCCTTTAAATTCTCTTACGTACGCTCTCTAACTATCGATGAGAATAAAATAGAACATAATGACAGTGTCGTCAACATCGTGTGATCTGGGGACCATAACCCTATATTTATATTTTGGGATTCTATTTAATTATTTAACCATTGATCGTGCGATCAATGCCAAATGGCGGGCAAATCAGGAAATTTTCTGGTCACGAGTAATCTTTTTGGGTTGGATTCCCGTATAGTCAAAAAATTAACTGACCCATGTATATTGACCTGATAAACTTAATCCATAGAAAATAATCAATTAATTCAAATAATGCAAACATCATAAGGGATACCAAAAATTGATAGTAAATAACATGTCAAATAATAATATTACTTTGGGCTGATTATTATTCCCATAAAAACCGAATAACTATCACTTTTTACCCTTCTAAGACGCATATGTAACCATATTACATATTTACCTTCCTTTGGGCCGATTAATACTCATAAAAATTGCACATACAAAACTTTTTATATTTCAAAATAAATTGATTTTAATCTACTCATTTTAAAATATAAAAAATAACCTTATAATTATTTGAATATTTTAAAATTTCAAATTTAAGTCAAATTATCCTTAAAACCTTAAACAAAATGGGTTATAACCGAATTAAACTTTATTCAAAAAAATATATGATGGGTTAGAAAAATTTACCAAAAATCTGAAATATTTTCGTTTCCTTGATTTAAATTTTTTTTTAAAAAAAAAATTCTTGAAGTTTCGAAAATTAGCTGAAACCCTAACCCATCATCTTCATCAACTTATTGCCGCCGCCGTTCCTCCCACCGATTCTGACAGGTCTGTGACAGCACGCAGGTCGGCGACCACCACTGCACCATCACCGATCTCAATCGTCCCTTGATCGCCCGGAAAAAATTTTCTTAACTTTGAAGCTCGCGACAATGGCAGTCGAAGCTTTGGCTTCAAAATCCGGCGGCTCTGAGACTGAACCCAACCAATAAAATATACCGTATGATGAGCCTGGTCATGGGCAAGTTTTCGCCTTATGAATAGCCGCCGGAAACGGTCTGTAGAACGACCGATTTGCACGATTTCCGGCGGAAAAATTCGAATTTTCCAGTTTTTTTTTAATCCGAAATTTTAAAAAAAATTGATCTGGAAATTCGACTTTGATTTTTTGTTTTCGATTAGACCAAATCGAACATAAACTGTATCTCAATGATTTAAACATGAGTGACTCTGATACCACTTGTTGGGAAAATCCATATAAACTTAAATCCAGAATCGTCAAGTTAAATCATCAAGATTAAAACTGTAAACTGAAGTGGAAGCGTACCTTAATTCATAACAATTGATACCGATGTAGATCTGCATGTTTTGGCCTTTCAGATCAACACGATTTGCTTTGAGAGTCTTTTAAATTCTCTTACGTATTCTCTCTAACTATCGATGGGAATAGAATAGAACATAATGACAGTGTCGTCAACATCGTGTGATCTGGGGACCATAACCCTATATTTATATTTTGGGATTCTATTTAATTATTTAACCATTGATTGTGCGATCAATGCCGAATGGCGGGCAAATCAGGAAATTTTCTGGTCACGAGTGATCTTTTTGGGTTGGATTCCCATATAGTCAAAAAATTAACTGACCCATGTATATTGACCTGATAAACTTAATTCATAGAAAATAATCAATTAATTCAAATAATGCAAACATCATAAGGGATACCGAAAATTGATAGTAAATAACATGTCAAATAATAATATTCCTTTGGGCTGATTATTATTCACATGAAAACCGAATAACTATCACTTTTTACCCTTCTAAAACACATATGTAACCATATTACATATTAACCTTCCTTTGGGCCGATTAATACTCATAAAAATTACACATACAAAACTTTTTATATTTCAAAATAAATTGATTTTAATCAACTCATTTTAAAATATATAAAAATAACTTTATAATTATTTGAATAATTTAAAATTTAATCCAAATTATCCTTAAAACCCAAAACAAAATGGGTTTATAACCGAATTAAACTTTATCCAAAAAAATATATGATGGGTTAGAAAAATTTACCAAAAATCTGAAATATTTTCGTTTCCTTAATTTTAAATTTTTTTTTTAAAAAAAAAATTCTTGAATTTTCGAAAATTAGCTGAAACCCTAACCCATCATCTTCATCAACTTATTGCCGCCGCCGTTCCTCCGACCGATTCTGACAGGCCTGTGACAGCACGCAGGTCGGCGACCACCACTGCACCATCACCGGCCTCAATCGTCCCTTGATCGGCCGAAAAAAATTTTCTTAACTTTGAAGCTCGCGACAATGGCAGTCGAAGCTTTGGCTTCAAAATCCGGCGGCTCTGAGACTGAACCCAACCAATAAAATATACCGTATGATGAGCCTGGTCATGGGCAAGTTTTTGCCTTATGAATAGCCGCCGAAAATAGCCTGTAGAACGACCGATTTGCTCGATTTCCGGCGGAAAAATTCGAATTTTCCAGTTTTATTTAATCCGAAATTTAAAAAAAATTGATCTGGAAATTCGACTTTGATTTTCTGTTTTCGATTAGACCAAATCGAACATAAACTGTATCTCAATGATTTAAATATGAGTGACTCTGATACCACTTGTTGAAAAAATCCATATAAACTTAAATCCAGAATCGTCATGTTAAATCATCAAGATTAAAACTGTAAACTGAAGCGGAAGCGTAACTTAATTCATAACAATTGATACCGATGTAGATCTGCATAGTTTGGCCTTCCAGATCAACATGATTTTCTTTGAGAGTCCTTTAAATTCTCTTACGTACGCTCTCTAACTATCGATGAGAATAAAATAGAACATAATGACAGTGTCGTCAACATCGTGTGATCTGGGGACCATAACCCTATATTTATATTTTGGGATTCTATTTAAGTCCATCAATCAAATAAAAAAGTCAACTAGTATCTACACATTAAAGGCCACACCATATTAGATACATAAAGCCCAAATAGATCGAAACTTTATTTGGATCACTTTTATGGGCTAACTTAATTTGATAGTTCACAATACATAATTATTTACATATAAGTCCAAGGTTTGATTTATGATCCAACATATATTAGACAACTAATTTCAGAAGGTATTATTAGAGTTGTTTATGTAAAGTCTAATAGCAATCTAGTAGACCCATTTACTAAAGCAATCTCGAGGGATATGATTAAAAGTACTGAGTAGGAATGGGTCTGAAACTTTTTTAATGTGTCACCAGTAATAGGATCCCAACCTTCTTGTTATTTTCATAATATTAAATGTTTAATGTGTAATAACAAGTTACTGATCATAAGTGACAAAATCAAACGCTAAAGAATTATTTTAGTGTTTGATATTAAGAAGGATGAATGGTTTATGCTTTTAATGAAGTTTAATTAGTTGTTCAAATGTGAGCAAGATTAAAAAAAATAAAAATAAAATTCGCCTATATGAATACAAAGGAGTGGTGCCGCTTCTAGCAAGAATGGAAATAAATTCTTATACATGTTCATGAAGACATGATTGTAGCACAAGGCCATTAAATGGTGCTAAACTAACGGCGAATATTTTGAAACAGGAAAAGCACATATTTACAATATTTCCGATTGTGATATTTAAGAATCTTGGTTTAAAGTTTGAGCTACCGATGATTTCATTATAATTTTGAAATATTTGAAATAAGAGTAGGTTTAAATCGAAAGATACCTTAGCTTCTCCTATTTATGTGCCAGTATATTTTGTTTGATAAGTTAATCAACATTACAACCTAAGTGGGGGATTGTTAGGATTTTAATATAGGTTGTTATGTTTGATGTAAGGATTATTAAAGAGAATTAAATAATTGATGGTTGTCAATTATTTAAGGTGTCCTTTGGATTAAATAATTGATGTAAAGGTTTCCCATCAATACTTTTTCTTCATTGACGACATCGTTTTATTCCTTAAACTTAGCCTTATCATTGCAAACATGAATAGTCATATAGGACGATGGTACTAATCAACTCAACTCAACTCATTTTTTTAACAAAGTTTATTCACAATAAAAAAAAAAAAAAAGAAAAAGTTCACACGTGTGTCTTTTGCGGTTAAGTAGATGCCACCCGCAGGGTAGTGCCTGTGGGTGGCGTGGCGGATTTTGATTGGTTAAAATCAGTGGGGCCCACATGAGACCTACTGATTTTGACCAATCATGGGATTACATATCGCCCGCAGGGTAGTACCATGCGGGTGACATGAACAAAACCGTCTTTTGCTATAGTGCTAGCTAGCTATAAAAAGAATTAGTATCTTTTTTGTCCTCGCCATAGTAAAGACACCTGATTGACCTAGCTAAATTAATGTGTTGCATTATATTCCTGGCGTTAGCCGTCATAGATCTAGTTATGGTTTAGGATCTATGCCATGGTGAAATTAATATATAGTCTACTCAACACTTGGTGCAAAAAGTTGCTAGCTAGCTACTCGTTGTTGAAAATAAATTAGTTGTTATATACGTTACAGGAAGCCCCCAGTTACTGGCGAAACCTGGACCCCTACTGGCGAGGCACGGGGACTATGATGCGGCGGTACTTCCATTCCGACGGAAGCATAACGGCGGATCCGGATGACCCTGTGTGGGGAGGCCACGAATCTTGCTACACTGTTGTCACTGGTTTACATGACGATGGGAGGATAAGGGAACACTATGTAAGAGTAAATAGATGGCCCCAAATGTTTGTCTCCAGAAAAGAGGACTGGAGCTGGCAAATATCCAACCATTTACACTGCTACACCACTGCATGTCCCTTCCCCTTCAAATGCCCATCAAAACTCTCCAGTTCTTGAATTTTCCTCCATCAATCCCCCAAAACCATCGTGCATGATATTGGAACTAACTATCTATCATATATGGTCATTAATGCAGCTTGTACGTACGTAATTCCTAGTCTTTCCAACTTGCTAGAAACATAGATAAATCTGTATATATATATATCTATATTATGCGACTGCAGTTTTGTAGATATATATATATATATCTTCGTATTTAAGAAAGGTTTGGGGATATGGAAGAAGTTGATTTCTGTTAATATATATCTATGTGTTTTCTTGAATTTAATATCTTATACTGTTTCTCACTACACAACAGAAGTTGTGGTATTCGGATCCGTTCGAATTACCGGTGATGCATTAGGTACCACAGACTAAATACTGCATTACGAGAAAATTTTTTAGTAATTTCAAAATCTTTTTAGACAAAGGAAAGTGTGAATTTCTTTCACAATGATGCATGCCTGCCTGCCTATAATAATGTCTATTTCAATTTAACAAAATTCATGACGACTGTTACACAAAAGTTCAAATTCTAATAATTATTAAACCTACGTACCATGAAACCACTATAAATGTCAATTTATTGCCTCGAGTACTTGTCTAATTAATTTAAAGAGATTTTGGAAATCAGAAATCATATCTTCTAGTCATATTAATGTTGACTACCATAAATTTTCTTTTCCAAAGTGACAATAAGCAATCTACAAAAGAAGTTTTAATACGATTTTCTCGCTGATTACAGACCTTATATAAAAGATGGAATAGTTCTAGAGAAAATTAAAATAATATTTGCATTATATCTGGACCTTATAAAAATGACCAAAAACCTAGTTCCTTTACTCTTGATGGTCCAATTATTATTTTCATGTGTCCCATTGATAAATGCATCAATATTCATTAATCCTAAATACCATGTCAATGTTGTAAATGATATGCAACCTGGAAATTCCTCAAAATTCGACGTTCATTGTGCATCAAAGGACGATGACATTGGATATTTTACGCTCGATCATTCACAGAGCATCCAATGGAAATTTCGAGAGAATTTTTGGGCCAGGACACTATTCTTCTGTCATTTTTGGTGGGGTCGATATCAGAAAAGTTTCGATGTGTTCAACTCCAAGTGGAAACAAATATGCGATTCCGCCGGCAAAGGCCAACCTCATTTGTGTCATTGGGTTGTTAGAAATGATGGGTTTTATTTCACAAATAAACAGAATTATGGCCCTCCGGACTTGGAAAGGAAGTATGCTTGGGTATCTTGAACTTGATCCATATATATTTTACAAACAACGCATTGATTTTTTTTTTAAAAAAATGTTTGAATAATATATTGGGAATATATATAAATAGATTTATATATATGGAGGATATATAGCAACGTATAATTACCTAATAAGTATAAGAAATAAATAGGTACCTAAACAAGAGGATCCCAATACTTGTTTCGTATAGCATAAATAGCAATTACGAGATACTGGCATCGATTTAATTTAGTATTTTGAGTGATTTTTTTTCTGTTTATTATAAGGATCGTTATAATAATGATAAAATATGTTAATTAAATGGCATTGGTTGAGGTAAATAATAAGGAAAGAATATTGCACTACTTACCATTTGCAAATGAATTGATTGGGTAAAATTATGGGTTCTAGGCAAGTTTTTCAGCTATAAAAACATCTCCTCTAATTAGTACCATCGTCCTATATGTACTAGTTAAATTGCAACATCAAACTATTGTACAAAATGAATAAATCTTTTGCTTTCTTTTTAACCATATTCGTTGTGAAACTCTTGGTGCTCGGTTCATCCATGAGCGTCAAGAGTATAGGTTTTCTTCAAAATTATGAAGTTCATGTTATGCGACGATTTGCGAATGATTCCGGTGAGTTAGTCGTTCGGTGCGAGTCAGGGGACGACGATCTCGGAGAGCATTATTTGGCTACGGGTGATGATTTTCATTGGAGGTTTAGGGTGAATTTCTTCAAGTCCACACTCTTCTTCTGCCATGTGAGATGGGGTGAATTGGAGCAAACATTCAATGCTTTTGACACTGATTATATAAGTTTTAAGTGTGAGGAAACTTCCAAGTGTTTTTGGTCTTTGAGTGAAGAGGGGATTTATTTTAGTTGTGATGATGAGAATTATGTGAAAGAGTTTGAGTGGTCATGATGGGTTAGATGAAATGTGGGCTCGAATCAGGCCCAAAATTCAGGTCATACAAATTAATGTTACGTCCAGCCTAAATCATTATTGGGTCCAAATTGTTAACCCAAATCCAAATCCATATCTATTCGAGCTCGGTCAAGATGTTACTTATGGGTCCTTGTTTAGAAAAAAAAAAATAAAATGTTTGGGTCTAATTATAATAGTTGGAGTTATAAAAAACTCTTATATAATCAGTAGAGAAAATTATATTTTCAGTGATTTAACTTACATGTTTTTTCCATATTTTGTCATGGGTAAATTCATAAACTTAGCATGGTTTGTTGTCATGTATATGAGTATATCACCATTTTCCCGAATCGAAAAAAGCAAAAATTAATGAAATAAGACAGTAAATTAACTGACAACATAACCAAAAATAATAATAAAACAAACTCACTGCCTCAATGATATAACACTGAAAAGAAGACAAGATTATGCTAATAATAATGAAATGAAACATTAGAGACACGCAATCTATAAAATAAGTCGATAACTTGCAAAGAATCTGGCCTGACTTTGTACCAAATCCAATTCCTGATCTACACAATTTTCCCATTGCAAATTAAGCCACAATTTGCTTACTTACTCATAGAGGGGACACACCAAAAACCCAATAATACAACACCTAACCATTTCCCATATATTACATGCAATCTTATCATGAAAATATAATAAACCAGCCAGTTCATGCATTAGGGGGAAAAAGTGGTGTGAAGACAAAATTAAGGGTGCAAATACAGCTAGAGGAAAACAACTCAAAGTAGTGTGTGTCATTTTGGTCAAAGAAGGAATGGCTCCTTTAGCCAACCTCTACTTTTGGAAGCATATATAAATACACGAAGATATATATATATATATATATATATATATATATATATAGACTTGATCCCCCGCACCCTAGGGTGCGGGGAATCCGTGCACACCCGTTGAAACGACCCTAACTCTATAATAAATAAATATGCGGAATTTTTTTTTTTTTTTTTTTTTTTTTTCTACTTAAATAAATATATGTAAGTACATATATGCCCATACATATATGCACCAAATAAAAATACTAAAAATAAATTCAGGACTAAATAAATAAACAATTTGAATACTTAAATAAAATGCATTCTTAAAAATAATTAAACAACTGAGTCAACCCTAGAATTAAAAATATACTACATAAATAAAATAAATAAAAATGTGCATGCACTAAAAATATTTAATAAAATATCCAAAAACATCAACCCAAAAAAAATATAAAAAAAATGTATCATGACATCATGCACGGTGACTCAGAAACTGTCACGGTCACGGGGCTACTGCAGCACGGCTCATACATCCTCACCACCGGTAGGAGTAACCTGTTCCTCTACGTACTCACCTGCACCATATCAGTGTAGTGAGCCTAGAGGCCCAACATGCATACTAACAAGGGTTTAAAATAATTTAAATCAATTTACTACTAATACATACATATACATGAATGAGCATGCTTAAAAATTAATAACATAAATTACATAAATAAACATACATAACATACATAATATCATACATACATAAGTTGTTGAGCGTTTATTTTCTTAACATCGAATGGTCCTATCCGTAAGTGTGACCCATAGTGCGACTGATCAGTCTAAGAAACCATCGTACGAGGCTGGTGGCGAACCACCCATACATAAATGGCAGAAAACTGCCCATACATAAATGGCAGAAACTGCCCATACATAAATGGCAGAAACTGCACATACATAAATGGCCACACTACTTCAATTTCCACCTAAAATATTTTATTTGCTCAACCATAGAAATTAAATCATATCATAAAAATTGATTTCATGAATGCATGTACTTAAATAAATTGTGTGTCCTTCATATATATTTAATTTAATTTTCTTACTAACATATAAATATTAAAATAACTTAAATGCATAAAAAAATAATTAAATATATAATCGGGACACATGCAATTTTCTCATGGATGGTTCTGGACTGCTGGCCCTACACTCAAACCCATTAACTTAAATCTGGCCCATTGGGCCCAAAAACCCAAAGACTGGCCCAATAACCTTTATGGGCCCAAAAGTCCATAAAAATTATGGAATAACTTAATTAAAATTTTAAAAGACCAAATAAAATTATTTGGGAGTCCAAATGATTTTATTTTAATTTAACTGACTAAATAACCCATTAATTCATAAAATGTTTTAAAAATAAAAGGACTCGAGCCCGGCCCACCAAACCCGGACCCGGACCCACTTAACCCGACCCATTAACCTACTGACCCGACCCGAGCCCCCACGACCCGACCCGGTACTCTGAAACCCTAAACCCGAACCCCTTTTTCCTAACCTAGCCTCTCGGCCGCCGAGGGCTTGGGCAGCAGGCCTTCAACGCCTGCTGCCGCCCTGCTCCGGCCACGACCGGCCGGAGCGCCGCCGGCAGGACCTTCCCAGGGTCCTGCCGGTTCGAGCCACACCAGGCCCCTGCCCCCATGCACGCCCAAACCCCCAAGCCGCAGCCCTTTCTCCCAAACCCTAACCGTGCGCAGCTGCAGCCTTCTAGCCAAAACCTGATCGGCCGAGCCCTTCTCAGCCCCAAGCCCTGCCATGGCTCGATCCTTAGGCACCCTAGGACCTCACCTGACCGAACCCTCAGCCCCGAACCAAGCCATGCCAACAAAATTTCGTGAATCATGAATCATGCACGCAAACAACATCCTTCAACAAAAATTTTCTGAAAAATAGTTAAAGAAATTCGATGCCCACTTATCCTACATATTATACACTGATATAATGTTAAAATGAGAAGAAAATCATGCCTTTCACCGTAGATATGGATTTAACACGCGTAGGAAGGACTTCGGGACGACGGGGCGACCTTGGCTTGCTTGGAACCTTCGAAATATTGGCTATGGTGTTCTTGGAGGTTGGTTCGGTGAAGAAGGAGATGGAATGAAGGTGACGGCTGATAGGGGAGGAAGAAAAAGATCGGCTAGTTGTTTTAGGTTGAATAGGTTTAATTTTAGGTTAATTTAGAATATAGGTTAAATAATTAAATAAAAAGGTTTTAAGATAATTAAAATACAAGTTAACTCTTAAATAAACCTTTAGAAATCTGATAATATAAAATAAACTCGAAATAATAATTTAGGGGAATTTTAAAAATACTAAAAAGTCAATATTTTGACTAATTTTGGATAAAAATGACTCCTAAAATTAAATAAAATTAAATACCTAAAATTTTGGGATAATAAAACTCAAAATAATATTTTAAGGCTCCAAAAAGGCTCATAAAATAATTTGGCTAGAAAGTTGTCATCTCGTCCGTCCACGGTCCCGTCTACGCGATTAAATAATAAAAATACTAAAAAAATCCTAAAAAACTAATTATGGGTTAAATGCTTAAAAATAAATTAAATCATGCATAAATAAATTCACAAAATTATTTAACCCATAAATCATAAATTTAAATAATTAAAATATCCTAATTATGCAGGCGGATTTATGTAATTAAAAAAAATACCGGGTGTTACAATTCTCCCCCCCTTAAATTGAATTTCGTCCTCGAAATTAAAGTACTTACCCGAACAACTCCGGGTAGCGAGTCCTCATATCCTCCTCGGTCTCCCAAGTAGCTTCCTCCTCCGAGTGATTCAGCCACTGGACTCTGACCATCGGTATGACCCGCGTCCTAAGCCTCCGCTCCTCTCTAGCCAAGATCCGCACTGGTCTCTCCTCGTAAACAAGATCTGGCGGCAACTGTAAGGGCTCAAAATCCAACACATGCGACGGATTGGAGACATATCTCCGAAGCATGGATACATGGAAAACGTTGTGCACTGCCGCTAGCCCTGGAGGTAGAGCTAAACGATAGGCCAACGTGCCAACTCGCTCCAAGATCTCGAATGGCCCTATGTATCTCGGATTAAGCTTGCCTCTCCGTCCAAAACGCGCTACTCCCTTCATAGGTGACACCTTCAAGAATACGTGATCACCTACTGCGAACTCCAAATCGCGTCGTCTGGCATCTGCATAACTCTTCTGCCGACTCTGCGCAGTCCTCATCCTCTCTCGAATCTGCGTCACGATGTCAGCTGTCTGCTGCACAATCTCCGGACCCAACAAAATCCGCTCACCAACCTCATCCCAATGCACCGGAGATCTGCATCTCCTCCCATAAAGTGCTGCATATGGAGCCATACCTATAGACGACTGAAAGCTGTTGTTATAGGTAAACTCCACCAATGGCAGTCTAGTCTCCCAAGAGCCCCGAAAATCAATGACACAAGCTCTCAGAAGATCCTCGAGAACCTGGATCACTCTCTCAGACTGCCCATCTGTCTGGGGATGAAATGCTGTACTGAACAGAAGCCTAGTCCCCATAGCCGTGTGCAGACTCTTCCAAAACGCAGATGTGAATCTCGGATCTCTGTCTGACACAATAGACACTGGTATGCCATGCAGTCTAACAATCTCTCTAATGTAAAGCTCTGCATACTGTGTCAAAGTATAGTTAGTCCTCACCGGCAAGAAATGAGCTGACTTGGTGAGTCTATCCACAATCACCCAAATCGCTGTGCAACCTCTGGCACTCCTCGGCAAGCCAACCACAAAGTCCATCGTAATATTCTCCCATTTCCATTCCGGAATGGGAAGAGGTCTAAGAAGTCCTGCTGGACGCTGATGCTCTGCTTTGACTTGCTGACAAGTCAAGCACTCTGACACCACTCTCCCGATGTCACTCTTCATCCCAGGCCACCAATACAATAACTGCAAATCTCGGTACATCTTCGTACTTCCGGGGTGAATGGAGTACGGAGATGCATGAGCCTCTGCTAGAATCTCGGCTCTCAACTGATCAACGCTCGGTACCCACATCCTCCCACGGTACTGAACGATGCCATCCTCCACTGTATACAAGAGATTACCTCTGGCCTCATCTCTCTGTCTCCATCGCTGTAGCTCCTCATCAGTAGACTGTCCCTCTCTAATCCGATCTCGCAGAACTGGCTGCACTGTCAACACTGACAAGCTCGGTGCATGGCCACTCGGATAGCACTCCAAACCAAATCTCTGAATCTCGGTCTGTAGTGGTAGCTGTACAGTCAAACATGATATCACTGACGACTTCCGACTCAAAGCATCTGCCACTACATTAGCCTTACCCGGATGGTAGCTAATGTCACAGTCGTAGTCCTTAACAAGCTCAAGCCATCTGCGCTGCCTCATGTTCAACTCCTTCTGGGTGAAGAAGTACTTGAGGCTCTTGTGATCAGTGAAAATCTTGCACTTCTCGCCGTAAAGATAGTGCCTCCAGATTTTCAACGCAAATACCACTGCTGCAAGCTCCAAATCATGCGTCGGATAGTTCTGCTCATGAATCTTCAACTGTCGCGACGCATATGCGATAACTCTGCCACTCTGCATAAGTACTGCGCCCAAACCAAGCTTGGACGCGTCGGTGTACACCACTAACTCCTCATGTGGCACTGTCATAGCTAACACCGGTGCTGAAGTAAGTGCATCCTTCAGCTGATCAAAGCTCCTCTGACAATCTGGACTCCAACTATACTTCGCGTTCTTCTTGGTCAAGGAAGTCAAGGGTACTGCAATAGAGGAAAAACCCTTGATGAACTTCCTATAGTATCCTGCTAAACCCAAGAAGCTACGAATCTCCGAAGCATTCTTTGGAATCCCCCAATCCCTCACTGCCTGCACCTTGGACTGATCCACTGCAATCCCATCCCTAGAAATAATGTGGCCTAGAAACGCCACCTGCTCCAACCAAAACTCACACTTACTGAACTTTGCAAACAGTCGATGCTCTCTCAAAGTCTGTAAGGCTGTATGCAAATGCTGTGTATGCTCCTCAATGCTCCTCGAGTAGATCAATATGTCATCAATGAATACAATGACAAACTGATCTAGATACGGCTGGAAGACACGATGCATGAGATCCATAAAAACTGCTGGAGCATTGGTCAACCCAAAGGGCATCACCAAGAACTCATAGTGCCCATATCGTGTCCTAAAGGCAGTCTTAGACACGTCTGAATCTCTGACTCTCAACTGATGGTAACCAGATCGCAGATCGATCTTGGAGAATACCGAAGCTCCCTGCAACTGATCGAATAAATCCTCTATCCTCGGTAGCGGATACTTATTCTTCACTGTGACTCTGTTGAGTTCTCGGTAGTCAATGCACAATCTCATGCTGCCGTCCTTCTTCTTCACAAACAACACTGGAGCTCCCCATGGAGAAAAGCTAGGACGAACAAAGCCCTTCTCCAACAACTCCTGAATCTGCTCCTTCAACTCTCTCATCTCTGTAGGAGCAAGTCGATACGGTGCCTTAGAGATAGGCACAGTATCCGGCAACAACTCAATACTGAACTCCACCTCCCTCACTGGTGGAACTCCTGCAACATCGTCAGGAAAAACATCTGGATAGTCACGTACCACCTCTATATCTGATAAAGACCTGCTAGAAACATCGGAGGTAGTGACCACACTAGCAAGAAATCCCTGACATCCATTGCGTAACAGTTTCCTCGCACGAACAAGTGATATCATCTGAGGAATACTGCTAGACTGAGATGCAAAGAAAGTAAACATCTCACCTCCTGCTGGCTTCACTGATACTGTCCTACGTCGGAAATCAATCGAAGCTCCATTAACTGATAGCCAGTCCATACCCAAAATCATGTCAAACCCGGTCAATGGAAGAACCACTAGATCTGCTCGAATGGAGTGTCCCTGCAGCTCCAATGCCAGATCCCTGATGACACTAGTGGTAGTGATAATCTGTCCGGATGGCATGGTAACATCGTAACCACTGTCTACAACCTCTGGTGTAATGCCTATCCGTCTGATAAAATCCCGGGAGATAAACGAATGCGTGGCTCCTGAATCTAGCAACGCAAACGTGGAGTTTCCTCCAACTAGAATTCTCCCTGCACGCAGAAGATTCCCAACAATTCATACCACTATGCTCCCAAGGTTAAAACACTAAAATCCTCAATTCTAATCACAAAGAAACAAAATTCTTATTCTAGCATGCTGATAATTAAACTCATGCAACAGGCATTAAGATATAATCACAATAAACAAAAGCAAAGAATTGAAAAAGTTCTAGGGGTTAAGTATACCGGTGATCAAGGAGGTATCTGGATCTGCCTCCTCAGCCTGCATAACATAAACTCGCCCACTGACATTCTGCCTCTGCGGGCAGTTGGCAATCTGATGCCCTGGCTCCTTGCAGCGATAGCAGACTCCTGCTCCCAAAAGACACTGCCCGGAATGCATCTTCTGGCACTTCGGACACACTGGATATCTCCCTGGAGTAGGGGCCCCGCCCCTAGTCTGCTGCTGTGGCTTCCCCTGAGGCCTCTGCTGATTCGGGCCCTTAGATGGCCCTGTAGACTGCTTCTTCGCAGGTGGCTGCGAAGAAGGTCGCTGATACCCAGTCTGAACAAACTGCCTCTTACCCTGCTGTTGCTCCCTCTGGATCGCTCTCCGACCCTCCTCCGAACGCAAAGCCCGGCTGACTGCAGACTCATATGTAAAAACGTCTGCCATGCGTACATCGTGCCTGATCTCTGCCTTCAGGCCCTCAACAAACTGTCGCAGCTTCTCCTGCGGACTCTCAGCAATCATGGGCACGAAACGGCAGCCCCTCTCAAACTGGCTGATGTACTCCACTACAGATCTGTCCCCCTGGCGGAGACTCATGAACTCTCGGATCATGCGGCTGCGCACGTCCTCAGTGAAATACTTGGCGTAGAAGATACGCCTGAACTCAACCCATGTCAGAGTCGGTAGATGAACTCCTCTAACTGCACCCTCCCACCATGAGGCTGCATCGCCTCGCATCATATATGTAGCACAGCTCACCCTGTCGGCGTCTGTGATCCCCATGTAGTCAAAGATGGACTCAAGTGAGCGAATCCATCCCTCCGCCACCAACGGATCGGTGGTCCCCAAAAACTCCTTAGGCCCCTTCTTCTGGAACCTCTCTGCGACGTCCTCCTCGTGGGACAGTCTGGGACGGGCAGCCTGCTGCTCCAGCAAGGCAGTGATACCCGCCATCATCGTGGCACTGGCCTGCTCCAGTGCTGTCATGGGGTGCTGCTGAGGTGGCGGTGGAGGTGGAGGTGGAGGTCCCCCACGTCGGTTCACTGGTCTGGGAGGCATTCTGCACCACCACATATTTATTTACGTAAATCGCCTTGCATAACTAAGTGTTTAAAAATTAAGGCTAACTTAAATTCTAGAAATTTAAACCATACTATAAACATTAAAACTTACAGACCGGTAGCGTGGATTTCTGAGCTAGCATAGCAGTAGTGACCCCTCCAAGGACCGTGCTCTGATACCAACTGAAACGACCCTAACTCTATAATAAATAAATATGCGGAATTTTTTTTTTTTTTTTTTTTTTCTACTTAAATAAATATATGTAAGTACATATATGCCCATACATATATGCACCAAATAAAAATACTAAAAATAAATTCAGGACTAAATAAATAAACAATTTGAATACTTAAATAAAATGCATTCTTAAAAATAATTAAACAACTGAGTCAACCCTAGAATTAAAAATATACTACATAAATAAAATAAATAAAAATGTGCATGCACTAAAAATATTTAATAAAATATCCAAAAACATCAACCCAAAAAAAATATAAAAAAAATGTATCATGACATCATGCACGGTGACTCAGAAACTGTCACGGTCACGGGGCTACTGCAGCACGGCTCATACATCCTCACCACCGGTAGGAGTAACCTGTTCCTCTACGTACTCACCTGCACCATATCAGTGTAGTGAGCCTAGAGGCCCAACATGCATACTAACAAGGGTTTAAAATAATTTAAATCAATTTACTACTAATACATACATATACATGAATGAGCATGCTTAAAAATTAATAACATAAATTACATAAATAAACATACATAACATACATAATATCATACATACATAAGTTGTTGAGCGTTTATTTTCTTAACATCGAATGGTCCTATCCGTAAGTGTGACCCATAGTGCGACTGATCAGTCTAAGAAACCATCGTACGAGGCTGGTGGCGAACCACCCATACATAAATGGCAGAAAACTGCCCATACATAAATGGCAGAAACTGCCCATACATAAATGGCAGAAACTGCCCATACATAAATGGCCACACTACTTCAATTTCCACCTAAAATATTTTATTTGCTCAACCATAGAAATTAAATCATATCATAAAAATTGATTTCATGAATGCATGTACTTAAATAAATTGTGTGTCCTTCATATATATTTAATTTAATTTTCTTACTAACATATAAATATTAAAATAACTTAAATGCATAAAAAAATAATTAAATATATAATCGGGACACATGCAATTTTCTCATGGATGGTTCTGGACTGCTGGCCCTACACTCAAACCCATTAACTTAAATCTGGCCCATTGGGCCCAAAAACCCAAAGACTGGCCCAATAACCTTTATGGGCCCAAAAGTCCATAAAAATTATGGAATAACTTAATTAAAATTTTAAAAGACCAAATAAAATTATTTGGGAGTCCAAATGATTTTATTTTAATTTAACTGACTAAATAACCCATTAATTCATAAAATGTTTTAAAAATAAAAGGACTCGAGCCCGGCCCACCAAACCCGGACCCGGACCCACTTAACCCGACCCATTAACCTACTGACCCGACCCGAGCCCCCACGACCCGACCCGGTACTCTGAAACCCTAAACCCGAACCCCTTTTTCCTAACCTAGCCTCTCGGCCGCCGAGGGCTTGGGCAGCAGGCCTTCAACGCCTGCTGCCGCCCTGCTCCGGCCACGACCGGCCGGAGCGCCACCGGCAGGACCTTCCCAGGGTCCTGCCGGTTCGAGCCACACCAGGCCCCTGCCCCCATGCACGCCCAAACCCCCAAGCCGCAGCCCTTTCTCCCAAACCCTAACCGTGCGCAGCTGCAGCCTTCTAGCCAAAACCTGATCGGCCGAGCCCTTCTCAGCCCCAAGCCCTGCCATGGCTCGATCCTTAGGCACCCTAGGACCTCACCTGACCGAACCCTCAGCCCCGAACCAAGCCATGCCAACAAAATTTCGTGAATCATGAATCATGCACGCAAACAACATCCTTCAACAAAAATTTTCTGAAAAATAGTTAAAGAAATTCGATGCCCACTTATCCTACATATTATACACTGATATAATGTTAAAATGAGAAGAAAATCATGCCTTTCACCGTAGATATGGATTTAACACGCGTAGGAAGGACTTCGGGACGACGGGGCGACCTTGGCTTGCTTGGAACCTTCGAAATATTGGCTATGGTGTTCTTGGAGGTTGGTTCGGTGAAGAAGGAGATGGAATGAAGGTGACGGCTGATAGGGGAGGAAGAAAAAGATCGGCTAGTTGTTTTAGGTTGAATAGGTTTAATTTTAGGTTAATTTAGAATATAGGTTAAATAATTAAATAAAAAGGTTTTAAGATAATTAAAATACAAGTTAACTCTTAAATAAACCTTTAGAAATCTGATAATATAAAATAAACTCGAAATAATAATTTAGGGGAATTTTAAAAATACTAAAAAGTCAATATTTTGACTAATTTTGGATAAAAATGACTCCTAAAATTAAATAAAATTAAATACCTAAAATTTTGGGATAATAAAACTCAAAATAATATTTTAAGGCTCCAAAAAGGCTCATAAAATAATTTGGCTAGAAAGTTGTCATCTCGTCCGTCCACGGTCCCGTCTACGCGATTAAATAATAAAAATACTAAAAAAATCCTAAAAAACTAATTATGGGTTAAATGCTTAAAAATAAATTAAATCATGCATAAATAAATTCACAAAATTATTTAACCCATAAATCATAAATTTAAATAATTAAAATATCCTAATTATGCAGGCGGATTTATGTAATTAAAAAAAATACCGGGTGTTACACCCGTGCTCAAAATAATTTCGATTGACTTGAAATTTTTACGGTAGGATCGTTTTAAAAATATGAATCCAACGATATATCATATGCTACAAATTTTAATTTCGATGGCCGGTATCGTGAAGATAGCCGAAAATAGGGTTAAATGTGCAATTTTTGGTCATTTTCATGATTCCGGCCATCGAGATTGAAATTTGTAGCATATGATATATCATTGAATTCGTATTTTTAAAACGATCCTACCATAAAAATTTCAATTCAATCGGAATTATTTTGAGCACGGGTGTGCACGGATTCCCTGCACCCTAGGGTGCGGGGATCAAGTCTCTCTCTCTCTCTATATATATATATATATATATATATAAGAAATTTGTTAAGGAAAACTTGTAATTTTGGTCCGGTATGTTGGTCACTTTGTGATTTCGATCTTTTATGTTTTTAGATTTTAATTTTAGTCTTGCATATTTCGATTTTTTTTGGCAATTTTAGTCTTTTTTTAAAAAAAATACTTAAGTGACAACGTTCAAGTCAGCTCGACATCAGCAAAAATAACTAAAATTGCCAAAAACTGAAAAAAAATACAAAAATAGCGTACTAAAACTGAAATCTGAAAACATAGAGGACCAAAATTGCAAAGTGACAAACATACGAGTCTAAAAAACAAAATTTCCTTTTTAAAATTATATTGATATTTAATTTCCTAAAGTAGCTTAAATCAATATAATGAATTTTTGTTAGTGGCTATTGCATTGGAAAAATATAAGTACTCACTGATAACAGCTCTTAATTAGTTCAATTAACTCAAATTTTATCACTTTAACTCAGAAAAAGATAAAAATTAATTAATTAATACATTACATTTTTATTAATTCTTAACGATCACTTCTGATATATCAAACGTTAAAATGGGCATGCAAACCTCGAGCACCTCCCAATCCCCAACGGTTAGTAATGAAGTAATCATTTTATTAACAAAAAAAATCAAACAGTGCTATGAAATAAATTATTGATTAATATATTTATTTAATAACAAGGGTCAACCTAATTGGCTCCAATTCAACCTATCTTGTCTTATTTTATTTGTCCATATTTCTTTAGCCTTCGATTCTTCATAAACAGTAATCTAAAACAATTTTTCCAATTCTACCCCAAATTTTTTTTTATAATTATGTGGTCTTGATTTATTTTTTGGAATCCGACGGTGAGTTAGGAGGTTTCAGTTTATTTATAATATATCCAGAATCTATTATACATATATCTAATATATATTATTTATATGTGTAACAAGATTTGAAAAGGTAAGAAAAGTGATTTAGCTTAAGCTAGCCATGATTATTTTCTTAACGTGCTCATGAAGCTTTTTTTAAAACCATAATATAATTCTAACCTTTTTTTTAAAATTTTATTTGATCCATAATTAATTGGAAATAGGAAACATGTGTCATCATTAAGCTTTCGCGTTTTTTGACTTGTGATATTGGGATCATTATTATTTTTAGTAAAATATAAATAAAGTTTGTGACGCATGTGACTAAAGGGGCTTGTTAAATAAATTCTCTAATCATGTCACAGCCAGAATCAATGGCAAATACTATTCAAACTATCATAATTAAAGGGCTTGTTTTTCATGCGTAAAGTGTGTCTCTCTGATTTTCTTTCCATTTGCAGTGAGAGACAGAGTAATCGGTATAATTCAAGCATTTTCAGAGCCAACAAAGAAAAGGTCAGCATTAATATTCTTGGCTCCCCTTTTTAATATATACTTGAAGTTACCATTTCTTATATATGCTCCATTTGAGCATCAACAAAATTGTAAACGTGTGTGTGCTTCTTCTTTAACAATGTAGAGTAGTTGGTTGTTTTTTCATTGAAAAACAATGCACAAGTTATTTCACATTGTTGAGTCTTGAAACTCTTGGCAAAGGGTTTAATATAATCTTGTACGTTACTCTTCAAGGCTAGCTCCCTTTTACATTAATCCTTCTTTTGTTTCTTTTCACATGGGAAATGGTTTTCTTTTTAAATATCATAATATTTGGATATTATACATACAAAATTTTCCAATGATTTTGTGGTGATGAAGCAGCCTATTCTTTGCTTGCCAATAACCTTTCTTTTGACATATATGCTTTTCTTGCTGGATACTTGGTTAGGTAGCTGAAGAAAACCTGACTTTCTTTCCTGGGCAATTCATTTTCACATTACTGCTCTAGTTGAATCATTGGCAAATCATCGAATTTCTTGGATTTTGACAGCTAAATCTTTCCCAAATGTAAACTATGTAAGGTGAAAACAAAAATTGATCACACCATATACACCTCAAGATTTATGGACAGTGGCTTCACTTAGCTTATTAAGAAGTTTGTTCAAGTTTTTTCATTTGAATAAATGACTCTGTTATATGTATAGGTGAATGTTATTGTAAGAGTGCATAATCTTGATTTGATCCACAGAATGGGTGAAATTGGTGGAAATGTTGAGCGACCAATGGCAGAAATCTCATCAAATAACAGAGAATTCGTAGATTATCATCAGACATCAATGGAGAAGAAAGTGCAATTTGCAGTCATGAAGAAGAAATCTTTACGCGCCCGTTATGCATATGGAGTCATTTTTTTGCTAACAAATGTCATCGCTTGGCTTTTTCGAGACTATGGAGAAAGGATTTTGCCTATGTTGCCTTGTAAGTTCGATTGCTTTTCCTTCCTATACTTGCTAAGGGAACTTTTGTAATGATTCTGTGATGAAACTTAAGTTTGTGCAACATGATGCAGTATTTCAAGAACTTCATCTAAACTTTCATAGACTTATGTTTCATTTTTCGGGGACGCGATGTCGAATACTATGCACATTCTTGATGCAGATTCAAGAGCATGTGGTGCAGAGGAAAAAGATTGTTTCCATACGATGGGAGTGCTTCGTGTGAGCTTGGGATGTTTCGTATCCTTCCTCGTAAAAACGTCGTGATAATGCGAAGAAATTCAAATAGAATTCATGTTTTTTCTTGACATATGATTTAGATATTCTTCTTTGTTATGTTTGTTACGACATGTAACACCAAGAAACTGAACCAAGTTCGCAATTCTTGGCATTCGGGATGGTGGGCTCTTAAGTCAGTTCTATTGCTTGTAGCTTTCGTTATTCCATTTTTCATCCCCTCGGATTATATTCAATTATATGGTACGCTTTCTTCCTATATTTCAATTATACATTATTACATTTACGCTATATAAAAGTCGAGAGGCTTAAAATTATGATCTAATGGTATACCTGTGTTTTAAAACAATTTTTTTTTTATTGTTGCTTGTTTTAATGTTGTAAAAATAAGGTCATATCTGTATTTTGCAGGTGAAATTTCTCGTGTTGGCGCAGGGTAATATCATAGTTCCTATTCTTTTTCATTATTTAATATGAAAATTAAAGCAATAGATTTATTGGCTTCAAATTTTGAAAAATTAGTGTGTCAAAAAATAATAGAATTTAACTCAACATGTTGCAGGATTTTCCTGATTCTCCAGCTCATAAGTGTAATTGAGTTTATTACTTGGTGGAATCGTTACTGGATGTCAGATGACTCAGATGACATGAAGAAATCAAGGTTTGCTACCACCTTTACTTTTACTAGATAGATCGAAGAAACTTTGTAGAAATTTAAAAAAAAAAAAAAATCAAGAATTAAGAACTCTATTCAGTGATATTTTTCTTAAATTGTAAATACTGCAGCTGTTCCATTGGGCTATTCATGTCAACAATCTTCTATGTTGCTTCTGTTGGTGGCCTTGTGGTGATGTATGTATTCTATGCCTCCAAAACTTCCTGTTCTCTCAACATATTTTTCATCTCTTGGACCGCGGTTCTTCTCATCGTGATGATGGTTATATCACTGCATTCTAAGGTACATTTCTATCTCAAAGTTTACCATCAAAGATCTACAATATTCTCCAAATGTTTCAAGAATCTACAATCTTGATTAAGACCGAAACTTGATAAACCTCAAAGAGGTCAAACTTGAATATTTTTTAAAACTTACATATCTATGTTTCAGAAAAGAAAACAACAGTCTTTACCCATCTCCCTATTTGATCTGTTCTCGGTATTCCGAATCTTATTCATAGCTGATTTGCATGTTCAAGACAGGTGAACAGAGGACTTCTGTCTTCAGGGATTATGGCATCTTATATCGTGTTCCTATGCTGGACTGCCATCAGAAGGTGAGTAACATAAAATTTGCATTTTACAAGGCCGAGGCTTTTCTCCTAATTCCAGATCAATAATAAACTCACTGACATCATGAAACTCACCATTACTCCTGCCACTATATATTTACACACCACCTGTGTTGCGTCCGACCATTGTTACCGGTATGCATGCTAAAAAGGATAACTTTATTTGTAAATGTTCTAAGGTGATAGAAGCATGAAGTTTCGTGACTTACCATAACAACCACGCTATTTACACTCTTAACCTTTTTTTTACAGCGAGCCCACCAGTGAAAAATGCAGCCATCAGAAGCAAGAAACTGGACATGGCGGTTGGTCTACTATAGTGGTAAGAATTCAAGTTTTCAACCCGAAATTCTCCTTTCAAAATACTCAATCAAGATATTTTAAATGTCTCTGTTTCTGCTGCTTCCAGGGATTTGTGATTGCTATATGCGCAATTGTAATAGCAACCTTTTCAACAGGGATAGACTCCAAAACGTTTCAGGTGATTTAAGCTTCAAACAACTGAAGTACATTAACAAAGAAAATCTATTTGCCAAGTTCTACCCTAGTTTCTAATAAATGTTGAGTCATGTCCGAGTATTGGCATCTACATTTATATTACAAACTAAAATTCCACACCATATAGTATACCACAAAATTTTGGGGGTTCTGGAAGAGATCAAACTTAAACATTATGCATAAATTTTCCAGTCTTAATGTTGTTATGGGTTTTGTTTTGTTTTTTCCAGTTTCGTAGAGATGAAGTACAGTTACAAGAAGATGATATCCGATATCACTACGGATTCTTTCACCTCGTATTTTCTCTGGGGGCAATGTACTTTGCGATGCTATTCATCAGTTGGAACTTAAGCAGCTTAACAAGAAAGTAAGTCGCTCAGCAATTAGTTCTCTCAAAAGATTTTCAAAAGCTAATAATAAAGAATTTAGTTTGGTTGGTGTATTTTTGTGGAGATAAAAGACTTTTTTTCTATATATGAAAGAGGTGGAAAAATCAACTAACCTCTCACTGAGTCTGCTCGGTTCTTACCTGATCTTTGCTACTTTTCATTGTAATTTTAGATGGAGCATCGACGTGGGATGGGCTAGTACATGGGTGAAGATTGTAAATGAATGGTTTGCAGCCACAATATACAGTAAGTAGCTATAACTATATTCCAGAGGGCTTCTTTTAATTAAATTAAAATGGCAAAAAGAAAAAAAACGGAAAAAGGACCAACGTTAGTTCCTGAGAATCCTTTTAAATGTAACTCAAACTCACAACAAACCACAGGAACCAAGTATTTTTGTATCCTTCATCAAACCATGATACCCACACTGTAAGCACCCATGAATTACCCAAAAGTACTAAGATGGCATTAGAAAATTTTGATACAGAACTGAAGAAACTTTTAGCAAGCAAAGATAGTGTGTTACACCTGAATGATGACTATTACTAAACTATAGACGAAGAGACATACTTATCATGATGTTTAATTGATCATGAAAAATGTATTTCAAGGTTTTCTATGAAAAATCGTACTAAACAAAGTAGTAAATACAGTTCACCTCAGCAGCTCAGCTGCCCCGACATGCCCCATCCCGTCATTTTCATCCCTAATAACATTAAATCTCTAGTCTCTAGTTTTCACAATTAAGCATTACCATCATACAGTGTGGAAGCTGATTTTCCCTGCCTTGAGACAACCTAAAATAATGAGTCATGAAGATGCTATGGAGGAAGCTGACAAGTCTACCGCAGCATGATTTTGTTCTCTTAGCACAACACAATGTAATTGTGTCATTACCATGTATCACGCAAATCTTTTACGACACTTTGTTAGAAGAGAGAGCTTTTCACAATACAACAGAGGATGATGCACAAAGTGTTGCAATAGATTAACGACTACATACATACCCTATTCTTTATTTCTTATTATCCTTTAGGTGGTCGAGATGTCAATTTCCATATTTCAATGTAATCAAAAGTTAATATTTCTATAAACTAACTCCATGGTCAAGAAAATTTTACACATGTCCAAATGATATAAGAACTTGCGAACATAAACATACCGAAAACACGACTTCACATGCTTTCAATGTTTACTCGTTGAAGCAATGTAGCTTGGTCAAGCCCATACAATGAATCGATCAAGTGCATCCGTAAAGAAGCCGGACCTTTAGCCAGACTCATCCCTATCTCACTGGCAACCCCGAATACAGAAAGTGCGGAAGCTGTGGCTTCCAATGGCCGTGCTGGGTCGATTGCTAGAAAAGCAGCGATTAGCGCGGTGAGGGAACACCCTGTTCCCGTAATTTTCTGCAACATCGAAACCCCGTTTTTAGCACCAACTACCCTGTGACCATCTGTAATGAAGTCGACGGCCCCTGATATGGCAATTATACTTCCACTACTTTTAGCCAGGGACTTTGCTGCTTCCACAGCATCTAATGATTCGTGTGTGCTGTCCACGCCCTATGAAAGTAAATAAAAAAATCAAAGGTTTGTTGGCCTAATAAGGGAGGATATGAAAATTCCATTCGTTCATAAAAAAAAATTCAAGAAGTATCATTGGAAGCACTGGAGCATCCTATTTGTATATGAAAATCCTGTTTTTGATTCCATATGAACTAATGTAAATCGATGGAATTACAATCGGAAAAACCGAAAACATTGATCATACCTTAGAATCATCATCCAAGGAGCCTTTAAAAAGAGACATTATCTCAGACCCATTCCCCCTAATCACAGTAGGCCTCATCTTCAACAACTCCAAACAGACGCTTAACCGGAGACCAGAAGCTCCGGCAGCCACGGGGTCCAACACCCAAGGCCTACCGCCGTCATTCGCCAGCGTGGCCGCAAGCTTCATCGCCGGTATCCAGTCCGGCGCGAGTGTTCCGACGTTAATGTAAAGCGCGTGGGTCTTGGGGGCGAAGTCCGGGATTTCTTCGATGGAGTGTATCATTGCCGGAGAAGCGCCGGCGGAGATGAGAATGTTCGCGACGAAATCAACGGAGACGAAGTTGGTGATACACTGGATCAGCGGGGATGCTTCGCGCACAGATTTGAGGTGGGCCCATGCTTGTGGGGCCCAATCCTCACCGATGTTTTTTGGATCTTGTTCGATTTTGTCAGCCATTGTTGTGTTGTGTTGTGTTGTCTCAATATCTAAACAGTACTGAAATCTGAATTGGATGCGAGACAAGATCACGGAACAAAGTACAGTACTGTGGTGCCCCAAATTTGACCGACAACTCCTTGAGAGTCAACAATGTTATTTGCAGTTCCCCCCCTCCATGATTTCAGTAATCCCCCCACTACTTTTAATAATGTACAATTTGTTTTTATCAAACTATTTTACGGATTATTTCACAATTTTACAAAATTAAGATAGATGTTATATATTATAACATTCGGGGTTAATATACTTGTAAAATCTTTTTTTATAAAATATTTTAAAAGTTGATACAAAATGCTATCTCCACGAAGAATCTATGTCCTTCTTTATCTTTCCAATAATCTCATGGACTAACATATCTTATCCAAAAAAGTAAAAGAAAATCTCGTAAAATGTGAACTTTTATTTAATTTGCTTTTATGAGTATATGATATTTATTGCACGGGACGCGTTATTATCTATTTCTCTGATTTTATAATAATGTACTTTTTTTTTTTATCAAATAACCGCCATAATTATATAGTTTTAATCAATAAATAAATACTTTTAAAAAAACGTACATATATGGTTGCATAGTAAATGAAATCAGCCCCGATAACGAAATAATAAATGAATAGGAAACTACTCGTCTGGTCTCTTTCTCGAAAATATATATATATATATATATATATATATATAAACACGTACGTCCTTTATTTTTCTCCATATTATTATTATAATTATAATAATTATTTATAATAAGAAGAATACCAAACAGAAAGAAATCCTGAAGAAATGGAGCATTCGAACGAATTCGAAGAGCCTTTTATGAACGAAGATGAATTTCTTTTCAATTTTGATGCGGAAGCTGGCGACAGCTCTGCCTTCAACTTCAACTATGGCGTTTCCGATTCTCCCTCCAGCGGCAAAACGACGGCGTTTGGACCCGAAACTCAGAACCATCCATTTCCCGTAAGTTCCTCTCCTTTTTTTTATGTACGGAGGTTCCGGGAGCTATGGTTTCTCTAGTAGTTTATTAGAGTCGAAACTAAACCGGAAACTTTTTTCATTCCACAAACGATTTCTGCGGCTAAAACAACCGGTACGCCGATTCTGATCAAATCCCGGCACCGTTTTTTTTTTTTTTGAGCCGGACGAAAAATAGGAGTCTTACTTGCCGGCGCATGTTTCTTGTTTTATTAGGTTGACGAATCTGACCTTGGGAAACCTAGACTGGGAGTGGAGTCTTTGGATTTTAATTTTATTTTGGCGGGGTATTATTGGTAATGGATATTATTTGTACACGTCATCACAATTCTCTACTATTATTGGTTCATTTGCGTCACCCCATAAATTTAGCCGTTCCTTGTCAGCGTTTGCTTGATATAATATATATAATAATAAAAATAGCTATCCATTGAAAAATAAAGATAATAATAATTCCAAACAAGACCAATACTTTTAAATGGGTAATTTGTTATCAGAATTTTTTTTAAATGTTCGAATTTGCTTTGATTTGTTTTGAATTTATCTTTCGTTGATAAATCTAGGTGCATGCAGCATGCTGACAAAATTTGTATTATCGTGTAGATTTTAGAAATTGAACATAAGTTTTTAATTATGAAATTCTTAAATTATCTTTTAGAAAACATAAGGTTAAATATAAAATTGTACGTGATAATAATATTAGGGGGATACAAGTTCTGAAATATTTAAGTAGCATGCACAAAATTATGATTAGTTGAACTTAAATTCGATCTCTTTTCATGACTTATGGCTTATAGGTTTTTCCGGAAGCAGTGGAGAATTTCGAATGGTTGATGGCCGAAGACACCTTTCCGACGTTGGAGAGTTGCTTCGGGGCGTTATCCGACGGCTCCGAATTCGTGCCAAACCACCTAAGCCCTATATCCGTGCTGGAAACCATCAAAACCAATGGTGACAGCCACAAGTACAACCTCGGCTTGCCGCTCACTAACCATCCAAAGGGCAGCCGTAGCAAAAAAAGACGAAGAAGAACGGCGGGCTATGGCGATCTTCCGAGCCAGCATTGCCTGTGGTCGAACCAGTCTAGTGTCGCGATCAGTGAGGAGTCGGGGCTTTTGGGAAGGAGGTGCCAACATTGCCTGGTCGACAAGACACCACAGTGGCGGGCAGGTCCGACGGGGCCAAAGACATTGTGCAATGCCTGTGGTGTGCGGTACAAGTCGGGTCGACTGCACCCCGAGTATCGACCTGCTTGTAGCCCTACATTTTCTAGTCTGTTGCATTCCAATTCTCATAAGAAGGTGCTGGAGATGAGGATGAAGAAGTAGGGTGATTGATTAATGGAGATTTTGGGTAGTTTTAGTCACATTTTTTTTTATAGTTTAGTTAGATTAGGGTTTTAGGATTTGTTTCTTTTGAATGAAACCTGTGTTAGGGTTTATGTGTAATTGGACTAGATGGTTAGATATTATCTTAGTTTCTCTTTTGTCATGCATTCAATCCGCTTAATTAAGTTTAAGTTTAGGTACAAGGATTTAATTTAATTTTAAAATTAGATATTAATTTTTGTAGAGTATAAATTTTTTTCATGATTGCATTATAATGATAAATATACACACATATATATAAATATACTAGACAAATGTACGTGTGTTGCACGTAATAACACTTTTATTTGATTGTGACCTGAGTTATCAAATTTTGAATGTTTAGTTTTATTAAAATCAAGTGTTATATTTTTTACGGGTGTCAATTCAAACTTCAGTAACTATGATTCAATATCTAATTAGCTACTAAAGTGATCATATGACTTATTTAACTTTCTTTTTTGTTATATTTGTGGGTTTCTGATAGACGTTTTTTTTAGTGATATTATATGTTTATTAATTAAGTTTTATTTTTTAAAGCTAACAACTTTAAAGCAATAACATATGTTATATATTTATTGAAAAATGTAAAATATTTATATTGTTACAAACGGTAGGATCAAGAGATTTGTGTTTTACTAAAAACTATAGTTTGTGGTAATTGTGTAACGCAAATCTTTTAGATCGTATCACAGTTCAAACAAATACATATTTCAGTTGTTCAACCCAAAAAGACAATTATTGCACCCAAACAATCACTTTATCAACAATTGTGCTTTCAATCAATGTGAATCGAAATTATGGTCTTGACTGTGATATTAATTGTATGACCGAATACGTATCGTTTTACCAAAATTTATAGTTGACGGTAACAATACGATTCAAATATCTTAAATATTACAAAATCTCAAGCATCATGTTTCGATTGCTCTTAGAGACTATTATTCCATCCCAGCTTAAACAATTTATGTTAAATGATAATTTTACTTATATTGATTTTTAAGAAAAAAAACAGTAATTTCTTTCTGAAAAATGATTTTTTGATTCATTAACTTGTCCAAATTTGAGTTTTAGTCCATTGAGTTGTCAAATTTGGTTATGGTGCACTTACATTTAATTTTCAATTATTGTTTGTCCAATTGATGACTTGATATTTGACAATTCAATAATGTTTGATCTCACTTCAGCATTTTTACGTCATGTCAGTATTTTTTTTTATTATAAGTCAGTATTTTCCAATGGGCCTCTGACCCAATTAGACCTAAAATAACCGAATTAAAATTTAGCGTATCAAAAATAAACTTTGTAAACTTAGTGGACCAAATCATAATATTAAATAATTTAGTGAACAAAAAAAACTATTTTTTTTATTTAAAATATTTTATTTAGATATGAAAATTGATCTTTCATTGATAAAATAAATAAAAACCATGTTAATCATAAAACAGTTGTTGTAGATTAACTTGCTACAATAATCTTTTTCAAATAAGTGATTTTTTGATTTATTAACTTATCTAAATTTGAGTTTTGGTCAATTGACCAGAGCATACCCCCACAATATTTCAGCAGGAAATGTGCTCCACACGAGGATCAAACCCGCAACGCTGGATAATCTCTTTTCACGTCACCTCAGACCTTACCAACTCGTCTATGCCCCTGTGGGCTTGTCTCAATTATATAATCTAGTTATCATATTAAATATCATATGTCCTGCTCTTTTAACAATTTATCCATATTAACTTAATATTATTAACTACTTGTATAATTATTTTATTTTATTAGTATTAATTGATTCTATTAGCCAATTATTATATTGTAGTACAAATATCAACTTAAAACTTAATTATAATCATACTCTCTATGTTTCACTTATTTAAACTATATTTATTTTTTTTAATTAATAGTATGTAAAATAAGAAGGGCAAATTAAAAAATTGACAATTGGAACTAATCTAGAAATGAGTATATTTTTTAACTTATACAGAAAAATATTGAATGTTGTTGATTATATTTGTAGTCTCTAAAATTTTTAAAATATATTACACATAAGTATTAATTATGAAATAAAAAGTGATAATAACTAAAGTGTCACTTTTATAGATATATATTATAACAAATAAATTAAGACATATTTCAATTAATATAATAATTTTTTTAGTTTAGGAAATGAATTAAATTTAATAATTAATTTACTTTGAATAAGTAAATAGACACAAAATTTTGGATAAATTTTAATTAATAACTTTTTTTAATTTAAGACATGAATTAAATGTTAAAAATTAATTAAAAAAATTAATTACTCTAGATTAATCTAGAAAATGAAAGGAAAAACCAAAAAATACATTGGAAATGACAAAAATATTTAATTAATATTATGTAAGATAAATAAGGGTAAATTAAAAAATTAACAATTGAAACTCATATATTTATAATAATAATAGATAGATAGATAATAGATAATAGATTAGTTTGAACTGGTGCCTAAAAATTTTCTGAATATAAGAATTTTTTTGTTATCTTTTAAAAAAAAAAAGATAACAAACACTATATTGTGATCAAACTCCATTCTTCCTTTTAGAATGGCGATTTCAAAACGCTTAAATATTGTTTTAGATGATATCGGAATATATGATCCTGTGATAAGAATTCGATCGCTCTACTATTTTGAGTTACTTTAAACGATATAATTATGCACAAAAAAACGATATAATTGTATTTTATACATTAGTTCATTAATATGCAATTTTTTATTTTAAGTATTTTTCATCGGAGTGGTGTTGCGTGATAATGAAAATTGATGACATGACAACAAACATTGTGATGTGTTCGTTGTTACAACAGCTAGCGCTCGGATGAAAAAGAAATATAAATATTGAAAAAAAAAATTAGTTAGTGGATTGTGAATTGACTAAAAACATTATAACTAAAAATGAAAAGACGTTCAAGTTACATGACAAAAAATGTAATTTCCATGTCAAGATTGTCGGACTCGTACATGCGAACACCGTTTGCGTGGGAATAGACCTTCATTTTCTCTTATTTGTGCTCCATTTTTTCATGAAAACTTGTTGCCCGTGAGAGGAGACAAACACGAACATAAGAAATGTTTGACTAAATATAAAAAGTAAGGCCATGAGAATCGTAGTAACGATATTGTACTTCGCATGGAATATTGAGTATTATAGGCTTCTAGCCACGGGAAATTGCGATTATGTGATTGGTTAATGTTAATTTAAGGTGATTTCTTGATTTAATTTACATGTCAACGTACAGTTTTAATATTGGCTTTGTCACGTTTACAATTTGAGTGATTGAATGAAGGATTATCCAATAATGCAAACTTGAAATATTCATTTGGAATAGAAAATTAATGCCTTGGTTTTGTGGGGAAACATGTCAACTCTAATTCAGTAGCAAGTTGGAGGTAAATTAATTTTGCCATAGAGAAAAGGAAGAAGTAAATCTATCCCCAATGTCGAGATGTGCATCACTTCTTTTTTCCTTTTTTTTTTCACATGGCTGTTCAATTTGGTAAAATGTGATTCAGCATTTAATATTTAGGGAGTGTTTGCAATATATTGTGATTTTGTAGAAGTGATTAATTTATAAATTATAAAAAAGTTAAGAAAAATCAAAAGTTGGTAGTGTTTGGAAACAAATGTGAAATTCTAAAAATCAAAGTTGGGTAGTGTTTGATAAATAAGTGATTAGAGTGATTTTAACAATGACCTTCTTATTAGAATCATTTTTGGAGAATCATAATCACCACATGACTAGCTTTTGGATTTCAATTAAGTTAAACATAAGCTAACACATAATCTAAGTTTAAGAAACACACAAAAATGATTTTTTTAAGCCAAAAGCTAACAATCATTTTTTTAATGATTGTAAATACTCCCTTAATTGATCGGAATATAATCTCATGAAATTTCCCACTAAATAGGCGTGCGAGTCTTAAAAATTAATGAGTTTTTCTCAGGAAATTTGCATCGAACATTGCAATTTGTAATTGGAGGGGGAAAATAAGAAGAAAAAAGAAGCATAAAACCACTTAATTAAATCAATAAACTAATAAATCTTCCACTTTTCGATCAAAATTTAAATAAATAAATATATGGTAGCGCAAGAAAGTGCGTGCCAAAGTCTTGTCGATGTCGAAAGGAACAAAAACATGAGACAAATGTACGGCTCAAACAATTGATAACTTAGTTTATCCCAAATATTATCATGTTTCCCAAGTGGCAATAACAGTGGGATACGACAAATTAAAAATCATTTCCTCGTTGAATTGAAATCAAAGTAGCTAGTGGTCAATATTAATTTTTAATAACAAGATGCTTGTGTTGTGCTTCCTTTTTATTCCTTTTTTCCTGATTTGAGTGAAACGTTTAATAAATAAAGAACTAAAAATATACGACACTTTAAGCACCTATAATGATGGCTGTTATTCTCAAATCAGTGGTAGTCTTATATATATATGCTCAAATTTAAGTGCATGTACTGTATATATCATCGATCCATTGTTAATGTACAAAATTTTACCTTAATATTTGAGGAAGCAAATTAAATGTTTGTATCCATATGTATTACAAATCACCAACTCCGAGATGATCGCATACTATATCATAATCTACAACTCAGAAAAGAACATCAATTAGTATATATATGAAAGAAACTTTATGTTGCATACACTCCATTTCCGAGTGACTACTTTGGTCAAATTTTTCTCTTTTTAATGAAAAAAATAATATCTAACGTTTTCCAATACAATTCGTTACACTAGCTCGTGAGGGTTATATAAATAAATAAAAAAAAAAAACAAATCGACCAAGGTTATAATTGTTTAATATTCCGGCTCACATCCAAGAGAAATTCTTTATCCAATTCCCTCCATGATCATTGCTCTTCCCAAAATAAATCCCATCCTCTTTCACGAGCCAAAAACATCTTCTATCCACACCACATCTATATTTGTCACGGCTCAGCCAAAACGCATCGAATTTCTTCCTTCTCCAAGCCCATTTTACGGTGCAAACGAATCGAGCCGGTCGCGACAAGAATCCCGTGTCGACGCTCCAACCATAGTCCTCGCGCTCTTGGAGTGCTCGGCCCCCCATGTCATCCCCATCTTCAGACGCACACCACACCACTAACGGCATTGAAGAGTTACTTGTGAACCCATTGATTATACGAACATCATAGGTTTTGGTGCTCAAGTGGGATATTGCCAGTTCTTTCAGTGAGGTTAATGTTTTGAATAATGTAAGAGAAAGGATAATGAGCAGTAGAAGATTGTGGGTTTTCATTGTTAATTAATGGATATATTTTCAAGGGGTTTTTTTTAAAATTTATTTATGTGACATGGAAATTAAAGTAAGATCCTTTATTTTAGAGGAAAAGAACGTATAAATAGGAGTTTATGTGATCAGTTTGAGCTTAAGTGGAAGTAAAAGTGGAAATCTAGGCTAGCTAGGGAACACGATGTAATTAATAATAGCTAGTAATTAACCACGATATATATTGAATATATATATCAACGTTGCCAACAATTATACAAACGGAAAATAGCTAGTGAAAAGTATATATGTTTATTATTTTGTGTTTCGAGCATGTACGTACGTAAGTAAATAAAATGATTACAAAAAATAAATTATAAATTTTTTATTTCATGTATTATTATATATAATTTGTTCGATCTTGCCATTAATTAATACAAGATGATCGATCACATAATTAATTAGGTCGCAAATGGCCATCCAAATTGAAAATAAAACTGATTCCCGATCAGCAAATGAAAACCATGTTCATTGATTTTCCACGTACACGTCGTTTTGTAAGCACACCTAATATGATCTCGATCGTACAAAAAGACAGGGAAGTTCCCGTGCAAATTGATGCCAAGAGTCATGTCGCATGTAGCATAACTCAGTTGTTTAAGAAGCACGGGAGTAGTAAATGAAGATGAATTATTCCGAGAGGCGGTGTAGATTCGCGGTAAATCGTTACCATTTGAGATGCAATATGAAGTTAGAGCATTGGTCGTGGAGTTGTTTATGAGCACAATTTTCCAATCGATCGAGCTCTGTGAAAACACACGGGGACTAAAGCTGGCAATCTGCAGGAAAAATAAACACAACAGCAAGTTTCTTGAAGTGTTAATAAAGGAAATCATGGTTTTGAGTTCTTGTAAAACTTGTTTTTATGTGAAAATTTTCATGTATTGGATTTTATATATAGCATTTGAAATGTGGAGAGGTGTAACGGAAATAAATTCATGATATTATCAAGAAAAGAAAATAAGAAATAGATAATTATGAGGGGAGGTATTTATGGATAATGGAAATCTCTTTCTTGGATTCTTGGTGTTTAAAATGTGATACCCAAATTTAAATTAAGTTGCAAATAAATATTGAGGTGTGTGTCTATATCTATACAATATCATAATGCACGAGGGTGTTAGAATAATCGTTTTTTTGTCATTTTAATGGTTGTACCAAATTAATTAATCTTATTATTATTCAGTAAAACTAGCTAGCATATCATTACCCCGCTTTCTCACCTCCTTCTCCATATTCTTTTCTCGACCACTTCTTTTATAGTAGTGAAAATAAACCATGTTAATCTATAATTTCATTTAGTTTTTCAAATCAAATATTTAAAATAAAATAAATATGTGAATACATAGGTTTTATATATTATATTACACATGCAAAGTGTGTGTTTGGATGCTAATATATATATAATTTGAATATACCTATTATGAGACCGGTCGATCAAAAATATACATGTAGTGGGAAGTACTTTTCGACATAAAAGTCATATTTTTTTCATTAATCTCCATCTTAGCTTAAATAAATCATTGAGATAGTGTCTCTAAAGGTATGATGAAATTATCAGGTTTTCTTTTTCATGTTGCCTCTATAGGTATTAGGTAGTGTCCTTAACCATCCAATATAAATTAACACACGTGCACTGTTTTTCAATGATTTAATATTTTTTTATTTTTCACAATTAAAAACGGACTCTATATAAACGCAACATATGTGCATAAAATGAACTGTACAAGCACGCAATACGTGTACAAAAAAGCACATTGTATAAGCAAGTAACGCGTACAATTAGATACTAGTATATATTATAATTTGAGTTCTTTGTTGTTGCCATTACATCACATTAGGTGATCATGAGAAGCCACAAATACTTGCTTTGGCCATGCAAATTGATAATTAAACGAATCCCCAACCTTCAAACTAAAACCATTTTCATTTATTCGCCACGAACAAGTTTGGTTTGCACACCTAGTTTGATCTCGATCGTACTCGAAAAGATCGATAGTCGCGCGCAAATTGTTTTTGCCAAGAATCATTTCACATATAACATAGCTCCTTTCACCAGAAAGCACAGGAGTTGTGAATAAAGTTGCATTCCAAGGGCCGACGTATATTCTTGGCAAATTGCGACCATTTGAACTGCAATCTGCTGTTAGTTCTCTGATTATGGATATGTTTATTAGCACAATCTTCCAATCGTTCGTGCTCTGTGAAAGCACACGAGGATTTATGAAGGCCATCAGGAAAATGAAACAAATGGACAAGTTTCTTGAAGTAGTATTCATGCAACTCATGGTTTTCATTTCTTGTAGTTAAATTCTATGTGATGAAATTGTGTTATTTTGTATTGGGTGGTTTTATAGCATTTGGAATGTGCATATATAGAAATAAATTTATATTAGAAATTTATAGTTAATAGGAGAGTAATTTATGTTGATAATAGAAATTTATAGTTAATAGGGGAGTAATTTAAGGATAAAGGAAATCTCTTGCCTGGATTATTGGTGATTCAAAAATTGTGCCCAAATTTAAATTTAGTTGAAAAGAAATATTGATTTATATAGTATAGATATATATTTAAAATTTTGTATAAATCGTGAAATCTTTTACAAAATTTGTTTTTATCAATCGGTAAACGTTCATGATCAAATATATAGATTAATATCGAATGCTGAGAAAAACAAATGTTTAAATACATTAATTCCTTTTCTATTCTCCTTAATTTTCTCCCTTCAATTTCATTTTCTTATTAATTTTTTAATCAACCAATTAAATAATACAAATTATTTCATACTTAACATAGTTATAATTCATTTACATATTAAAATTTTTTATTTCATTCAAATTAAATTAATCATATATGATTTAAAATTTATAATAAAAAGTAATATTATATATATATTTTCATGCGTTGTGTGTGCAATGAAAGCTAGCTAGTAGTAGTATATAATAATGAAAGGCTTGAAAGCTAGACTCCTTATCAAACACATAAATGGCAAAATTATTTTGAAGTAAGGGTGTTAATTGCAATTTTAAAGTGTTTATACCAAGCTAGTTACTGTGAGCTTTCCTCTTTATAATATAGAGTAGAAGTATAAATAAAATATGTCAATTTCTGGTATGATTAGTACATAGAGTTAAAATTGATTTTTCACGAGTAAATCGATCGATTTTATGGAACATGCTTGTGCCAACTACCAATTGCGTCGATTTTTAAATTTAATGGATTAATCATAACAATTATTCAAAACTATCAATAAAATAAATTGATATGAGTATAATAGAAAATGATTTCATTTGGGAATACATCCCAGTCCAAATCTAATATTCGGATATATATGTGATCACCCAAAACAAGGAGGCGTATTTTTTTTTTTCTTTTTTGAGTTGGGGTACAGTGGAATGTTGATATTTTTTTTAACTAAGATTTGAATTCGGGGCTTCATCTCATATTTAACACTTTGATATCAAATTAGCAGTAAGTCAATGAGGGCATATTTCAATTTAAATCAGTGTTGATAGTATAAATTTAATATGTGCTAAATCAGATAATACAGACAGTAGTATAGAAATTGTAAGATTTACTCATTGTTGAATTGAAAAACCAACTCAAGAGACTAATATTATGGGCTAAAATATGGACGCAAGACGCAGCTCCACAAGTCATTGAACCTTTGCCTTCATTCACATGCAAGTATATATATATATGCCATTTCTATGTACCTTCTGCAGAGTCGACGCTTCCACATCTTCAAAGTCATTGTCGATTAGTATGGACAGTAACATTAACTCACTCATTCACTGCCGGATATGCTGAGCAAATGTGCAATCACATCTTCAAGTCTAGAAAAATGTTGCAAGAACAACTCACGAGCTTCACTCGGTTCGTCTCCGTCCCGTTTCCATTGAGAAATACCATCAACCATGATCTTTAAACCAGTCTGCAGCAATTCTACTCCTCTGCAGATTCCATCAGGAAATTTTCTTTTCTTATTGGGTTGTCTCTCTTTATCAATTTCCATCATATCACACGAAATAACAGCTGAATCGAGTTTTTGCAGATTTTTTTGGACAATCTGTTTCAGCATTCGACCTTCTTTGGCAAACATAGCTAAATGATCAGGACTTGGATGTGTCGTCTGACATGCCATTTCCTTCTCCAGGAATTCTTTTAACTTGGACATGAACCTTTCCTCGTCTACTTCGTTTCCATACTCCACATCAAATGACAATGCAGCATCTTGAGGCACGAATCTCCATAATTGGTTGCAAGAAGTACGAGCCGCAAAATACCCAAATGCCGTGATTGCAAGATGAACAAACGCCCAGTGACGTTCCCTCAATATCACGTGGAAAAGCTCCCAAGCGGCTAAGCTTTTGGCGCAGTCTTCTGTATCTGCCAATTCCATGTGGCCAAGACCGGCCATGAAACAAGCTAGATTTGGTTTGCATAGAAAAAGTTGTCTATCTGATACTGGTGGCTTTGATATAAAGAGATTCTGAAGCTCTGAAATGACTCCGTCCATTTCATCGAACGAGTATAGATGCTTCATACTAGAAATGATCCCTAGCAATTCGCCAATGAGCCGGGCATAATTCTCTCTGCTTGTTTCATCTGCGGAAGTTTTGTACTTGCGAATAATGGTGACAAGGAACTTCAAAGTCTTCATTTCAGTATCAGATAGGCTGACCTGTCTAAAGATGCACAGAAAAGCTTCAATAACATCAAACTTTATTCAATCCTTTGCCAAGCAAATCTTTTACAATTTAAGAAAATGATAAATCATAGTAGTCTATATACTTACAGAGACTGCAATGCAGCACAAAGAGCAAAAACAGGACCGCCATAAACTCCAAAATCACACTGTCCTGGAGACTTGCCTTCAAAGCTCTCCAAGAGGTCAAAATACTGAGTTACAATTCTTTGTTTGGCTGTGCTTCTATTCTTTTCTGAAAGGGAATTTAAGGGGAACCCTTCCATGACAAGTGCTGTATGCACACTAAATGAATACTGAGTTCGGTTGCTCTCAAATATCGAACCGTAAACTCGATCAACCATCAGTGGCGGCCCATCAGTTGCAAGAACACATATTAATCTTGCGGTTTTTCGAAGAGCACTCTCAGAAAATAGTACTGATTCTCGAGACGTCATCCATAATAGTGAGCAAAGCTTGTCAACAATGTCATTCATCATATCAGGCCCCGCATGACGTAAGACAAAACACCAAAGTTCAGCAACAATTTCCCAACATAAAAAGTGAGGGTGGAAAAGATTTTCTATCAAGAATGATTCTACTTCATTCCATGTCACACTAGAATCGATCGCCATGATCAGGAAAGTCTTCAAGTCATGAACAACAGCACAAAACATAGGCCGGTAAGTCAGTTCATGCTTTTCACTAGAACCGCAAACAACAGGAATTCGCATAACAAGAATTAAAGAATAAACATCTTCATCTACAAGTATATCCAAAAGCCATCCTAGCTTTCTGGAGAGACCAAGCCGGACATCTTCTTCTAGATCGGCTTTCAAGAGATTAAGAAATAAGGACACCCGACCAAGAGAAAGCATTTTATCCTTGTTCATAACATCAGAACTCACTGAAAATATTTCATCTACTGAAATGTGAGCATTGTCACTGCTCACATCTTCAGCCACCGAACTCACATTACTGCCACAACTAAATAGCCAGTCCAAAATTTCAAACTTGTCTTCTTGTTTTAGTTGACTTGAATTCAGTAGAGAGTTGATCAAGTGAAATGATGTTGGCTCCACAATTTCTGATAATATATCACTTGCAGATTTTAAATGTTCCACCTGGCAGAGTGAGATTCTGATGGTTAATATCAAGACGACACAGAGTGTGATCTCTTTATAAGCAAGAAGGGCTTGCATTGGGTAATGTGAGCTAATTCTCACAGCATTGATCAAGTAAAACTTGGCCAGACGGAAGATCCTCTTAGCTTCAGCTTCGGTGTCTTTGTCCTTCTCCAAAAACGACAAAGTCTGAGAAGCACGTCTCAACGACTCCCTAGCCAATGAAATTAAGGTCATGATGACGCTTGTTACATTCACTTTGACTGCTAAAGCACCCTTGCCAAACTGAAGGAGTGTAACTACCCCTTTCCATGACATATTTAGCAGGCTCACCAGACTGCCACCATCATTAGCTGCAACAACACCAAGTTCACATAGTTTTTCAACTGTGCAATTGGTTATTTGAATGATATGATCTCCATTTTCAGCCTCTTTGCAATCCCTTATATTATCATCCTCTGTTTTTGCAAGGCAGATATCCCAGTTTACACCATCACAGTATACCTTGCATAATCGTGTCACCCCATCAATGGCCACCAGTGCTGCCTTCAGTAATTCTGACCCTAAAGTGTTAATTCTCTGAACAGAAATCATGGAACAGAAAAATGTAATGAGCATTAGGATTCAGAAAATTCTTCACGTCAACTGAGCGACCAGCCTATATCAGACCCAAAGAAAAACTCGAAAAGATGATGATATACTCATTAACAGGAAGTAAGTTGTCTAGAAGAACCAACAACTTAAGGAAAATGTCGAATAAACTAAAAAGATGAATGAAGAAGATGTATTCAAAATGAAAAAAAGATAGAATGAGTGAAAAATAAATAAATATTTATGAAGCTCCATTGATGTTAGCTGAATCTCAAATAAAAGCATTGGAAATCTAATGATTGGACAATGTACATCGACATAACCTTTATTTCAGACGCCAAATCCTTGGTCAGAGATAACTGTTCTGAAATGAAATTCTCAATGCTGACCGTCAAGTCCTTACTAATGGAAACAGCATATCTAGCCAAAGCCGAATAACTAGCAGCAGAGTAGCTGAGCAAATCCAAAAGCAACTGAAGAAGAGTCGACAGATGTCATTAAAACACATGATTGGCAACTTGACAGTTTGCAGAACATACTAGAATTTACCTGAAAAAAGAAATTATGGTGATCTTCTTCTGGAGAATCCTCAGTCGACATTAGAGTCATTTTCAGATGCTTTCTGCACCACACGTTGGCCTAAGAATGGTATGATCTCATGTCATTAATGAGTTAAGATCAATAGAAATAAGTTGTATGCAATGACAAATATCTGCCAGTCCAAATATTAGCAGCGGGAGACAAAAAGCTTACTTTTATCCCTAGGACAAGAAATTGTACTAGGCATCCTGATATATCCAGCTCTAAGCATTTAGCAGCCACGTGTAAAACCATTCTGTTCAATGTGCACTGAGATACATCCAAGCAAGTGAAGTCTTCCCAAAATAGCTAAACTGTTAAGGTAAAAAGTGAGAGCAGAGGATGTTTTCATGCTTCAAGAACATAACTTGACATGCTAAAGATTTTAATAGAGAAAAATGATGGTGTCAAGTCAATGCAAATATATTTGTTAAGAAGGAAAAACAGCACACTCACATTCTGAAATCCACTGGAAAACAAAAATAAAAAAACAGTCAAAACAGATTTTGAGAATCCATGGTACTTAACAAAACAATATATACACCACACCCATCATGACATCAAAGCAATTTGTGTGTTATAACATGATGGTGCAGGATAAAATAATGTTATCATTTTAGGATACTATTAAATACTCAACAACAGCATTCACTGTGGTATTCTCGCTTAAATCTACTTCCTCCAATTCCTTGAGCAGTTGAACTCGATTCTCAACAACCTGAAAAATTGAAATTCCATATATGATAATCCAATCAACAGCAACAGAATGTGAACAGCAAACTTAAAGTAATCCCAAATCTTTTTTGTGTGCAATCCAACAGTTCCAATGAAATAAACTTTCTAAAAAGATAGTAATAACACAGAGTGTCTGTAACATAACAGGCTCAAAAAACACATGCCCATTCAAATGATGTTCCTTTTTTTCCTCACTGAAGGTTCATTGGTAACAATGGTACAGTTGGAACTCATCGATGAATACAAATTATGACTCAATTTGTTTATTCCTCTACGTTCCATCCTCTTTCTTTTGCTTCTAGCTAGCTTCAAACACAGAATTGAAACTTCATGAATTGCATATTGAAGACAGATTCAGTTATTAACTGAGGTAATTAGGACTGAATCCGCTGCTCATACTCTTTAACGATGCCTCACCTCCGTTTCCACATTCTTAATGCCAGAAGTGTAGAACAGTAAGAACAAGGAACCAATCTAAGTTCGAAATGTACACCTCTATCGATCAATTAGCTAAATCTGACCCCATGAATCCCTATAGCATGAAGCTAAACCTCCAAAGCCAACAAAAAAACAACTATAAATCCTCAAAAAACAGTTGAAGGAAAAATCAAAATACGAACAAAAATGCAATTCAATTCAGACAAGGGGTGACACAAAAAGCTTACCTCAGAAGATTTAATGGCTTCGAGAAGCTTCAGCAAATCGCCACCTGAACTCGAGCTCTTCATTTTCGCCCAAAATTTGCGATAAATGCATCTGTCTCTTTGTAATGCCAATTTCTATTTTCCCGCCATGCCAATTTTGGTCGCACCCAGGCCACTCCAATGGTTTCATAAGTAAAAGAAATATATTAATATTATTTTTATAAAATATATAACACTCTATTTTTTTTTTGAAACAATATATAACACTCTATATATATATATAAATAGTTTTATATCAAGTAAAATATTAGTTTTATAATCAATATATTGATGTTGCACAGGCACTTGCGGTTGCCTGATATATTTCTATAATTGTTTTTAGAATAAAATGATGGAATCAATAATTTATATGTAGAGATGAGAATGAGAATACTTTTTTGCTTCTTTTTTTTCTTGGAAAAAAAAAATGATTTCTTAATATTTATGATTCAAAATTATTTAATTATTATTGACTTTAAGGTCATAATCCGATTCTCGGCGTACTCTTACTTCCTAGTGCAATATTCGCGGGAAAATGGCGGCGGCGGGTGCTGGGAGGGCCATTGCGCTGTCACAGCCGGTGACCTTCGTGACGGGCAACGTGAAAAAGCTTGAAGAAGTCCGTGAAATCCTCGGCAATTCTATTCCGTTTCGTTCCCTCAGACTCGAATGTATGTTGATTAATTACAGCAACATCTTACTAGAGTGTGTATTTTGTGTTGATTTTCACCTTCCTTTTGCTTTTGTTTTTTTTTTTTTGTACAGTGCCAGAACTGCAAGGTGAACCTGAAGAGATTTCAAAAGAGAAGGCTCGATTAGCCGCCAAGGAGGTGACCATTTCATATTGATGTGCATGCGACATGTCTGTGAAAACGTTTGTGAGGAAAACATAATTATATTGTGTGTCTGTGAATGCGTTTGATCATGTAAATTTTTTTTTGAAAAATTGAAGGTGAATGGACCTGTGCTGGTGGAGGACACATGTCTTTGTTTCAATGCGCTCAAGGGATTACCAGGTAATTTAAATGTATGATCTTGATTTGATTTATGGCGGAATATGATTTTGGATAATGTTTTGGTGTCAAGGATTGGTGTTCAGAAATAGAAATGGTTACAATAAGTTTGACTGGCCCTTTTATCAAATATACAATACCACAAATCCCTTGGATGATTCAATCACCAATATTGATTTTTTAACTTATTGATTCTTTTTTCTGTCTGTGTAATTGACGGAATCTTTCAACAATTTCGCAGGGCCATACATGTAAGTTTGTCTAGGATGCTTTTCTTTCTGCAAGGTGGCCTTCTCTCCTAAAACTACCAAAGTTTTACTGAATGTTGATATCTGATAGGTTTGATCATGCTTCACGAATAAGAAACACTGCTAATGCAGTAAGTTAATGTGGAAATTTGTATATGGAAGATGTTTATTTTTGTTTGTTGTTCCTTGCTTTTCTTAGAGCTGGGTATAATTATATAATCGTAATGACTATTTACCGTGAAAATGACAAAGTGAAGTTTGCTGAAAAAAATGTTTGGTTGGCAATAGAATCAAGTTTCTCATCCTCTCTGCAATGAACAAGAGTGTGACTCTTTCACCGACAAATAGCGGCATCACAGTTGCCACTCTTTTTTCTAATGGAATTTCTTTCTCATCAGGAAGCTAACTAAGAATTAAATTCAGGCTCAAGCTCAAGCTCGAGTTAGACTTGAATCATGTTCTCATCCATACTTCTGCTTGTAATACAGAGGCTATCTCTTGTGAGATTTCAGTTGTCTATAAAATGTCAATTTGATTATTTATTGTGAAGAGAAATTCAGACTTGTTTATAAGCTCCCATATTTCTGCTGAAGGGATCAGTTGCTGGTAATATTATTAGATCACAAGTCCCAAATCTTGGATCTTTATAGGTGAAACCTCAAGAATCACAAGAAAGTTGAACATTGGAAGCTAGGAAATTAAGAGACTTCGTTGAAATTTTTCGTTTGAAATTTTGTAAAAAGGCTAATTTTCCGTCACTTATGATGGCCATCTTATTCAAGTAACATCAACCATTTTCAGCTGCCCCTTGTTTCTTCTGAAAGTAAGGAAAATGATGAGACAAAATAAAACAAAAGTATTTTTTGTGTTCGGGGGAGCATTTTCGGGATCTTAAGATTTCCAGATGTTGTTTATACTTTTATGACTGCCCTTGGATTATATCTCATTCTTATTTCCTGTTTTATATTTCTTTCTTTGCATGTGCTCTCCAATTTTTTTCAAATTCCCAATGCACAAACTTCCTACATCATTTTTTTTAACCCTCTATATACCTCGTGAAAAAAAATATAGAAAAATCCAACGTTTTCCTTTCTTCTTTGATGATTGAGTTATGAAAAGGATAAAGCCTGTAGTGCAACTCATGTTTGGCTTTAATTTTATTATTTCATTGATTTTTCTTTCAAACTCCTCTGAATTTTATTAGGAGATTCTGACACATGATGGAATTCATGCTTTATGATATGTTCTATTCAAGATATTGATTTTGTTTACTTTCTTTGTGGAATATTCCAAAACCCTTCATTGTGCATAAATTTTCGATATTTTATCAGTACCGTAGTATTGTCACTGATTCTAACATTTTTTTGTGGCCCCAACTGAGTTTGAAACGAAAAATGTTGCAGCAAGTGGTTTCTGCAGAAGACTGGTCATGAAGGTGTTGCCAGTTTGATCCCTTCTTTGTAGTTTGTACTCCCAGTGTTAACTTCATCTTTACACTTGTCTCCAACTTTATTGAAGTCGCTCATGTTAATATTCTCTTACAGGTCTGAATAATTTATTGATGGCATATGACGATAAATCAGCATATGCTCTTTGTGTTTTCTCTCTAGCTCTTGGACCAAATGCGGATCCAATTACTTTTTCAGGGGAAACTTGGGTATTATTCTGCCATCCCGTTGTCTAAGTTAGAGTTCAGTGTCCTTATGATTAAATTATATTTTAGAGGCACTTTTCTAACTTGTACAAATGAAATTTCAGGGAAAGATAGTTCCTCCGAGAGGACCAAATGACTTTGGATGGGATCCAATCTTTCAACCCGATGGATATGATCAGACGTAGAGTCATTTCCCCTCTTAGTGCTCTTTGTTTGTATACTGCTGTGAAATATAAGCAACCGACGTGTGTTTGTTATAGGTATGCTGAAATGCCAAAGGAAGAGAAAAACAAGATTTCTCACCGTTCCAGGGCACTTGCACTGGTGAAATCACACTTTGCAGAGGCTGGATATATTTTTCAGACTTAACCAAGTTCTTAAAAGTGCAAGATTTACCCGATTTATATTTCATATTGAATTCTTTCAAAAATCACCGATAACTTGTTTCGCTTAATATGTTGTTGATTGGAAGTGAAAGAATCTCTAGAATATTATGTTTATGCTCATGAAGGATTGGAAGTTGATCTTTCATGTCTAAAGTCCAGTCAAATTTACCAGAAAAATTAACTCTAGAATGTTTTTGAAGTTTAAATTTTGATGCAAGCCTTTGACCGCAAGGAGTTAGTACTACTTCCTTTCCTAATTTAAGTTAAGTTTTGTTTTATAAAATTAAACAAAAAACTTGCATATATCTTGCACCTATATCATTAGACAGAGTAAGGGTTTTTTTAAAAAAAATGAGAAATATTCATGGGATGACTTGGTACAAGTTGGGAGTAAAATAAGTATGTTTTGGGAAAAATATTCATAAAATTAAAAACTTGCTGAGTGTATACAAGCTTGATCATTTTAGGACGCAAAAAGATTGGTCCCGTTTTCTTGTCTTTCACTCCCCTGAACACAGAAAACCATAATTTTATCTATATTTTTATCAAATTTTTTTCAAAATTTTAAATCAAATTATTACCTCAACCATTATTATTTAATCATATTTTTCTCTATGCTTCTCAAAAATAATTTTGTTATTTTGCGTTTTTTGTGATAATCATTTCACGATATGTGATACCATCTCAAATAAACTAAATCTTAAAAAATAAATAAATATAGAGTAAAATTTATTTTGATACACGAACTATTGGTAAAATGTCAAATTGGTACATGAACTATTGAAAATGGTTTAATTGGTACATAATCAACTTATAAAGTCAATTTTATCCTTTACCTACATTATTTTAAAAACTAATGTTTTTGTTAAATTAAAATAGATAAACATTTTATCTTTTAAAATTATTTTATTAATACAATTATAAGCATAAATTTAAATTTATTTAAATTTTATATTATAAACAAGGGAGCGTACTTATTGTACGAAACATTGTAAATATTAATTAATACGAACATGCACATACACATACACATACATATATATAAAAATTGATAAATTATATATTCAAAAATAATAAATATTAAAACTATATAATAAAATATATTTTTTTGTTTATCTAGGTTATAATATTATTATTTATATTAATCAAAATAAAAATGATATACATGTGTGTCTTTTCATTTATGATCTACAAATTACGTTGAATATTTTTCCGTATACATGATATATAATCTTATTTTTATAGTATAGTAATTAGTAAATATGATTTATATTTATAATTATAATTAATATAATAATTTAAAATACAAAAAAAATATATGTACTTCAATTAATCAATTTAATAACAATATTCAACTTAAAAGCAATTTAAGTTAAGGGCAAAATTGACTTTTGAGTTTGATCATATACCAATTAAACCATTTTCAATAGTTCGTGTATCAATTTAACATTTTATCAATAGTTCATGTACTAAAATAATTTTTACTCAAAAAATATATATATATTTCACAAAAACCCACGTGATGCCATTTCAAAATCAATTTAGTAACACAGATCCGACCCATGGTCTAATCAACCCCACCGGCCACCATAAGCATGAAGCTAACAAAAACATGCAACAGATAAACCCTGTCTGAGATCTAGTATACTTTCACCTAATCGAACCCACTAATCAAGAGCTTTGGTACGAATCTTAATATATAATATAATAATTGAAAAGAAATAAAAATCTCATGAATATATACATATATAAATAATATAAACAATGTATAACCAATTAAATAATATCATGGCCACAATCCATGTGGACTAGTTGGTGAATAAATCAAAACTTCTCACATGATATATGGACCCAACATATCACATGCAAAGCGTTGTGTTTTATTCATAAGTCCACGTGATGAGTACTCCAATATGTTGTAAAAAAAAATTTAATCACTACTTTGTCGCTTCTAATTCATGCATACTTGAGAAAATGTAAGTTAAAAAACCATTTTTTTTTAAATTAGATATGTTTTTACGCCTCATTTGTTAATTTATATTCTCTGAGCTTGAATATTTGTCATGATTATGAATGCACCGAATATATATATAAAATTGTGTGGGGCATTTTGTTTGTTAAGAGGTGCACCGTACATAGTACATATACTAGATGTACCCAAATTTTACTTTATTGACTTGGTTGCTACTCCCTTACACTAAATTGTGTACTAAATAATGTGGCAATTTAATTGTCTTTAATAATTCTAGGGTGGCGCCAACTCAATTCTGGCTAGCGCAAGTGTTAGGCTTCACAATTCATCAGGTTTTTTTTTTAAATGATTCATCAGGTATTTGGGTTCAAACATATGAAATTTTTATTATTACTAGTACTCGCGTGCACGCGTTGCATGCTTATGCCGTCCGTTTTTTATGAAAAATAAAAAATAAAAATAGATAATAATTTTAAAAAGTGTTTTATTGTATATGAATAAATTAATTTTATAAAAGTGATATTTTTCTAAATTAATAGTTATCATTGGAAAAAAAAAAGTGACATTTTAGTAATTAAATATATATTAAAGGGTAAAAATAAAGGGGTTGACCATACTAACATATTAAACCCTCAACTTTAATAAAATAAAAAAGATAATAATAATAATAACAATAACAATAATAATAATAATAATAATAATAATAATAATAATAATAATCTTTATTACGCTTACATGCGGTAATAATCCCGCGTTCTTTACTCTTCTAAAAAAAAAATCACGCGTTCTCACCGTATATATAAAGCAAAAGTCGAGATGTTCAGATTTTGTCTGATTTTAGATTTAAAAATTTGTTCTTTTTCCCATGCCGTTATTTTGGCCAAAATAAAAATATTCTCTATCTCTCTGTTATAGTTTAAAATTCAAGTATTATATATTATTTTAACTAACTTCAGTTCTGGTTAGATTATACAGATGAAATTGGCATTTGACTTGATTCTTTTGAGGATACTTTACTAATTTAACATGTTAAAGTTCCTCATTTCGCTACAAATTGTTCAAGACAAGCAAGTAATATTTTTTGCGTGTGGCAAGCCTGTTATAATATTAATATATACATACAAGCATACATAACAAGCAAGATTACTTTTCATAGACAAACACAAATTGAAAGAAAAGACGTCTATTACAGAAGGTTTTTTTCATAAATTAATGTTTTCACATTCACACTATAGAACTTGTATGAAATTAACTAAAAGAAGAGAGGAAGAAAATACACTATATATATATATATCATTTCGTCACACTATTAAAGACCAAATGCCAACACAGTTCTGTAAACTGAACAACAAGACTAATTGCAGACATCTATATATATATGGAGAAGAGGCAAGGCAAATCGTTCTTGTTAGGAAATGAATGAACCTGAGAAATCTTGAAGAATACTCGAACAACGCTTCCGCACCTACTAACAGAATACCGGGCTTTCGACTAAAAGCAGGCCGAGGTTGCGCAGTAATGGTTGTGTTGGAATGCTGAGGAATGAATAGATGGAGAATGTCGTGTTGGACTTGTGTAAAAAATGTACACTTTCCAATGATGGGAGTAAAACATTTGCTGGAAAACGGATAAATGGTCGTTTCTCGAAGCCGTAAAAATGGACTGACAGTAAAAAGAGTGGGGAAAACGAAGAAAAAAAAAGACACCCTTTCGATATTTATGTGATAAGTGTAAGGCTGTGCATTAGCACTGGCGGCCGCGGCGGCAGTTAAGGACGCCTGCACCAGAAGTAATCGGTCCAATCATGGAGGAAGATTTGGCACCCAAGCTTGAAGCTCTAGCATAGCTAGCTGAAGCTCCAGCTCCAGATGGAGTGAAATAAGCTCCATTTAACATGAGGTCGCCTTCTGATCTCCAGTTCCAACCCTTCCATTGGCTTTCTGCCGTGTCAACCCTCTTCGTCACCTGACAAAATCGAAACGTGTTAGCCTTGTCTGGAATAGAGGTAATTATCATTTGGGGAGATTGAAAAGGTTGCAAGTTTTGTTACCTCTTTGGCAAAAGGATTCACTGGTGCAAGATATCTGTTGCCCTGGCTGTTGATGGTTGGTTCAGCACTTCCACCGATGGCATACATCTCCCAATGAGTATAGTCATTGTTCACAACGTGGAAATACCCGTGTCTGCACCTGTGATTACAAAATACAGGTGTTATCATACTTTTTTTTTTAAGAAAAAAATCAAGACAAGTATAAATGGATGAGTAAACTCATGTCCGAGTCTTGGATTTGGTTATGAATTTACCTAGGCATTCTTTGAATGAGGCCTTCTCCAAAGTGATTATAGGCAATAGTGACTTGCATTTGCTTGTCTCTAACATAAGAATCACTATGACCCAACAGCATAACCTGTATTTCAAGAATCATAACTTAAACTACAGTAATCTTTATAGTGACGAAAAAGCATTTCATGGTTATGGGCAAACCTCGTTGTGATGGGTGAAATAGTTGTTAGAAATGGTGATGGCAGTAGAGCCCATAATAGCATCCACAAGGCCATCAGCGCAGTTAGAGAGCGAGTTATGATCGACCCAGACATGACTCGACCCAAAGATGGAAACGGCATCTCCATCAGCCATAGTCCTCCAACCATAATGAGAAGGTGAACTTCTCACCATGGCATTTCCTGTTGGTTTGCAGTCATGGATATGAAGGCCATGGATTATGATATTGGTCACGAATTGGACTGTGATGCACGCCCCATTAGCGATATGGACGTTGACTCCACGACCATCAATGGTCTTGAAGCTATTCATGATGAGTTCTTGCTTCAAAGTAATGACCATATCCCGTTTAAACACAATCCAGAGAGGCTGATCTTGGATAACAGCGTGACGTAGAGTGCCGGGCCTGGGGTTAACAGGATCGTCATCTCCAGAATCGGTGACAATGTAAAATCTGCCATCACGGCCACCAATGGCATTGCGCCCAAAACCAATCCCACAGTCGGCAAGTCTCTTGCGGTTCTTTTGCCAGTTGGGGTCGCAACGCCAGCAATCATCAATAGGATTACCAGTTCCACATGAGAAATATCCAAGATTTCGCCTTTCTGTGCTGTTTCTAGTGGCCCTGTCAATTCAAAGATTTATCAGCACAAAATTACAGTAATCTCCTGATTAGCTTCTGCATTATTGGACTCGTTGAACTTTTATACGTTACGCTCCATAATATACAATGGATGCATTATTTAAGGTCGAATCATGTAAAATCCATATAGGTCCTATGTAATGTACTTATATTATAATCCAAATGTAATGAATCCACTTATTGCACACGCAAGTGTTCGTACACTTCTTGTCACTTTTTTTGGCATGCATACACACAGAAACGTACACGACCAGAATCAATTGACGACTTTACAGAGCCAGGGACAATTTAGCCCATCTCAAGTCCCCCGAAGTCCCAAACAAAGGTATTACTTTATATAATGGTTTATATGTTTAGGAGTTATGACTAAACAAATGAAGGATTTAAAGTAGAGAATACAGGAATCTAACCACACTATAGTTGCATGTGGGGGAAATAAAAATCCATAAAAAAAAAAAGAGATGACAACCGAATCAAGAACGGGAGATGGATTTAGAAAAGAGACCCCAATTGGCACATTTGTTACTGTAACGAATAAATTTGTCAAAACTACAAAAAAAAAAAAAAAAACTAATAATAATAAATAAATAAAACATATTTGTTATAACATAGATCACATGTGAGTAGCGTTAGGTCTGCCCGAAATAAAACACGGTGGCATTCAATTTAGAGGACCACAATTGAAATGTCAGTTAGGCACACTTCCTAGAACAGATCTAGCATGGCAATTCAGGTCGTCAGAAAAATGTTTTACTACTCAAAATACGAAGCCGCCCATCTTCTAATTTCTTGGCACGACACCATTCAAAGTCACAATAACAAGGAATGCCCAAAAGACAATAATGAGGCTAGAAATCTGCCGTTAAAATTCTCTAGATCATAGGAGACACAAGCATGTTTTGGACATGAAGTATGTATATATATTACATGTCCATGAGGGGGGGGGGGGGGGGGAAATTGAGCTAGAAAAAGACAAATTTTGCGTTACGAAAGAGGGAATTTGAAGGTAAAATGCCATAAAAGATCACCTACATTTCAACCATCCTTGCAACCTCTTCTGGGTCATCCACCGCATGTTCATTCAGCGCATCCTCATCAATTTTTTCCAATCTGAACAACAAAAAGAAACCAGTCGATATTTATTACATACACAAGTACTTATTATTTTTTTCCCTTTTCTCTTCTATTGTGTACACATATATTTGTACATACATATACACATTCATTACATATTTTACATTCACATGACTTTCAAATTCAAGAATTAATTTCCTGTTCAGCAATCCCAGTCTCCCAGATTTTGACCATGATTTTACTATCAAAGCCAGACCAAAGCAACTTCATCTAGCTTTCGCAGAACCCATTTGAGGTAAAATTTAACAAGAGAAAAGAGTGGCAATAAATGAAGGAAGATGCCGTAGTTATTTCACATGGGTTGTCACTTGTCAGCTGCCACCGACAATAATGTGTACATTACACAAAATTTATCCACATAATACCATCATTCACATTACCATTCATCTGATCTATTTTTTATATATAATTATGATGCGAAACGAAACACAACAGTATATTTATGATATGATGATTTCAAATCATGACATAAAGTACAAGCAGTGCAAAAATAAGACGCACAGTTAGTTGAGTACTACACTGCTCAAGGTAGTGGGAGACTGAATCCACCATCGTTAACAAAACCGTCAAAAAAGCGATAATTATTAATTAATAACATAGAAAAGAATCAACTAATAACTGCTTTTTTGGGTAGTGCAAATGGGAATGTGTACTGAAATACCAATTTAACCTTGAAAAACTTCAGCATACCCCATGAGTGATCATGGATAAAAGGAAAAGAGTGAGGGTAATTTCGGAACGAGGCGTAGGGGGTTGGTTCCATTTCTGTTCAGTTCAAACCAGAGGAATCCGAGGAGAATAGGGTAAAATAGAATAAACGGTTGAGATCTGCTACGAATAAGGGATCTAAACGGCTGAGATTGGTTCTTTACTGTAACACAAACAAAGAGATTTAGTAGACAGCGAGGAGATCCGACGGACGAGGTTTGACGTGTACGAAAGAGGGAAAGTGGACGGCTGTGATTCGATTTAAATGTAATGTTTAGATTCTTAATTAATTAGGCGATACCGAGTTGACTCAGTAATGAAGAGTTTCCTCACCTATCCGCCATTGTAGAGTTTGCAGAGCTCGGCAGCTGCTCTTTCTCCACAGCGCTGCAGAACATGAACATAAAATTTAACGATGTAATTATTGGACAGAAAATCATTTTAGCCTCAAAATGCAGAAGCACAGAACGCCCATTTTGTAAAAAAAATTAACCGAATACCTCAGGCATTGGCGTTTTGTCAAAATGCAGAGGAAATCAGAACAAAATGCAGAGTTTTTCCGATAAAAATCGAGCAGAAACAAAATGCTCGATCTTGCAAGCAGCATCGAACATGAAAAAAACATATAGCATTTTCAAAAATACCTCAGATGATGGGTTCCATGTTTCTGAACTCTAGCCACGACCCCAACTGTAACCACGAACAGAAGCAGACCACAAAACAGAGACGTCCATTTCTTCGAATCCCCCATGGCCATTACTACACAGCTTCACCTCTCTTCTTTCTTTCCTCCTCCCCAACAAAAATGCGGACAAATAGCAAAAATTTGGAGAGCTTCACAGAGAGGAGAAGACAAGCAAGCAAGCGCAGAGGGAAAATGAAGCACTACGCCCAATGTAACGGCTTCTGCTGGTTTTATAGACCCTTCATACTCACAAAACGTCAGAGTTAACGTCCGTTAACAAACTGCCAACACTGGTTAAAATTATTACTCAACATTTGTTTTAACTTTTAACCGTGGTTGCTTTTTTTTATTTTTTATTTTTTCCAGCGGAATTAATTATTGTGTCAGTAACTAACTTCTGCTAACCGCTCTGTTTTTTATCCACTATGTCTACCTCCGTCACGTGCCAACGTCGGTGGCTCACGTGCCACACATGCTCCTGTTTCTCTTCCTTTTTGGTAATAATAATAATAATAATAATTATTATTATTATTATTATTATTATTATTATTATTAATTACTTAATTCCTATTATTATTTTTAGAGTAATTACTTCCTATTAATTATACTATTACATGGGTACATTTTTTCCTAGTCGAGGACAAACTTATTGTAATTACATCTCGTATCTCATATCTGAAAATCGCATCTCAAATTTTTATGTTAATTGAATCATCACTCATCGGCATACCGCATATGTGTCCTCGATATTACTTGATAAATATTTGTGAAAATTATGGAGGTGATTGATTTTTCTCAAAAATAAATAATCAAATAGTCGAACATAGTGTACATTTTTAGAAAAGGTTGCAAGATTCAAATTGTTATATATATGAAAAAATATGAATTATGTGATATTAAGTTAAATGAAATAAATACCTTCAAAAAAAAAAAGTTAAATGAAATAAATGTGGTATTCACCGAGATGGACATTGTCGGTGGACTCAAATGTGATCAATAAAAATAGTTTGTTCCACTTAAGGACGAGTTACTACGACGTTGGTGGTACAATTTTACTGTTTTAAGACCAAACACCTTTTGTCTCAGCTGATTATGATTTTTATTCTTAAAACCAAATATTAATTAAATTTTTTTACCATAAACATAAAGTTTAAATAACAAAAAATAATGCGACCCTACGTTTAGAAAAGGTAACAACTGAGACACCGTATAGGTACGCAGCAGAATCAACGGAATTAGATCATTAGATTACCAATCAAATGGAATTTTTTGTGATTAAAGTATCTAGCTAGTGCAATTGGAGTGATTTGATTTGATCGGATAATATCATAATATTCTCATTAATTATATTTAAATTTAGGACTCAAGCTAAGATAATTTAGAAGGATATATATATCAGCTTGGATGATCATTTAATGTGTTACATGATATGGGATGATCGTTGTGATGTGTAACATGAAGGGTTTTTTTATTTTTAATTTAAAAAAATAAAACAAATTCAAAAATACTGCAATTCGCCGTGATGGAGAGCGGACGCTGGAAATATTTGCAGCGTTCGCTCATGTTGGCGGCGGACGCTGCCAGCATAAGCACATGGGAATGGGATTAGCTTAATGTAATACGTATGATTCTGACGTGATGTTCTCGCACCATCGATATAATTAGTTTGATCACAATCGACATAAATTTTGTTCAAATTATTTAGTATTGAAGTTGAAAGAAAAGCTAATGTTAATTGTTCGGGCAGGGAATTGAAAATTTGTCCGGGTGTTTCGGCGGGGGTTATTGAGGAGAGAATTAATCCATCATATATATATCCAGGCTGGACTTGTGATTGATTAACAAGAAAATGCGGATGGGATTAGCTTAAATTGTTGCATCAATTAAGAAGGTTTCAAGAGTGTTATTTAAGATAGTTAGGCTTTCCTAATTCGAGTCCCCCAAGTCCTTGGATTTTATTTGTTTTGTCTGGACTAATTAGAACATGTAACTAACAAATAATTTTCATGTTGCGTGAAAGGGTATGCTACAGCTCTATACTTTGGTTTAAATTGCAATTGTGTTGCTTCATCAATTTTGTGAATGTTTGGTATTATATAATTAATAAATATATATCATGAAACGTACAAATTTGTGACAAAAGGAAAAGGCTTTCTATGTTACATGCATGCGCGTACATGTATGATTTACTTATGCTTTGTTTTGAATCCAAAATTATGAGAAATTTCATTATTTTCCCAGCAGCATTATTTAGGACAATGAATGCATATGTAACGGGCCCAATGTAGAGATATTTTATTCGTTTTTCTTTTTCAATTGATTATTCAAATAAAATTGTACAAATTATCATTCTACTTATGAATCTAATGGGTTTCTTCAAATTAATGATGTTCCATTATTTATGACTATATATATATATTTATGTGTGTATTTATTTAGCGACGTCTGTTTTTGGAATATTTACCCAGCTAGCTAGCTGCTTTTGTTTAACCTGGTAATTAAGTGTTACACATTTGGGGGCATTATTATGTTGGCAAAGTGGCTCCCATCATAACCACACTTTCACGCGTGTAAAACACAAAAAAGAACAGTGTTCCCAATAGTTTTACTGTATTTGAACGTCAATCTTTTGTTTTCCATACACTTTTGAAAACTTTTTATTCAATTGGCAAGAAACCGTGATTTATGTAATTTTCATTCGTAGTGTTTTTTTTTTTTTTTTAACATTTTTATATTAATAAAAAAAACACCTCGAACGAAGAGTATCTAATTAATAAGTGCATGTCAGCTGGTGATTAACAAAGAGAGAATCATGGTTGTTAGAAAACACAATAATTTGAATTGTGTTCTTCAAAAAGAAAAGTCCATGCAATCAATCATATGGTCTTTGTATAACGTGAGACTAAAATTACTCGTTCCAAGTTTTTTTTTCCTTGGGGAAAAACATGTATACACGAATCAAGTCGTGTAGAATGTTTTATGAATCAACGCATTAAAAAGCCAGGGCCCCGTAAAAGATCAACACAAAAATAAATTGGATCGATGAAGTGATCAAGAAACACTATACATAAAAATTTACATGTAATTTGATTATATTTTGTAAAAAAATATCGCTTGTAATGAATGATAGATTAGATGGTCCCAAGTCCACAAATTTATCAAACCTTTAATTATTAATTTATCTTGACCTACAAGCAATGGGAGATATTGGTATTGAAGTTGGGGGGGTATGGTTTGTAAGCTTGCATTGCCTTTATTTTATTAATTCACTTTTCACTCAATTTAGCAATTTTTTTTAACATAATAAAAAGGGAAAGCTAGATTTTGTAGGGCATATTTATCACTAGAAATTTTGGCGGGTCTATGGTAACCCACACAAACCTTTTTTCCTCTTTGCTTAAATAAATAAATGAAAAGGAAAAGTGAAGTAGAGTCAAATGGGTTAAATCAATGGGGTGGGTAACCCTTTCTATAAATTTGGTGGTGTGATGTTTGAAACTTTGTAGTTTCCCCTCAAACTATATTTCCCCGCCATTCAAATCAAATGAGCTCAAAATCCCCTAATAGCATTCGAAATAGGAAGAACAACTTTAGTTCAAATTAACGTATAATTAATTTTCAAGGGTAAGTATGGCATTATACATAACTCAAATTTATTTATATATAACTCAAATTAAAGATGCACTTATGAACAAAAATTATTGAGTCGTCGTCGTCCTCCTATAAAATATAGCAAGTCTCTCCATAATTTATTTGCTCGAGATAAGCAAGTCTCGAATACATGCTCAAGTCTCGTTGGTTGTGCCGCTGTGCGGACAATTTCATTATATTGTTGTACTCTGGCTCCATATTGTAATTATACTCTAAAAAAAAAAAAAAAATCACCCCATGTTTTAGGGAAGGAAATACTGAATTCAAACCAATTTAATGTGAATTCAGTCCACATATTGATCCATGATCACTATTAATGTATTTTTTTAAAGTGAGGTCAAATGTAAAGGGTCGATGACATGTATTTTGGGATTCATGAACCCCAATTTCATATGCATTCATTGACATTATCTATACTAAATATAAAACAAAAGAATGTTGAAAATTTATCAATTGTTTCCTTATTATAATACTCATTCCCCCACACTTTTATTACTTTTTAATGAAATAAAATACAATTCAATAAAATAAAATCACAATTATGAATTTCCAAAATTACTTAAACCTCAGTATGTTTTTACAAAAAAAAAAAAAAAATTAATAATAATTTTGTGCTCGGATCGTGTGCCAAATTTGCAAGTTATATGCTATGCATGAGATTTTTGGTAAAAAAAAATAAAAAATAAAAAATAAAAAAATAATAATAATAAACATCCACGAGCCGTTAATAAAATGCCAATAATTCAATGCTGTAAATGAATTAGACGTCTCGTAACGGCCACTTAACGGAACCAAAAAAATAACTCGGTCAAAGGAGTAAAACATACACGATAAACATTGAATCGGGGTCGAACAAGACAAATCATTTTAATGGGAAGAAATAAGAAATTAATTGAATTGGCACATGCGAGGTATTTTTACCTTCAGAAAAATTATTAGAAAACAAAATTTTAAAATTGATATTTGAAGAATCTTTGCTATTTATTTTATCTAAAAACCTCGTTCTACTATTTTTCATATTAAAAATTTATAGTTATTTATTTATTATTTTTTTAATTCACATATTTATAAATTTTCAGATATCAAAATGCATTTTTTCCTCCAAAACATCCTTTCTCAAATTGATTTTAAAATCGCGGGCTCATTCTAAAAAAATTAATAAATGGTACTACTGTATATCTTTTAAATAATTATGTACAATAAAATCTTAACATACACTTTCTTTTACTTGATTTAACTTATTTATATTAAATAATATTGATGTCAATACACTTAAAAGAATATTATATTAAAATTTTAACAAGAATATATATAATTTATGAAGCAACTTAATATCATGGTAATTTTTTTAATTAGAACGAATTCGTAAGAATCTATTCTCAAATCATTTGTTTTTTTAAAAAAATTAATTTCCTTTCAATAGAATATGTCGTGTGAGCGTAAACGGACTTATAAAATTGGTATAACAGTGAACTAAATCATAAGAATAAAATATATATATTTAATTGATAGTTCAATAAAATTTATGGAATAAATAATGTGTTTAAAGGGCAAAAAATATCTTCTATTTTTTTTAAAAAAAAAATTGAGTTATCGTGCAACCAGCAACCGACACCTCTAGCCCCAATAATAAATAATAGGTTCAAATTTGTCATTATCGTCGCCAAATTTGTGACAATATCAAAACTCAAAATCGTATTGTTACCTTACACTAAAATAGGCCTAAGAAGAAAATTTCGAAAATGTTGCCATGTGCGTGACATTAATTATTTTCAAGATATAGATTTATGCATACGTTGAATTAAGAATAGAGTTAAATAGTGCATTACACACATACAACCTTTATCAAAATGAGAAAACCTCCGTTAGTCATCTCACTCGTGGTACATTGACATAAACATCTTTTAATAAAAAAAATGTTTAAGTTTGATCTCAACCCTTGATCATGATAGCAAAAAAGCTACAACCTCTCATGTAATAATAAATTTTTCCAAAAAAACTACAACCTATTATGTAATAATAATTTTTTAAAACTCCGTATGTTATATCGTTAAAAAAAAACGAAAAGATAATGAATTTGTTATTTGTCCAAAAAGTGGACAATTATTTAAAGGGAATTGATAAAACTAACCTTCTAATTAATGTCTCAGTAATTGCCTAATTGATAGATATTATATCATATTAAATTAAATTAAAAATGAACAAAGAGAAACGTCACAATTTATTAAATATAAATGTTATTCAACAACCCATTCGTGACATCACTTTCTTAGTTAGCCTTTCTAACTAACTAGTAACTATATACCTATAAATAACTCATTCATGAAAGAAACCTTTGAAGATCACCACAATATTTTAGAAGACAGATATAAAAGTTTTCAAAAATTCAGAAATGATTTTTTATTGTTTTTAAATTATTTTTCTCCCCACCTATTTATTGGTTCCGTTAAGTGGCCGTTACCGCAAATCTGCTTCACATGCGTGATAATATTTATCCTTGTCATTTTGCAAACGGGCGAACCATTCATCAATTTGTATTGTTATTATTTTTATTTAATTTTATTTTTCGATGCAGAAAATACGTAAATTCCCGGAATCAAGCAATTTTTCATTTGTTGGTTTTTTTTTATTATGTTACATATTAGATAAATGAAAAAATAATTAATATAAATATATTTTAAAAAATGAATGTTGATATTTTTAAATTAAAAAGGTAATAACTATCACATCCCATATATACTCAATAAATTTATGTTTTCTCTCGTTTTCTTCGAAGGTTTGAAACTGTGTGTCGGTTAACGTTATTTAATCGAGGGTTTAGTGCAGGCAGCCACACCACTTGGTCTTATTGCTCGATAACATGCAAATTAATATGTTTTAAAAAAAATTAAATATATACAATTTATCTATATATAATATAAGTATAATTTCATAACTATTTAAGAAATTTCAATTTTTTTAATCAACCATTCCTCTTTTTTAATTGAATATTAATATTAACTATCTTCAAATTAAACAAACAATTAGTATAAATACAATCGAGGACTCTCGCTCGCTTACGTTCAGAAACAAATACACTTACAAAACTGGAGATTGTTGGATTGAATGTGTTTAGATGAGAGAGGATTCGAGATAGCTGGTGATATATTGGGAAGTTCTTGTTCTTCAAACTGCTGATAATGTTGGTCGGATTTGGTTGGATTTGTGAGCTATATATAAAAGAGATATGTCACATCTTAAGCGATAAATCCGATCTCCGGTGGAGCTAGGTGATATGATACATCACCAAATATAATCTTATCTTAACACAATTAGGAATCAACGTGCAAAAGTTAGATCGGAAAAAATATTTCTGTTTTATCGGATTCAATCACAACAATACACGATATCACTAACTTGGAAGAGAATCGTAGACCGGATGATGCATTAATTCAATGGTTGCTCTAGTCTTCAATATTCATTTCATTTCGACATATGCATAAATGGAAAATAGATTAACGTAGCTGAAAATAGTCGTGTACGTGGTTCGTTATGTGAAATCATACAGTGTTGTACTTGGTATTGTAACACCATCGACAACATAGTGCATCGAAAATTAAAGCGTAAATAAAACATAAATAAATAATTTTGCACGAGTATAAAAACTCGTGCGGGTGCCTTAGGGCTAAATATCACTAGAAAAAGTAAGATCAGTATTACAAAGCAATACCAATGATTTTACGAAAAATAAATAAATACTAAATTTCTCAACAAGTTGAGAAATCAAACTTGCATCCTAAATAAATCAGAGTAAAACAAATTAGATGCAACTCCCGTAGCCTAAATTGAAAAAACACAACAAATCTTCGAACAACACAGTTCTCACAGTGTTGTCTTTGATGTCTTCAACACTAACGGCAACACGGGGACATGCAACAACGAAGGTTGCAAAACCTTGCTTCAGAATCTTCGAATTCTTCAATGAAATTCTTCAGTCTATGCGCAGGGAATTGTACGTCTGAAGCATTATCTTTTCTTGTGCGTGAAATATTCTTTTATCGATTGAAATCCAAGTCTTGAAAATTTCCTTAGATAGAGTGTACAAGAAACATATTTAAGTAAGAATTAAACTCTATCAAATATATCAAATCATATTTTGATAATATCGAATATTAATATATCTATTAAATACCTTATAAAGACATAATTAAGCATGAAAAATATATTTCGCAAGATATTCGAATTATACACACGATATTTGCCAAATATTTTAACTTGTTTAGAAAACAAAATCAAATATTAATTAATAATTAAGACCGAAAATATCAAAAAATTAAAATTCCTTTAGTAACACATCAACTTGCCCGGAATGTGCTACGTTCGAGTTCTAGTTTCGGGTGGATGTGCACCGTGCACGTACGTGTTTTTCTTCTTGGCTCTTAAATCTTGTTTCTTTGGATATATATTTTGCTCATTTTCTAATAAATAAATATTAATAATAACCATATATATAAAAAAAGAAATTATATGTAAAATCACATGATTCTTTTAATTTGCCGATGTGGCAAAATACATAAATAAATAATCTAAAAGCCCGATTATGAAAGCTCATTCGAATATAAATTACTTAGAAGAAGTGGTATTAAATGGAACCCCTAATATTTGATTGTGATAGCTCAACTTAGCAAAACTAAAACAAAAGTCACTTTTGACCACGCAGCAATGTCCCCCTGCCATAAAAATGAACCACATGGAATTGGATTTCAATCATCCACACATTTTTACATGGAATTACGTACCCAAATATTTTCCTAATTTTTCTTTTAAATAAAAATCTAAAAGCCGCATCATATGTTTCTCTATTTCTAACACACTTTTTGGTTCAATCTTTTTAACCAAATAATACAACTATTTGCGTATAAAGGCACAACAAAATCTCGTTGATTGGCTCTACAATGGAACATAGACTTAGCAGCATGTGTGCACCATGTGCAAAGGGAAATCATGATTTGACACTAATCATAAAAGTATTCTATTTTTGTTTCACTCAATCGTAAATACTTGCGGCTGCGGATAGATCTTACGATATTTGTAACAAAAAGTTTTTAAATGTAATAATAAAATGAGAGTTATAAATCTTTGAAATAAAAAATCAAGTAGATACTTGTCGACGAGTATCGTTTGTGTGTAATTTATTTATTTTTCCTGAAATTTATTCTAAAATAAGCATAATTTATTGTACATGTAATAAAAGACACCAATAGAATAAGATATTTATATTAATTGGCTAATACAACCATAGCTTAAATAGGGGTGCCATGAGCCGAGCCGTCGGATATATATGGAGCTATTTGAGTTCAAATTTCAAATTACTTTTTTTTTTTCCAAATTATTTATTTAAATTAAATCATTTATTCGAAGTAACTAAGATCCACCCAAGACTTAAATACTCAAAATCTGGTAATTGATTGGGCACCAAACTCCATTCAATGCTCACTTTGGCAGTAAATGAGTACTTTTCCTCATTATATATTGAGCCACAATTTGGACTTTTATTCTTTTTGAAGTTTTTTTTTTCAAGCCAAAAAAACGTCTTTAAGGCACTACGTGTGGTCTATATAATTTCCACGAACAAAATTACTGTGTAACGCGTAAAAGGTTGAAAAATAATCAGAATTATATATAATTGAAGATTTTTAGAACTGATTAAAAAGATAGGAGCTAGTAAAATTTAAGAATCTCACATGGCTAGTTTTACGCAAGATTTGTACATGTATATAAAAGTTGTTTTCAGATCAATTAATCAACGTGTGTATCTAAAGATGAACATTTATAATCATCTACGAGATCCAATAAAAAAATGATGACCTTGCCATCTATGTATCACGTAAATATATCATTCAGGATAAGAAATTATAAATTGACATATTTTTTGTGGATGTATATGTTAACTCGAGAGGAGGCAACTACAAAAAAATATAATAAATGCTCCCATAAATACCAAAATTATTCAAACAATAATAATAACATTGATGAAGAATTTATTTATTTTTTTCCTAAAAAACAATAACATATTATTATTTATTATAAGAATAAAACACTCTATTATCATGTTAGGTTAATCGACGTGGCCATCTAATATTATCCAAACTTCCAATCAGATGCCGAAAACTACGCACAGAAAAGTCCACAGGGCAGCTTACTTCGCCGCTCAATAACTAATAAACTCAACATTATAGGTTTGACCTTTGTCTTCTATTTTACAATTATTTGTCTCAAAACATTTTCCAAATAATCATTTTACATCCAAATGACAAATATTTTTTGAAATAAAAAGTAATCTCTTATCACGATAAATTTTATGAGAATTTTCTATTCGATTCATGAAAAAAAATATTATTTTATATAAAAAAACATTATTTTCACTATAAATATAGATCGAATTAATTCGTTCACAGAAGACTGACTTTTTGTTTATAAGTGAAATATTATATTTGATTTAACAATGTATTATATATAGATGGAAAAACAAAATGTTTTTAATAATTTTTTTAAAACAATAACACTTATTTCATATTGTTTTGCATTTTCTTGATTCGGTTATTAGGTGCTTTAATGATGAATAATTCATCACTTGCGGAGTGATTGACGCTCACCTACTTTACATAAAATTTCAATTGCCAGCCTAACCATTTTTTCGGGTTAGTGGGTGGTCTCGTTTTATTAAACAAAATGTTATATATATATATATATATATATATATATATATATATATATATATATTATAATAATAATAATAATAATAATAATAATAATAATAATAATAATAATAATAATAATATGTATATAATTTTAAAATCAATAAATCTCAGGATTTAATTTTGAATAATATATATATATATATATTATAATAATAATAATAATAATAATAATAATAATAATAATAATAATAATAATAATAATAATAATAATAATAATAATAATAATAATAATATGTATATAATTTTAAAATCAATAAATCTCAGGATTTAATTTTGAATAATGTGTTCTTGTCAAATGTAAATGGACTAAGTGATTTCATAGAAAAAATATATATTAAATTTAATTTATCCCCGATGAAAGCCGAAAGGACACATGAGAAGTGATTAGGAATAATTAGCACATGGTGATAATGTCAAGCGAATATAATTTAGGGTATGATTAGTGTACGTATAAGCTATATTATCCATTGCCTGCCCATTTAATTTATTCAGAAAGTATCCATGTGTTTATATAAATTATAATATTTATGTTTTAGATAGATTTTGTCATGTGCATTGTCTCTCCTAATGCGCTTGGTTGATGTCAAGTATGGAATAGAAACCACCAAATTACAATTAATACATAAAACAGGTCATGTAGGCTTATATGAATATATCTAAATAATTCAGACCATTATTTTTTCAAATTTCCAAATGATTAAATGAAACGTGAAGTTTGAGCTGTTGTACATATATTTCTAGAAAAAAAACAAGGTAATATTTGCTGAAAATACAACAAATGCACCTTTGAACCATTTAATTTGTAGGTGGTTGTCACATCTGGAGGGTCTTCTACTGTCTTTAATATTTCACAACTGTAACATTATTCCTAATTTTGTACATTCAAACTAATTTACAATGACTTTTTTTTTTTTGGGGGGGGGGGGGGGGTGGGGTGGGGTAAAGAAGTGTTGGTTTAACAAATTAGGCATTAAATCTAGACAAGAAAGCCGAAGGGCAACCACTGAACCACCGATAATATTGTTGAGGCCAAAACATCAATTGATTGAGATTTTAGAACTATGTCTTTTCCCCACTTGCTTCTCTTGATCTCTTCCATTATCTTTTCTTAATAATTTCCGAAAAATAAAATTATCCAAAATTTAATTAATTAATTGACCATTTAAATAAACGAATAACTTTAAAAGAACGTAATAAGGAATAAATCACATGTATGCGTATGATCCCCGATTCCCCATACGCTATTTATGTAGCATTGTCCAATGGGCCTATTTTTGAGTAAAAGCCCAAATTTAACTCCTGCTGGTTTGGGCCTCAGATTTAGTATTTATGTTAAGAAAGCCCATCCATACTAAACTGGATCAGGCAGACATATTGGGCTTTTTCATCCATAAAAAAACTAAAATCCAGTTCAGGCAATCAAATTTTGTGACGACTATGACTTTAAATTTAAATGACTAGTTAGTAGTTACTATTATTCTTATAAATATGTTTTTCGCAAATACACATTTTACATTTAGAAAATTTGATATCCCCATAAATCTTTTTAGGCTTCGGATAATAATTTATTTAAATTACAAATTTTGTTTCCAAAATTATTGAAGTCATATACTGTCACGTTCACTCTATGTGCATGCATGTTCCGCATAAATTGATTGAACAAATGAATTGCATGTCGCTGAGGAGAAAAATAATTGTATCTAATCTAAAAAGACAGATGTAACCATTAAGATCATATCATGCTCTTTATTTTTATATATTGTGCCTTTAATTAGATATGAATGGCACTAGGAATTCGCAGCATCTCCTAGGAATATTCCAAGTTTTGTTCTTCAGCACTGGAAAATCCCACGAAAAGGCCAAAAAAAGGCAAAAAAAAAAAAAAAAAAAGAAAAAAGATCCTTGTAATGGAAGTACGTAAAATGTTAGCAATTTCAGTGATGATGATAGCAAAAATGGTGATTACTTCATACTCACAGCATATGTATATACCCACAACATTAGAAGGCCCTTTTCGACCCACAACTCGGAGTTTTGATCCGTCGTTACGTCGTGGCAGTGATGACTTGCCGATGGATCATCCGAGGCTCAAGAGAAATGTGTCATCAAATTTTCCAGACCAGATTGCTATCGCTTTGTCTACTCCAACTTCAATGTGGATTTCTTGGGTCACCGGTATTATATATTTTCTTGGTTTCGCCAGTTTAGTACCATATCAAAAGCTAATTAATATTTAAAAAATACACATCTTTTAATATGAACTTACTAATAACTTAACAATTGTTCAAGGAGTCTACATGGGACGTGATTTATGAGTCATAATTGGAGATCATGAAGTCGAAACACTAATGTATACTACTAACTGGCCTTCTTGGCAAAGTAATTTGCTTACCAATTACCATATTACCACTAGTAGTTGTTTGTGGAACCAGTACAGGATGTATCATTATTAAGTTGGTTAACATTGTTCAAAGCACAAGGACCGAGTAGAGTCCAAATCGATTTCTACTCCTTTTTATAGTGATCACGTGTCAATTTCGGATATTGAGTACTTGGGATGACCCGAAATGTTTTGGTGTATTTAAGTTGAAGTATTTGTATACTAGAGGGCGGTATTTTGTGTTCAGGCTTTGATCCAAGTCAGTTTGAGGCGTGACGATTGTCTTTTAGTTCTTTTGCTTGGTTGATTTGCGACAAGTACTTTATTGATTTGTTCTTGTGTTTATTGAAAAAGGGGATGCTAAGATTGGAGTGAATGTTACCCCAACTGATTCATCAGGTGTGGCCAGTGAGGTGTGGTATTGGAAAGAAGGTAGCAACGATATCCGGAAGGCAAGTGGAATTTCGGTGGTTTATAGTCAGCTATATCCGTTTCAAGGGCTATGGAATTACACCTCTGGGATCATACATCATGTAAAAATTGAGGGTAAATTTTGATTCTTGAATTGTGTCATGAAGCATGACTCAAGGAAATATTTATATCTTGAATCTACACCTTATATATGTTGTCTGAGCTTTGAAAATTCGTCTCAGGTCTTGAACCTGAAATGCGATACCATTACAAGTGTGGGGATAGTTTGTTAGGAGCTATGAGTGAGGAGTTCGTGTTTGAAACATTACCATTGCCTGGCTCAGGCAAGTATCCGCCTAGAATAGCTGTAGTTGGAGATTTAGGCCTCACGATGAATTCTACGACCACCATTGATCATCTCATCACCAACGATCCTTCGATTGTTTTGATGGTTGGGGACCTAACGTACGCGAACCAGTATCTTACTACCGGAGGAAATGGTACTTCTTGCTACTCTTGTGCATTCCCCAATGCACCTATTAGAGAGACATATCAACCTCGTTGGGATGCATGGGGAAGGTTATCACTTTTTTTATAGTGCAATATTCCTTTTATCTTAAAATTTATGTATGTATGACTTGTGCAGATTTCTCTTCTCGTGTCCAATTGTTTGAACTGATTCTGGTCACATGATTCCGTTGATCGAATTCCAGGTTCATGCAAACCTTGACATCAAGAATTCCAATGATAGTTATAGAAGGAAATCATGAAATAGAGCCACAAATCTCCAACATTACATTCCAATCCTATTTGACAAGATTTTCTGTTATGGTTGAATGCATTTGCCTGCAGGTGCATGCATATGAAAGGATGAATAGAGTGTACAACTACACATTGGATTCCTGTGGGCCTGTGTACATAACGATTGGAGATGGTGGTAATATCGAAAAAATCGACGTGGATCACGCGGATGAACCGGGCAAATGCCCTTCTGCTCAGGACAATGTACCTGAAATTGGAGGCGTATGCCATATGAACTTCTCATCTGGCCCAGCAAAGGGTCGATTTTGCTGGGATACACAGCCTGAGTGGAGTGCATACAGAGAGAGCAGCTTTGGGCATGGGATTCTTGAGGTAACTAACTAATGAGACATATATTGTACAAATATTATATATACCTAGCTAGAGTTTCAGATAGAATTAATTAGGTTAATGAATAATAATGTAGGTGGTGAATTCGACATATGCACTGTGGACATGGCATAGAAACCAAGATATTTACAAACAAGACACACATGGAGACCAAATTTACATCGTTCGACAGCCTCACTTGTGTTCTAATATTACATCGAATGTAAGCTCACATATATGCATCTTAGAAAGGGACTGAAGATGTTTTGATAAATCTAGATAATGTTATTCACTTATTTGGTTCGTGTGACAGGGCAACCAAGCCAATATTCCAACTCCATGGCTACCGGTTCTTGATTTCTTGCTTCCTCCTCGTCCTCGTCGCGCGAATTCGATGATCATTTTATGTTTCATATATATCTTTTTGTTGTGTATAATTCAATAACCCCATCTTGCAGGTGAAGACATTCTATATTACCTTGTCATGCCCACTTCTGTCACGCCCCGAAATCGGGGTTGGTCGACATCGGCGTTGTTTAATAATTTAACATTGAAACAACAAGCCTCATAGTACAAGTCTTGCCAAAAACCAGTCTATTTCATAAACCATAACTATTTTTACAGAGAAAAAAACACAAGTGCAACAATGCGGAAGCGAAACTGAAATTTAAAGTAAAATATTTCTTCAACTTGAACTGATCCATCCTCACCAACCTCAGAACTTATTCTGTTCTTCGTCATCTAACTCATCTTCATTCTTATCTGGAGCAAAGTAAGGGGGTGAGTGTTTTGGGAAACACTTAGCAAGTGGGGGCCGATCGAGCACGATAAACACCAAAATATATTTACATGTACTCATGTATATTTTATAATCTCAAAACAAAATAAGCATGCTAAATTCGAACAAATACGAAGCAAATATTGCACTGTTAATTATCTTATTTTCCGTGGTTCTACTGATCAGTCCCCTATATGTTACTCCTCTAAAGGGCGAGGCCAAAGGAACGGTTATTATAACCCATCACATCATGGCCATATCAAATCAAATCAAATCAAATCGTCGGAAATTCCTTAACCATTTCTAAATCGACTCTTAACAGTGCATCTCAAATATTTCCAAATTATTCTAACATGCTTCAAATAATCACGAATAGCCAACAAATAATATATATATCAAAGTGAAACGAATATTATCATGCCGATCGAATTTTCAAAAGTATAAGTATTTATGTTATAAAACTTAACTCACACGCAAAAATAAATATAAGTGTAGAAACTTATACCACACAAAAGAAAGGTAGAAGCCCACTTACATAAAAAATCTTGTTGAATCGATAACTGATATAAAATTCTTCTAAAAGCTTCACCTACTCTTTGTCAAGCCCAACTCTTTGATGCCGCAAGAACTTAACTCTTAGAAGAAATATGCATGTCTTCCATATAATTTATCTCTCTTTCTTTTTATGAATATTATGAATTGAAATGAGAATGTGACTAGTGTAGTATATTTATACTAAAATTTCAAGCAACTCAAAAGGTCACATTAAATGTAAGGAATTGAATTTGGTTTAGTGGGTAGTAAATTGAGAGGGAAAACATGGGTTAGTGGGTAGGAATTTGATATGTCATGGTGGTTTATGACAAATAGTAAGTATGGTATAATGGTTGATTTAAAGATTAGTCAATAATTTTTAACACATGACAAATAAATTATCTATATTGACAATTTGGACACAAAAATGGATTTTATGAACTTTATAATGGATAAAGATATATAACGAAATCTTAGTGAAACACTGGATTTCTTATCTCATGTCTGCTTTTCGTGAAAAAATACCAATTGAAGTGGAGGGTTTCTTCAAACAACAAAGAACGTGTGTTTTCATGGTTGAGAATTTTAAAAGACAATCAATTGAGGCATTAAGCCTAATTAATAATCAAACAATAACTATATAAAATAATTAGATATAATGTCACTCTTAAAATTTTAAACATTAATAATTCCACCTCAACATGACAATTAAGATAAATCATTATTTTGAAAATAATACTAGTCAATAAAAATAATAAGTTTTTTTAAATGTAAAAAATTCATTTAAAAATTCTAACTATATGTTAAGACGATAACTGAAATTTAGAATAAAACTAAAATTAAAAATCTTAATTTTATTTCGCTAGTAGATAAACTAAATTTACAAAGATATTTTTATTACAAAAATATTTTTATTTATTATATCGTAGATTTAGTCACGGGTATCACATTCTACCCTCCTTAAAAAAAATTTTTGTCCTCGAAACTTGAAATTTATATTTTGATTTTTGTAAACAAACAAAATTTGAAAAAAAAATTTCAAAGATACTTTGACTCGTTTATCGACTCTATGAAGGTCATCAGGTGTCGGGATTGGGTACAGTTACGACACATATAGGAGTCGATGCTTTGTTGTCAAGGATTCACCACACGCTTGCGAGTGTGGATATCCTATGCGATCTGAGGAGATATTAGTGTGACAAATCTCTGGCCAGAGTACTCGATGTGATTTAGGTTACTTGGTTTCCTAGTAGAACATGCGATGTCACTATTTGATCTTCAAGATGCATTGCATAGTTATCGAATCTTGAACGACTCTCGATGTACCAATGGTTGTTGATTCGATCGGGATATATGGATGAAGGAACCGTACTGTACGTTAACCAAAACCTACTGTGTAGTAACCCAGATTCCATTTTAAGATAATAATATGTTAAACATGATTAAGGGTTAGTAATTAACTGATTCCGGAGTTTAATTTGGGCTTTTGATTTTGGGCCGGATCGGAAGCTCCGAACCCAGATCGGAAGCTCCGATCCTAGCCACTTCAAAACCTCATCGGAAGCACAGAGATCGGAAGCTCCGATCCTAGAATGGAAGTTCCGATCCTGGCCGGGAATTTTGCCTATAAATAGGGCTTCTCAGATTCATTTCTAAATACGAATTCTCGAGTTTTTTTTCTTCAGTTATATAGTGTGAGATATACACTTGAGGGCCCTATTGGTTATAATAGAGGTTCTGGAATAACCAAGGTGTGGTTATAGTCATCCGGGACTAGCGACTCCAAAGGGCTAACTACGGACGAAGGTATGGTCCGGGAATCTGTTTAAGTTTTGGGAGTACTTATTAGCTTAGTTAAGGCTTATAGAATTTATATAGTGATACGGTGAACTTTTGATTATAGGCTTGGAACATAGGATCTTACTATACTTGAACTACCCTAGAGGTACGTACACATTGACTGAGATTGCCAGCGAGTATACATGTTTATATGTTACATTTATTTGGCATTATTATATGGCATGATTTATGATTTACCGTTTTCCATATTCATATGTCATGTGCATATACACGTTGAGCCTATACCTTGTTATACCTGACTATAGAGCCGCTCAGCTCTATACTCGATAGTCTGTCACTGAGAGTACCGCGATGGCGGGGGCATTTATGTCTGTCTACTCTGGTGTACTAGACGAGTGTGGTTGCATCCAGAGGTTGATCCGTGCAGTGGCAGCACTCATGTGGTGCCGATACTGAGCATGATTTTCGGATGACTCGTTATCAGTCATCATGTTGCATGCATCATATATTTATGTGTACTCATGTTTATGTACTGGGCGTTAGCGCTCACGTCCTAGTTGTTATCTTGAACACCCTATTCCATGGGGCAGGTCGCAGGATGGACGGAGCTGGTAGTTCAAGGCAGGACTAGGGAGCAGAAACCTTGAGGATTTTATTATACAATAGGGTTCGATATAGCTGTATAATGTTTACTGTTTAAGTTTTCGATTTGGTTGTATCACTACAGATTTAAGCCTGAATTTTGTTACTAAGCTGATATGTAAATTATGGTTATGTTTCTGCACATTTTTACTCTGTTAAGTATTTTGCTGTATTAAGTTTAATGCATGCTATTAGTTGCCAGTTAGTAGGTGATTCCATGCAGGGTCACTACATTTTTTGTATCAGAGCATGCTTAGATTTTGGGATTAGTACTTGGGATTTAGTTTAGTCTTGAGTAATTCTTGCGTATTTGGAATTTTAATGTGCAATTCTTTTCAAGATATGGCTGACGAGAGTCACGGTAGTGTTGGCCAGGGAGGTGGTCATCATCATCGTCGCCATCATCATCAGGATGATCGACATCGTCATCATGAGGGTAGACGTCGCTACTCTATCAATAAATTCATGCAAGTAGGACCGAAACCCTTGGTGGAAGGCGAGAATCCTGAACAGGCGAGGAGTTGGATGTCTAAACTCGAGAGTACTTTTCGTGCTTTCGATTGTACTGAGGATCAGAAATTGGAAGTTCTAAAATTTGTTCTAGAGGATCGAGCACGTTTTTGGTGGGATGCCCAAGCTGCTCAGGCACGTACTGAGAGAGAACAGGTGACTTGGGGGGATTTCTGTCGGGAGTTCCAGAAATTGTATTTTCCTCCGGCTGTTCGCCAAGCACGATCTATGGAGTTGCTTACTCTGAGGCAAGGATCAATGACTATTGATCAATATCAGCAACGATTTCTTGATCTGCTACCTTTCAGTCCTCATATCAATGAGAGTGATGCATCGAAGTATGATATCTTTCTACAAGGTTTGAACCAAGATATCTACTCTCAGGTTGTCGTCTGTGATGACCCGGTATCTTTTGAGACTTTGGTGAATCGTTGCCGTCTTGTGAAGACTAGCAACAGGCGGGCACAGTTGATGATGCCAGCACAGCCTAGTGGATCTTTTGAGCCTCGAGCTCAATCTATTGTGCAATCTGAACCTACGTCTTCTTCTACTCCTACTACTTTATCTGGATCTCGTGGTTCACGAGGTATGTTCCGTTTTGGGAAGAAGAAGAAGGAGGAGGAGTTTTGTAGTCACTGTGGAGGGAAGCATCCTGCAGCTTCATGTCGAAGAGCTACTGGTGCTTGTTATATTTGCGATCAGCAGGGACATCTGCGGAGAGATTGTCCTCAGCGCATGGGTTCTGCTAGTGGATCGGGATCACAGGTTGGATCTCAGGCTTCTATTGTTCCACGTCAGCAGCCAGCACCACAGAGTTCTTCTGGTTATCGTCCCCAGACTCAAGGGTAGGTGTTTGCTCTGTCTCAGGAGCAGGATACAGAGGGAAGCGATTGCATGTTGGCAGGTACCTTCCTGTTATGTGGTATTCCTGCACTTGTATTAATTGATACTGGAGCATCGCATTCCTTTATTTCTAGTCGCTTTGTTAAGAGACATAGATTATCTTATGTATCATTGGATATGGATTTAGTTGTATCTACTCCATTGGAGCAAGAGATAATAACTAAGCGTCTAGTGATGGGTTGCCTTCTGGATTTTGAGGGTAATGTGTTAGCAGCTAATTTGATGATATTAGCAATGGCAGATTTTGACTGTATCTTGGGAATAGATATGCTGACTTTGTATCACGCTACTGTGGATTGTTATCAGCGTCTGGTACAGTTTCATCCGGTTGAGGGTGATAGCTGGTATTTTTATGGTGAGGGTGTGCGACCTCCGATGCCACTTGTTTTGGCTCTGAAGGCATGTCATGTCTTGGAGTCAGGTGGGGAGGGCTACCTCATCTATACAGTTGATATGTCCATGAGTAGTACGGGTATTGATCAGTTACCGGTTGTCAGCGAGTTTCCTGATGTATTCCCTGATGAGATTCCTGGTTTTCCTCCGGTGTGAGAGGTTGAATTTGGTATTGATTTAGTACCAGGAACTACGCCTATATCCCGAGCACCTTATCGTCTGGCACCGTCAGAGATGAGGGAATTGAAACAGCAGTTACAGGATTTGCTTGATAAGGGATATATTCGTCCGAGTGTTTCTCCGTGGGAAGCACCTGTGTTATTTGTCAAGAAGAAAGATGGATCAATGCGCTTATGTATTGATTACAGGCAGTTGAATCGTGTCACCATCAAGAATAAGTATCCTTTGCCGCGGATTGATGATCTGTTCGATCAATTATAGGGTACTTCTGTTTACTCGAAGATAGATCTGAGATCTGGAAACCATCAGATGCGGGTACGAGACTCAGATATATCTACGACTGCTTTCAGGACCAGATACGGGCATTATGAATTTCTGGTGATGCCATTCGGTTTAACGATTGCACCGGCAGTCTTTATGAATCTGATGAATCAGATATTTCGAGAGTATCTGGATAGATTTGTCATCGTCTTCATTGATGATATTCTTGTCTATTCTCATGACAAGGATGAGCATGCACAGCATTTGAGGATTGTTTTACAGATGTTACGAGATAAGCAGCTATATGCGAAATTGAGCAAGTGTGAATTCTGGTTTGATCGGGTAGTGTTTCTCGGTCATGTGATTTCTAATGAAGGGATTCTGTTGATCCTAGTAAGATAGAGGCAGTGCTGAACTGGTCTCGTCCGACGACGGTTGCTGAGATTCGTAGTTTCTTGGGTCTAGCTGGATATTACCGTCGGTTCATCGAGAATTTTTCACAGTTGGCCAGGCCTTTGACTCTCGGAAAGATGTTACCTTTATTTGTTCCTCGGATTGTGAGGAGTCATTTCACGAGCTGCGTGGACGTCTTACTACTGCACCTGTGCTAGCTCTACCTTCTGGATCAGGAGGTTATGTTGTCTATACTGATGCCTCTAGTCAGGGGTTAGGATGTGTTCTGACACAACATGGACATGTTATTGCCTATGCTTCTCGACAACTGAAGACGCATGAGAGTAATTATCCAGTACATGATCTCGAATTAGCCGCCATTGTATTTGCGTTCGATCTTTATGACGAGAAATTTGAGATATTTACGGATCATAAAAGTTTGTAGTATTTATTCACTCAGGCGGAGTTGAATATGCGACAGAGACGCTGGATGGATCTTCTGAAGGATTATGATTGTGAAATCAAATATCATCCAGGTTCTGTTAATCTTACTGCTGATGCCTTGAGTCGGCAGGTGATACTTTCTGCACTTCAGACTAGTGAAATATCTCATATGATTCAAGAGTGCTGTTCATTAAGTTTTACGCTCAAGCACAAGAAAGGGAGGAATGGGATTCGTTTGTATACTATTCTATGTGAGCCAGCATTGTATTCTTGGATCAGAGATGCTCAGATATCTGATGTTAAGACTCAGCGTTTTGCACGTCTGGCCAATGGAGTTAATACATCTGGATTCCATTTTCAGGCAGATGGTTTATTGTGCCTATCTAATCGAGTGGTTGTACCTAATGTTGCGGAACTCAGGAATGATATTCTTTCTCAAGCTCATAGGAGTCGATTATCAGTCCATCCTGGAAGCATGAAAATGTATAAGGACTTGCAAACTAGATTCTGGTGGAAAGTGATGAAGTAAAGTGTGTATCAATTTGTTTCAAGATGTTTGGTTTGTCAACAGGTCAAGGCTGAACACCGACGACCAGGTGTATTACTGCAGAATCTTGAGATTCCCGAATGGAAGTGGGAGCACGTAACTATGAATTTTGTTACCCACTTACCTATGACTTCACGTCAGTGTGATGCTATCTGGGTCGTTGTTGACCGTCTGACAAAATCAACACACTTTATTCCTTATAACCGGGAGTATTCTTATGATCGCATGACACGTTTATACATCCAGGAGATAGTGCGATTACATGGGATTCCAGTGAGCATAGTCAGTGATAGAGACCCGCGATTTACCTCACGTTTTTGGGTTAGTTTTCAGGAAGCATTGGGTACCACTCTGAGTTTGAGCACTGCATATCATCAGGAGACTGATGGGCAGTCAGAACGGACGATTCGTATGCTGGAGGATATGCTACGTTCTTCTGTCATGGATTTTGGTTTATCTTGGCAGGATCAGTTACCTTTGATCGAATTTGCCTACAATAACAGTTATCATCGTAGTATTGATATGGCACCTTTCGAGGCATTGTACGGTCGACGGTATCGTACTTCGTTATTCTGGGATGAAGTCGGGGAACGGCAAGTCGAGGGTCCTGAATTGATGCAGCAGATTGTAGAAAAGGTAGATTTGATCAAGCATAGGATCAAAGTTGCTCAAGATAGACAAGCCAGTTATGCTAATATTCGTCACAAGCCACTTCAGTTTGAGCCTGGTGAATATGTGTTCCTTCGAGTATCACCTTTCAGGAAGGTGATGAGATTCGGCGTGAAAGGAAAGTTGTCTCCTCGTTTTATTGGACCTTTCCAGATACTGGAAAAGATCGGAGATGTTGCATATCATTTGGCTTTACCGCCAAATCTTTCCAGTATACATAATGTTTTTCATGTGTCGTTACTTCGACAGTATATAGCTGATGAATCTCATGTGATTCAGTCTACTGATATTCAGCTAGAGCCAGATCTGTTTTTTGTTGAACGACCAATCTGTATCCTAGACAGGAAAGAGAAAGTTCTTCGGAACAAGACTATACCACTTGTGATGGTACAGTGGCAGCACCGAGGCGTTGAAGAAGCAACTTGGGAAACTGAAAGTCGTATACAAGCGGAATATCCTGAGTTGTTTGCTTTGTACTTTTGACTTACCATGTAAGATGTAATTACAGTTGTTGTAATAAAACATGGTTTGATGTTTCATATTGTTATCTTGATTTGTCTTTAGATGTTATTTCACGGACGAAATATCTAAAGGTGGGGAGAATGTAGTAACCCAGATTCCATTTTAAGATAATAATATGTTAAACATGATTAAGGGTTAGTAATTAACTGATTCAGGAGTTTAATTTGGGCTTTTGATTTTGGGCGGGATCGGAAGCTCCGAACCCAGATCGGAAGCTCCGATCCTAGCCACTTCGGAACCTCATAGGAAGCACAGAGATCGGAAGCTCCGATCCTGAAACGAAAGTTCCGATCCTGGCCGAGAATTTTGCCTATAAATAGGGCTTTTCAGATTCATTTCTAAATACGAATTCCTGAGTTTCTTTCTTCAGTTATATAGTGTGAGATATACACTTGAGGGTCCTATCGGTTATAATAGAGGTTCTGAAATAACCAAGGTGTGGTTATAGTCATCCGGGACTAGCGACTCCAAAGGGCTAACTACGGACAAAGGTATGGTCCGGGAATCTGTTTAAGTTTTGGGAGTACTTATTAGCTTAGTTAAGGCTTATAGAATTTATGTATTGATACGGTGAACTTTTGATTATAGGCTTGGAACATAGGATCTTACTATACTTGAACTAGCCTAGAGGTACGTACACATTGACTGAGATTGCCAGCGAGTATACATGTTTATATGTTGTATTTATTTGACATTATTATATGGCATGATATATGATTTACCGTTTTCCATATTCATATGTCATGTGCATATACACGTTGAGCCTATACCTTGTTATACCTGACTATAGAGCCGCTCAGCTCTATACTCGATAGTCTGTCACTAAGAGTACCGCGACGGCGGGGGCATTTATGTCTATTTACTCTGGTGTACTAGACGAGTGTGGTTGCACCCAGAGGTTGATCCGTGCGATGGCAGCACTCATGTGGCACCGGCACTGAGCATGATTTTCGAATGACCCGTTACCAGTCATCATGTTGCATGCATCATATATTTACGTGTACTCATGTTTATGTACTGGGCATTAGCGCTCACGTCCTAGTTGTAATCTTGGACACCCTATTCCATGGGGCAGGTCGCAGGATGGACGGAGCTGGTAATTCAAGGCAGGACTAGGGAGCAGAAGCCTTGAGGATTTTATTATATAGCAGGGTTCGATATAGCTGTATAATGTTTACTGTTTAAGTTTTCGATTTGGTTGTATCACTACAGATTTAAGCCTGGATTATGTTACTAAGCTGATATGTAAATTATGGTTATGTTTCCGCACGTTTTTACTCTGTTAAGTATTTTGCTGTATTAAGTTTAATGCATGCTATTAGTTGCCAGTTAGTAGGTGATTCCATGCAAGGTCACTACATACTGGTTCTTGCAGGTACTATCAGTGATACCTAGGGAATCATGGGGCGATGTTGCTAGGCGCTCTTACCATGATTCAATGGGTAATTCGGAAATTGTTGTTCCGAGTCACAAGGAGTTGTGAGCCCACGGCTAGCTGTATCCCTGAACCATTGAGGGTCACACAAGTAATGGATTACTAATCCCCGTTGAAATAGTTAAATTTAAAGAGTTAAATTTAGCGAAAGAGAAGTTGGACTTCTTAACTAAAGGGAGTGGAATTTCCTAAAATGACATAGGGATGGACATTTTTGGAAATCACTGAATTCGGATTCAGAAAAATTATCTTGACTTTAAAAGGTGCAGAAATGGTTTCTGTGCACATTGGTGAAATCGGTTTATCAATCGGAGTCAAGATGAATTGTATATTAATTTCTATAATAATAGGCTTGGCTTGTTGGGATTAAGTTATGGATAATGGGCCCTAAGGAGTTAGTGTCCTAATAGACATATAACTTAATCCAGTCTAGAAATTATATATATATATATATATATATATACGTGTGTAATTTTTGAAAAACATATTGATTCCAACCTTGGATTTTTCGAAAATCACACATATTATTACAAGGGGAATTTTCGAATTCCTCTTCTCCTTTTTGAGAGAATTCAGTGTGTGATTTTTCTGAAAAATTACATTCTAAATTGACAGATCAAATCTGTTTAATCACTTCGATAAACATCTGATTGATTTCTAGTGCAATCAATCAGAGGGTTTTAGTTTTCTGTTCGTGGACCTAATTCAGGAGTTGATCGAGCGAGTCATCAGTTCCTGGGATTTACAACAAGAGCAGAAAATTCTGTTGGTGTCCATAATCAAGTCATAGCTTGAAGAGGTAAAATTTTAATTGTTATTATTATTTTACATGTTGATTTTAATCGTTACGATTTGATACCCATGATATGGAATCGTTTCATATAAGAAAATAAAAATTTTAAACTTCCGCTGCACCGGGTATCACATCTTTGATCCGAGAACGAGTGTTCCAACAGTGGTATCAGAGTCAGGTTGCTCTCAGATCAAACGATTAAAATTAATCGGTTGTACAAAATTTTTAGCCTCGGTTTTTGAAACAAAACAAAATTTTAAATTAAAATTTTTGAAGGGCAACACGGGCAGCGATCGGGCAGCGCTCGGCGCTTCCCAAAGGGCAGCGATCGTCGCTGCCCAGGGGCAGCGACGAGCTGCCTAGCTCCACGTGGGCAGCCCTGTCCCACGTGGAGGCGGGGCTGCCCGGAAACGTCCCGGGCAGCCCGAAAAATTAAAATTTGATTTTTTAAAAGAATTTTAGATTTTTGAAATTTTAGTTTTTGGTCCGATCGAAAATTGTTTTTGATTAGTCAACGAGGCATCGGGTCAAATTGTTTGAATCCGAAATTTTTAAAATTGATTTTTGGATAAATTTGAATTTTTGGAAAATTTATAAATTTTATCCTTTAAATTAGATTTTATAAAATTAATTATTTTGGTACAATTGATGATAAGATATGATCTTATGAATATATTAGATAAAATTTGATTTTATCTTTTTTAATTAAATTGCCATTGCATGTTATTCAATGATTTAATTATTGAATTAAATATTGTATAAAAGGATGATCGATTGTCATGACTAATTTTATAGGTATATGTTAGGTTGTTTACATTTGGTTTTATTGTTGTTGGGTTTTATTAATGAGCTTGGTTTATAGACCAATTTGATTTGTCATTTGTAATAAAAAGTGGTACTGGTTTATGGCCCGTTCCCATCCTTAAATATGTATCCTCTACTTGTCATCAAAATTTATTGTAAATTTATTAGACTTAGTGGGAGATAAAGATTTGAAGACAATGGTGGGCCCAGCAGACAATAAAGACCGAAAAAATGTAAATTGGAAACTCAATGTAATAGGATTGCATTGCATACTTGCATATCACCTAAGATTGGACTTAGACTCGTGATTGACAACCATGGGTCGATTAGTTATTGGGGTCGATCATAATTTATATAATATATGATATTATTGTTGTATGCATGTTTAGACTAAATTGCATGAATCCCGCAAGCATACAAAGATTGAATGATGAGACAAATTTTCAAAATAAAATCCCTCATTTTAAATATGATTTAAAATTGATATCAAGATAAACAAAAGGGAATTTAAATATTGTTTAAATGTTCCTACCTTCCATCAACGATCAATGTATGAGATGCTACCCGCGGGCACAGTCCGGCTCATATTATTGGGGGGGGGGGGGGGGGGGGCGCGTTCGTCGGAAAGCTGTACATTGGATCGACACATGTTGTAAGTTGGGTGGAACTCCCGTGGGATTGGCTCATATTATTGGAGATCCACATGGCGACCGTCCATCACAACTTAATGTTGATGGGTCATCTTGACATGTCACAATAAACGGCGTCATATTATTGGGCTCTTATTGGACATGTGGTAAAAACATGGGGATGCTTTGGAAGCAATTGAGCTCTACCTTTTGAAAATTATGGTTGGCTGATATTATTCGGGACTATGATTTGTCAATTGGACTTCATGTTCCCACTAAAAAAATAGTTTTTCGTTTTCACTAGAGGGTAGTGAAATCGTTAAAATAGTGGGAGAGAAATTCATAAAATAAATCTCGCCATATTTTATGTCTTAGTAAATTAATTAAGCAATCACTGATTTGTCTGTTTTTTTTTTCAGTATTTCATTACAATGAATTCGCGCAATACACTATTCTCGATTCTCAAACAAAACAAACTGACTGGTGCAAACTATACGAAATGGTTCCGTAAGTTAAAGATTGTTTTAAGTTCGGAAAAGGTTTTCTACGTGTTAGAAAAGCCTCCTCCGAAAGAAGCCCCAGCTGATGTGAGTCCGGAAGAATTGGCCAAACTTGACAAATGGTGGGACCATGATGTCAAGACCAAATGTTACATGCAGGCTTCGATGTCTGATGAACTTCAGAGGCGATTTGAGAATGCAGTGAATGCTGCTGACATTCACGATACTCTCAAGGAACTTTTTGGAGCTCAGTCAAGATCGGAGAGGTATGCCACTATCAAAGAGCTTGTGACATGCCGCATGCGAGATGGGACTTCGGTCTGTGAGCATGGGGTACACATGATTGGGCTCATTGAAAAGTTGGTAACACTCGATTTGACATTGGAGCACGAACTGAATGCGGACTTGTTACTTTTTTCACTTCCTTCGTCGTTTGACGGTTTTGTGATGAACTTCAATATGAACAAGATAGAGGCCACCCTTGAAGAGATGGTCAATATGCTTGTCACATATGAGGCCACATTAAAGAAGGATAAACCGGTATTTTTTGTTGATTTCTCTTCTAACTTTAAGAAGGGGCCAAGTGGAAAGGGTAAGAAACATTCTGCCCCACCCAAGAAAACTGTGCCAAAGAAGAAGAACAAAACAAAGGCTTCAAACGTGAACAGATCTGAAGACGTTTGCCATCACTGCAAGAAACCCGGTCATTGGAAACGTAACTGCAAAGAATATCTCGAGCAGTTGCGAACTGCAAAGGGTATGTTTTACATTGAAATAAATGTTTCACTTAATACTACTTCTTGGGTATTGGATACCGGATGTGGATCTCACATTTGCAATGATTTGCAGGTGATGACAAGAAGTCGTAAGCTTAGGATGGGTGAGATCCAGCTAATGCTCGAAAATGGTTCTAGAGTTGAAGCCAAAGCTGTGGGAGACATTTATTTAGTTTTGCAGAACAATTTTAAGTTACTTTTGAGAGATGTTTTATTTGTGCCAAATTTGGTTAAAAATATTATTTCTGTTTCTATGCTTGATAGAGATGATTTTTCTTGCAATTTTGTGAATGTGATTTGCAATATTTACAAGAATTAATGTTTGATTGGATGTGGACAACTTGAAAATGATCTATATAACTTAAAATTAAAAGACGTACCAATTAATTATGTTGATAAACCGGCAAAAACAAATAAAAGGAAAAACGATAGTCAAAACTCGACAAACCTTTGGCATGCTATGCTATGTCATATTTCCTCAAGGAGGATGAACAAGCTAGTGGGAGAGGGCATGTTTGATATGTCTGATATTAACTCTCTACCAACTTGTGAGTCCTGCCTAAAAGGAAAAATGACTAAAACTTCTTTCAAAGGAAAACCTGAGCGTAGTCAAAATTTGTTGGATTTGATCCAACAGATGTTTGCGGCCCATTTAGTATTGGTACTAAATTTGGTCACACCTACTTCATTATCTTTACTAATGATTATACTAGATACGGGTATTTATATTTGATGAAATATAAGTCTGAATCATTTGAAAAGTTCAAAGAATTCAAGGCTGAAGTAGAAAACAAATTAGGTAAAAGTATTAAAGCACTTCGATCGGATCGAGGTGGAGAATACTTAAGTACCGAGTTTTTGGGCTATCTAAAAGAGAATGTGATTCTCTCTCAGTGGACTCCTCCTATGACACCTCAGCTAAATGGTGTTTCGGAGCGTCGCAATCGAACATTGTTGGACATGGTTCGATCTATGATGAGCTTCACTGAGCTTCCACCTTCGTTTTGAGGCTATGCGCTTGAAACGGCGGTATTGTTGTTGAACAATGTCCCACACTAAAGCAGTGAACAAAACTCCATATGAATTATGGACTGGCAAAACTCCTAAGTATTCGTACTTGAGGATTTGGGGATGTCCTGCTTATGTGAAGCAGACAGTGAGAGATAAGTTGGATAGTCGATCCACCTTATGTTATTTTGTAGGGTATCCGAAGAATTCAATCGGATATTATTTCTATCATCCTACTGAAACAAAAGTTTTTGTTTCGAGGAATGCCACCTTCATGGAGAAGGAGTTCTTACTTGATAAGAAAGGCAAGATGATGGAACTTGAAGAAATTAGAGAAGAACCTGAGACAAAATAACGATGTAGTAGCCCGTACCCAAAATCAGTGATTAAGTGTTAATCAATTCATTAATCCTATTAGTTAAGAGTAAACGTGATTAAAGGAACTCTTGATGGGTTAACGGAGTCCGGAATTGGATTCAGAACACTTGAAAATGGTTTGAGGGTCATCGAGTTCGGAGGCTCCGAAGTCAAGGTTCGGACGGTCCGAAGTCAGGGTTCAGACGATCCGAAGAGTGGTTCGGATGCTCCGAACGTGCTGCCGACAGTTGTCATGGATGACATCATTGTGCTGACATAAGCAATGACATATTATTGGGTTCGGACGACCCGAAGTCGAGATCGGACGGTCCGATCGTGTTCGCACGCTCCGAAGTCCAGTTCGGACGATGCGAACTCCGTCTATAAATAGGAGGGCCGAGATTCAGATTTAGATGCACCAATCACCTCTTCTCTCTCGATTCCTTAGCCTTCTAACTCAGATCTAGGGAATTCTAGGCGTCCCATCGGGAATCTGCAAGTGGCATAGCGATCCAGGCGTCGTAGCGGAGCTGTGACCTAATTTTGAGGCACTCGACAGCAAAGGGCTAACGACGGACAAAGGTATAGCTTTTGCTTCCTATAAATATTTAGGAGTATGCAATAGCTTATTTAAGGCTTTTAGAGCACTTTAATGATAGTAGTATCATTTGGCAGTGTAGAGCAGACTATAGGCGTGGACCTAGAGTTGGTAGAGCTTGCACTGATTTGAGGTACAGAAGTACTGTTCGAGATATCCTGACTGAGTATGCATGTATTATGTGACTGCATGGTTTATATGTCATTGATTTATGCTGCATTCATTTGCATACTGAGCTATCTCCTTTGAGATATCTGTTAGTAGGGTTTTTCCATATCCTGTTAGTTTGGACTTCCATCGATTTGGGTCCGGCATATCCACTGGTATTATGGTATGGGAGCCACCTCCTGAAGCGACGGCATAGCGTGCTACATACTAGGGCCCGATCTGTCTCTGTTATCTGATCCTTGACCTCGAGTTTATAGGGAGTTCACTTTGCATGCATGTATACTCATACTCTCGTACTGAGCATTTTATACTCACGTCTCGTACTCTGTGTTTCTGGACACCCTATTCCATGGGGCAGGTTTGCGTTTGGATGAGGCGGGTGGATCCAAGAGGGGCTAGGCAGTGGTTGGTCAGCTGGAGCTTCGCCTAGGTTTTATTTCTGTTGTCATTGGATTGATACAGCTGTTCGATCTGGTTGTATAATATTTGGATATTTACAGATTCCTTGCCTTGGGATTGTATATTGTTTATGGTTTCCGCAATTTTATTCTGATATCCGTTTAAATAAGTTAATTGCATGTCTAAGTTCTGTTTAGTAGGTGATCCAGGTAAGGGTCACTGCAAACAATCCCACACCTCAGGAACCATTAAACGACACGCCTCTTTCTAGAAGATCCGAGAGGACTTCTAGACCTCCTATTCGATATGGTTTACTTCTTAAAGGGGACCAAAGTGAACCCGACACTGGATGTGATCCAAGAAACTTCAAGGAAGCAATTTCTGATGCGGATTCGAATTTATGGCTTGAAGCCATGCAGTCGGAAATAGACTCGATGCATACAAACCAAGTTTGGTCTTTAGTAGATCCTCCCGATGGAATTGTTCCAATAGGGTGTAAATGGATATACAAGAGAAAACTTGGGCCTGATGGTAAGGTATTGACCTATAAGGCACGATTGGTGGCAAAAGGTTATACTCAAAGACAAGGTGTTGATTATGATGAAACCTTCTCACCAGTCGCAATGTTCAAGTCCATAAGAATCCTTATTGCCATAGCAGCTTGGTATGACTATGAGATATGTCAAATGGATATGAAGACTGCATTTCTTAATGGAAACATTAAGGAAGAGATCTATATGATGCAGCCCGAAGGATTCACATCCATGGGAAGCGAGCATAAGGTATGAAAGCTTCAGAGATCAATTTATGGTCTCAAACAGGCACCAAGAAGTTGGAATCAGAAATTTGATGAAACAATAAAGGACTTTGGTTTCATCAAGATCCCGGATGAACCATGTGTGTACAAGAAAGTAGTTAAGGATGCTGTGACATTCTTAGTACTTTATGTTGATAACAGCCTACTCATTGGGAATGATGTAGGGATGTTGCAATCAACAAAGATATGGTTGTCAGGTAGATTCTCGATGAAGGACTTGGGTGAGGCGTCCTATATTCTAGGAATACAGATCTATAGAGATAGATCTAAGAGAATGATAGGACTCACTCAAGCTACCTACATCGACACTATATTGAAGAGGTTCTGTATGGATGAGTCCAAGAGAGGACATCTACATATGTGTCATGGAGTTTCTCTATCCAAGTCTATGTCTCCCAAGACTGACGAAGAGATAGAGAAAATGACACACATACCATATGCATCAGCCATAGGTAGTATCATGTATGGGATGATATCTACCAGACCGGATGTAGCCTTTGCTCTGAGTGTCACGAGCAGATATCAGGCCAATCCCGGTCAAATGTATTGGAAAGCTGTGAAGGATATTCTAAAATACTTGAGAAGGACTAAGAATATATTCATGGTTTATGAGGGAAGAGAATTGAAATTGAAAGGCTATACCGACTCTAGCTTCCAAAGCGACGTGGATGACTCGAAATCAACCTCTGGATTTGTATTCATGCTCAATGGCGGTGCTGTCTCTTGGAAGAGTTCCAAGCAGGACACCACAGCGGATTCCACCACTGAGGCATAGTACATTGCAGCATCAGCTGCTGCTAAAGAGGTCGTTTGGATGAGGAATTTCATCCAAGAGTTGGGTGTAATTCCTGAAGCTGTTGGTCCAGTCCCGGTGTACTGTGACAACACTGATGTCGTTGCTCAGGCAAAGGAACCAAGGTCTCATCAAAGATCCAAACATGTAATGAGGAAATACCATATCATCCGGGAGATCGTGGAAAGAGGAGACATAACTGTCGAGAGAGTGGCCTCTGCAGACAATATTGCTGATCCACTTACTAAGCCCTTACCAGGACCATTGTTTGACAAACATCGTGAAGCAATGGGACTACGTAGTATGACTAGTTGGCTTTAGGGCAAGTGGGAGATTGAAAGAGTGGGTTCCCGGTTAGGCAACTTGTGGCTAAGGGCTTTTATGACTCTATGTATAAACAATCTTTGTTTAATATAATTTACATTCATTAATGGCATTTTCTTTATTTTTCTTCATATTGTTATATTATGATATACTTCTGTTGTTTTGATAAAGACCTTGAATATACTAAATTGTAAGTAAGATGAGATAGTGAATAAAGAGAGATCACTATCATGAAACACATCTTATAGTCACTGTATATTCTAAACAGTTCCTAGTCAATTGAGCCGTCTGCAAATAAGGATAAGGATCGCTCGAGATTGAGACTAGCATTTGCGATGCCTAGTACTACGTTTCATTGGTATGGAACATATAGATGTTCAAAGCATGCAAATAGATATTCATATGATGGATGATTGAACTACCCTATTCGGACTATCCAAGTGGTTTTCATTTATTGAGTGGATAAGTCCGCGGTTTTGGTTGTACACCATTAGTCCTTACTACTTGAAACATCATGGAGACTCTATATGCTAGTACTATACTTTGACTCGTTTACCGACTCTATGAGGGTCATCAGGTGTCGGGATTGGGTACAGTTACGACACATATAGGAGTCGATGCTTTGTTGTCAAGGATTCACCACACGCTTGCGAGTGTGGATATCCTATGCGATCTGAGGAGATATTAGTGTGACAAATCTCTGGCCAGAGTACTCGATGTGATTTAGGGTACTTGGTTTCCTAGTAGAACATGCGATGTTACTATTTGATCTTCAAGATGCATTGCATAGTTATCGAATCTCGAACGACTCTCGATGTACCAATGGTTGTTGATTTGATCGGGATATATGGATGAAGGGACCGTACTGTTCGCTAACCAAAATCTACTGGTTCTTGCAGGCACTATCAGTGATACCTAGGAAATCATGGGGCGATGTTGCTAGGCGCTCTTACCATGATTCGATGGGTAAGTCGGAAATTGTTGTTCCGAGTCACATGGAGTTGTGAGCCCACGGCTAGCTGTATTCCTGAACCATTGAGGGTTACACAAGTAATGGATTACTAATCCCCGTTGAGATAGTTAAATTTAAAGAGTTAAATTTAGCGAAAGAGAAGTTGGACTTATTAACTAAAGGGAGTGGAATTTCCTAAAATGACATAGGGATGGACATTTTTGAAAATCATTGAATTCGGATTCAGAAAAATTATCTTGACTTTAAAAGGTGCAGAAATGGTTTCTGTGCACATTGGTGAAATCGGTTTATCAATCGGAGTCAAGATGAATTGTATATTAATCTATATATATATAAAAACAGAGTTTTTACTAAAAATAGTATTTTCCCGCCAAAATATGTATACTATAAAAAGAAATAATTTTTAACATTAATTATATACATTTATCAAATCTAAAATTAATTTCAAAACTTTCCAAATTTATATTAAAATTTAAATTAAGATTTTTGATAATATAAAATAACTAATAATATTTGCATCGAATCAAGATATTTCATTAAATTTAAAAAAAAATTCAAATGAAAGCTTTTATTTTTCGTTTATCATTTATTTTGTTATTATTTATCAATAATTGAGATAAATTTAAAAAATAATAATATTCATAAGAGTTATCATATATTTAAGTAAGTATATTGATTTTAAAATAATATTACTATATTTACACACTTGGTAAACATAATAAATATTATCATAGATAATTTTTTTATCGTTATCATATAAAATTATAACATTATAATTATAAATATGAAAAATAATAACAAAATAAGTAATAAATAATTTGATTAGTCATTACAAATTTGAATAATTAAATAAATAAATATTATCAATAAAATTTAATTATTTGAAATATTATTAATTTAATTTTAGTAAACTTTACATATATTTGTATAAAAAAATTCATTAATGGTATATATATATATTATAATTTTGGTTCAAAATATGATATTTGATTAGATATTTCAAATTTTAAAATTTGATTAGATGTTTTAATATTTTGGTTTAAAATCTATATCTTTATGTAAGTATAATGATTTTAAAATATTATTATTATATTACACACTTGATAAACATAATAAATATTATCATAGATATTTTTTTATCGTTACAATAGATAATTATAACAATATAATAAAATATATAAATTTGAACAAATAATAACAAAATAAATAATAAATAATTTAATTATTCATTACGAATTTGAATAAATAAATAAATAAATAAATATTATCAATAAAATTTAAAATAATTTTTTGAAATATTATTAATTTAATTTTAGTTAATTTTACATATATGTGTATATAAAAAAATTCACTTATGTGACATATATTATAATTTTGGTTCAAAATATGATATTTGATTAGATATTTCAAATTTTAAAATTTGATTGGATGTTTTAATATTGTGATTTTATATATATATATATATATATATATATATGTGTGTGTGTGTGTGTGTGTGTGTGTGTGTGTGTGCGTGTGCGCGTGTGTGCATGTGCGTTTGCGTGTGTGTGGAGTTTTGGACATTTTTGGCAAAATCCCGTCAAAACCGTGTTGCTAAAACCGAAAATAAAAATTTTCATAATTAAATCGCAATATTCATGTAATTAAAAATTTCATAATATTTACATCTATTTATATACATATATATATACATTTAAAATTACACAGAATTATTTTCATTAGTCATTTGATTTAAGCTATCTCTTTCTAATATTTATTTACTTTCAAAAACATTTAAAAATCATGAATAAGCATTTTAATTAAAATCCAATATAAGATTTGACAAATGTAAATGTTGAGAACAAAATCGGTTAGAAAGATTGTACTTAAAAAATAATTCTTTTACAAATTATTAAATCAATTACTTTATATGTCGTATATTTTGATTAAGGAGAAATATTTACAAAAAATTCTAATTCCAAATTTTATCACAATAGTATATAATTAAAAATTACATAATATTTACGTATATATATATATATATATATATTTAAAATTTCACAAGATTATTTACAATATTACCTGATTTTGCATTTCATTTATAATATTTTTTTTCGAAAACATTTAAAAAACATGAATTGACATTTTAAAAAGATTCCAAAGATTCAAAAAAATTTAATATGAATATAAACATAAATATATATATATATATATATAGACATATAAACATCATTCCGAAAAATATACAGCAATGTTTAATTACGTATGAATATTTACATATGTATATATAAAAATATATAATTCCTTAATCTTTATGTATATACATATATATACATATAATTTTGTAAATAAAAATCTACAAAATCACTAATGATTTTCAGCCCGTAATTAAATACTATAAAGTCTAAAATAAAAAAAATATAAAATATTTTCGATCTTGATTACAGAATTAAATCACAATATTCAAATTAAACATTCCATAATATTTGCATCTATTTATATACATATATATCCACTTAAAATTACACAAGATTATTTATATTATTCTCTGATTTCAAATTATTCTCTGATTTCAACATTCCTTTGATAATTTTTGCTTTAAAAAAAATTTAAAAATCATAAATAAACATTTAGAATTAAATCCAAACTAAGATTCGAAAAATAAAAATTTTGAGAACAAAGCTGGAAAAATTAATGTTTTAAAAAATCATACTTTTACAGATTATTAAATCAATTATTTTATATTTGGCATATTTTGATTAATGAGGAATCTTAAAAAAAATCTAATTCCAAACTTAATCACAATATTCATGTAATTAAAAATTATATAATATTTGCATCTATAAATCCGTAATTAAAAACTATATACAATCACTAATAAATTTTCGGCCCGTTTTTAAATACTATAAAATCAAGAAAAAAATAACATAAATATAAAACATTTTCAATATTGAGTTGAACACAATTATTGTATAAATATAGTTATATTTTCAACTTCAATCAAATAATTACAACATAGTCTCCACTCGGTACACGCCAAATGACACCTTTGTTCAAAGTTATTCGCGAAATAAATATTTCAGGCTGACATTGAGCACTGAAATTACGATTAGTACGTTGTTACGATCTACCTTCAAATAAAAACAAGAAAGATCCGACAATGAAATTCCTAAAGTTTTTTTTATCGCAAACCTTTTGTGATTTATTTTTATCATCAATCTAACTTCGATTTGTTATGTTTTTTCTCACTTTCAGGGAACCCGCATACATGCAACCATAAGGGTTTCAAAATCTTGATGTGCGATGGTAAGACCAACCAGAAAAATTCAACAACAAACATTGTATTTAAAGAAAATTTTCAAAATTTATAAGACAATTGTTTGTTTAATTTCTAATTATACGATATATATTTCGATTATTCGTTCAAATATTCATTCTTACTATTTTTTATCATCGCACGACATATTTTTGTTTGAAGAATTTTTGATGTTTTAAAAAGTATTTTTTTAACATTATTCTTATTACTAATTGTAAAATTAAATTTATTTATATTTTAATTTTATTATCAATATTTTCAATTGATCCAATTTATTTATATTATATACAAGATATAAATTCGTGCATCGCACGGGTGAAATACTAGTTTCTATAATAAGAGGCTTGGCTTGTTGGGATTAAGTTATGGATAATGGGCCCTAAGAAGTTAGTGTCCTAATAGACATATAACTTAATCAAGTCTAGAAATTATATATATATATATATATATATATATGTGTGTGTGTGTGTGTGTGTGTGTGTGTGTGTGTGTAATTTTTGAAAAACATATTGATTCCAACCTTAGATTTTTTGAAAATCACACATATTATTCCAAGTGGAATTTTCGAATTCCTCTTCTCCTTTTTGAGAGAATTCAGTGTGTGATTTTTTGAAAAATTACATTCTGAATTGACAGATCAAATCTGTTTAATCTCTTCGATAAACATCTAATTGATTTCTAGTGCAATCAATCAGAGGGTTTTAGTTTTCTGTTCGTGGACCTAATTCAGGAGTTGATCGAGCGAGTCTTCAGTTCCTGGGATTTACAACAAGAGCAGAAAATTCTGTTGGTGTCCATAATCAAGTCATAACTTGAAGAGGTAAAATTTTAATTGTTATTAGTATTTTACATGTTGATTTTAATCGTTACGATTTGATACCCATGATATGGAATCGTTCCATATAAAAAAATAAAAATTTTAAACTTTCGCTGCACCGGGTATCACATCTTTGATCCGAGAACGAGTGTTCCAACAAGAACTAGCATATAGAGTCTCAATGATGTTTCAAGTAGTAAGGACTAATGGTGTACAACCAAAACCGCGAACTTATCCACTCAATTAATGATAACCACTTGGAAAGTCCGAATAGGGTAGTTCGATCATCCATCATATGAATATCCATGTGCATGCTTCGAACATCTCTATGTTCTATACCAATGAAACGTGGTACTAGGCATCGCAAATGCTAGTTTCAATCTCAAGCGATCCTTATCCTTTTTTGTGGACGGCTCAATTGACTAGGAACTGTTTAGAATATACAGTGATTATAAGATGTGTTTCATGATAGTCATTCAATTCTACTATCACATCTTACATGCACTCTAGTATATTCAAGGTTTTTATCTAAACATCGTATAGTACGTCACAACATAATAATATGATAAAATATAAAGTAAATGTCAATATAAAAGTGTAAATTATATTAAACAAAGATTGTTTACACATAGAGTCACAAAAGCCCTTAGCCACAAGTTGGCTAACCGGGCACCCACTCTTTCAATTCCTTTAACTGAGTTTCTCTTAACTAGAATCATCCTTAATTGGTTTACCCTTAGCTAAACACACAAGATATAGTGTGATAGATCTATGAATTAAAATTCATTCTTTCAGTGATAAGCTTAGTCTGTCGCATTTCACGCATGTCTACTTCTATTGTCTCTTCTTCATGTGCGTTCTTTGCGCTAACTGGTGTTGATTTGTAGCTAACTTGATTTGAGTACTTGCACGTCCCATAACTCGTTCAAGGACAAAAGTGAAGTTCATTCTAGAATCAGATTACTCTTAACAAATCTATTATATCAGCCAACTATTTTGTCTTATCGGATTTTTTCTCTCCCAACTGGTCTATTGTCTCAGCTGGTTTATCTGAACTAGGGCTGCTTCACAATGAAATTTTTTTTTTCAGCAAGAAGCTCTTCCCATCCGGATTATGGAACCTGGCGTCTCTGATACCACTAAAATGTCACGCCCCGAAACCGGGCCTAGTTGACATCGGCGTTGTTTAACAATTTAACATTGAAACAACAAGTCTCGTAGTACAAATCTTGCCAAAAACCAGTCTATTTCATAAACCATAACTATTTTTTTACAGTGAAAAAACACAAGTGCGGAAGCAATTAACGTAGTAAGAAATAAGACTGAAATAAATTCTTGAATTTCCATATCTTGAACTTGATCACCAACCCCAAAATGTGTGTTGTTCATCATCTTCCAACTGATCTTCGCCCGTATCTGGGGAAGAAAGTAAGGGGGTGAGTGTTTTGAAAAATACTCAGCAAGTGGGGGCCAATTGTACACACAAATATCGAATATATATATATACATGATACGAATTCAAAAAAAGACATGTTCCAGAACATATCGCAACAGTAGTCAAGATATGAGACAAACAGAATTCGAAACAAAACATCAAGACAAATCATAACTTAGACATATCACTGTTATTCATCTCATTAATCCTAGCTACTGATCAGTCCCTAATTGTTACTCATCTAAGGGAACGAGGCCTTAAACAGTTATTATAACCCACCGCATCAGGGCCTTATCATATCATGTTTTCGAAATTTCCTTATCATTTCTTAATTTGAATCCTAACAGTGCATTTCAAGATCTCATTGCATAACAGAGGAATCGTACAGAACGAAACATGAAACGAAATCAAAGGACATGAAACGAGGAATGTACGATCGAGTTTTCAAAACAGGAACATCATTCTTTTAAAAATATATTTATTCATATTTTATCATAATGACCATGGGCTTTTACTGGTTTTGGGCTCCCCCTGGGGTCTTTTCCTGTAAACGGGCTCCCTCTGGGGCTTTTTCCCATGCATGGGCTCCCTCTGGGGTCTTTTCTCTCACAGGCTTTTTCCAATGCGCCATTATTCAAATCAGAATCATCACAAACGAATATATCACATGAGTATCAATTGGAACAAAAAGGACAAAATGAATCTGAACAAAGGCTTAGCAAAGGAATGCATAACGAATCATAAGATACTTCAAAATGAAGCATAACAAAGGATTCATGTGGAACGAAATATATACGGAATCAAAGGACATAAAACAAACAGTGTACGATCAAAAACTTGAAACAGATACTTGGTGATTTCAAACAAGAATAAGCCCAAACAAAGATTTCGATGATTTCTTAGAATAATGCTTAGATAATCAAAATGAACAAAAAGAGTCCAATAGAAACAAGACTCAATGATTTCCATCGAATTGAAATAAAGATGGCTTAAAGAAACAAAAACTCACTTACCTTATTTTCGGATTTGTATGAAACAAAATTTAGTCAACTTGCAAAAGTATTTTTGGAATATTGAACCGTCGGATCGACCACAAATTTTTTCAGCACGTTCACAAGGATGTGAAAAAGATTATGAAAGGTGAAGATCGGCTTTGAGATCATTTGATACCATTTCTGGTCGACGAACTGGAGTCGCTCTCTTCTCGTCTAGAATCTGCCACTTATTATTGCAAAGGCCTTTTCCATAAATGGACAGAACATGTATAACATAAAGAGGTATATTGTGAACGGTGAAGATTGGATTTAGAAGTCATATGGGGTGCCAAAAAAAATCAGTACAATGGACTTTGAAATGCTTCTTGGTTGTGATTTTTCACTCAACCTTTGGGAGTATTTATAGGCAACTTAGATTAGCTGAATGATCATGGTTTAAGGCCATTACATCCCATTTTAATGTTATTATCAGCCATGAATTGGGCTGTTACAAACCTTGATCATAACTCTTCAATTTCTACATTGATGTTAGTTTTTCAACTCATTGTAATGTTACTAAAAAAACTGAATCTTCACATACCCAGCATTTTTTTTATTAGTGGAAAGTAATTAATCATACAAGGTCGTGAAAATGATTGACGAATAATATATAGATGGTGTCAATTGGATATGTTGAACATTGACGTCGTTGACTCTATTTTTGATTTTTGAAATCCCGTCTTCATTTTTAAATTCGAAATTCACATGCAACATCCTTTTTTTTTTTTGTTGAAGCAATGCCACATCTCATTTTTGAAAATGCATTCATGGTAATTTCGTGAGTTTTAAAATATTTAAAATATTTTATGAAATTGTGGCAAGTTTTAGAACCATATATAACATTATGTGGAACGGCATATAATCTTCAACATTGTATGTATAAAATGTATGTTAAATGTCCTTGTATTTGAGACAACCAATTAATTAATTAATATATATATATATATATATATAAATTCGATTCAAAGATTAAGAAAAATACAATAAAAATAAAATAATAATTTTACAATCATCTATATATATAGAGAGAAGCTCGTTTGCGTATTGCCACCCGGCTCCGTTTCGATTTTTCGCGAATTTCTCCATCGTATAATTTGCTTTACCATTTACCAATCCTCCCTTCACCTCAAATATCTACAGAAAAGGGGATTGCCCACCGATTTTTTCGATGAAAATCCCCGAGCAGACGATGCAGTACAAGAATCTCGGCAAATCGGGCCTCAAGGTTTCCCAGCTCGCGTACGGCGCTTGGGTCACATTCGGCAATCAACTCGATGTGAAGGAAGCTAAATCTATACTCCAATGCTGCCGCGATCATGGAGTCAATTTCTTCGACAACGCCGAGGTTTATGCCAACGGCCGCGCGGAAGAGATCATGGGTCAGGCTATTAAGGAGCTTGGATGGAAGAGATCCGACCTCGTTATATCTACCAAGATTTTCTGGGGTGGGCCCGGACCCAATGACAAGGGATTGTCGAGGAAGCATATAATGGAGGGGACTAAGAACAGTTTGAAGAGGCTGGATATGGAGTATGTTGATGTGCTTTATTGCCATAGGCCAGATATCGGGACGCCCATTGAGGAGACTGTGCGGGCCATGAATCATGTGATTGACAAGGGGTGGGCGTATTATTGGGGAACCAGTGAATGGTCTGCTCAGCAGATTACCGAGGCTTGGGGCGTGGCTGAGCGGCTGGATCTTGTGGGTCCTATTGTTGAGCAGCCGGAGTATAATCTTTTATCCAGGCATAAGGTAAAAACAAGTGGATTGGTTGTGCTATTTGTCGGTGTTTGTTTTTTGTTTTATTGGGATCTTTGGTAGCTGTAGATAGGAAAGATTCGAGCTTTAATCATTTGTTTCTCTACTTTAGTGAAAATCTTTTGTAGATTATCTCCGTTGTGGCTGTAGGAACTAGGAAGTGTAAGTTTGCTCGTTGAGTGATCTTGGTGAACCTCGAGCTTTTTAATGAAACAGGGTTTGCCTTTTGGAGCCTGCTGGCTTATGAAGCAAATAGCACTCTTTTACCAACAATGATTGGCAGGAAAATTTTTTAGTATGCTCGTGATGCGCACTCATTGAATCACAAGCTTCTTGTGTTAGTTTGTTCTCATTGATTATAGTTTTTGGTAATAGTTAACTACAGTGAGTAAGACTTCTCTCATGATTGCAAAATTGAGTGTCTCAGTTAGGAATACATATTTGACCTAATGGACTCAAATTCCTCAGCGGGTTTTTACCGTGAGTAGACTGTAGTTGAGGGTTTGAAGGAATTATCCCGAAGTTGCATGTTTCGGAAGCTGCATTTGATGTATATACTCATTTCTCTCGTACTAAATATTATTTCCTTATGCATTTAACTGCTCTAGGTCGAGTCAGAGTATCTACCTTTGTACACTAATTATGGTATTGGGCTGACCACATGGAGTCCACTTGCATCTGGAGTTCTGACTGGAAAGTATGGGACTGGAAATATTCCACCTGATAGCAGGTTTGCCCTGGAAAATTACAAGGTGAGGAAACGAAATAGAACTTCCCGTTCTGAGTATTGATCAAATTTTGTTTTCCGTTGGGTGTATATGACTCGTTGATTCTTGTGATGGCTTAGCTTTTCTTGTAAGATATTGCAGTTTCTACTTCTAGTATTTTGATAGTCGTGCTAATAAACCTAATCAATTTGATGTTATGAACTTTAATTCACTCCTCTACTTTGAGGAGTTCAAAATCAAGCATATATTTCTTTACCATTGTCGTTTAGGTGCATTATGCAGGCGACAAATGCATCATCATGTGCCCTTTTTATTGCCTTTGTTGTGTTCCTCCAAGCCGTTAACCCTGACTGTATTCTGCAGAATCTTGCCAGCAGATCATTGGTAGATGATGTTCTGCGAAAAGTGAATGGACTGAAGCCCATTGCAGATGAACTAGGCGTACCTTTATCCCAACTTGCGATCGCTTGGTGTGCTTCAAATCCCAACGTCTCTTCTGTCATCACCGGTGCCACCAAAGAGGCTCAGGTCAGCTTAATGCCACAATATTTTTGTTCTGTTTGTAGAAGTGACTTACTAGCTTCTTGAGAAAATGCCAACCCTGTTTCCTCTAAAACAGGGATTTAGCATTTTTCTATAGGGATTTTTTTAATCTCGTTAGGGCAATTAATCTTGTACTTCTGACCATAGTCAATTAATTCTAGTTGATTTCGTAATATTTACACTGATTAAAATTAACATTGATTACAATCATATCTACTTGGTTAAAATCATTACAGTTGGAGAACTACTTTATTTCTCTACAATCTACATGCAAAATCAAGTGTTGTTTGTTTCTTACGATAGTCTCTTATCGATGTAGATTGAAGAGAACATGAAGGCTATAAATGCCATACCTTTGCTCACACCAGCGGTAATGGAGAAGATCGAAGCCGTTATTCAAACCAAGCCTAAGCGCCCAGATTCATACCGGTAGACGCCATACACATGCCAAATTTTTTTTTATATTTATTTACTGCTCTCTCTATCATCTCCGCGTAGAGAAAGATATATGTTCTCGTTGTGTTTTTACTGGGAAATTTATTGTTTTGGTTTGTTTCTGTCTGGTTTTCTTTTGCTACAATAGCGCTATGATGGCGATGAACTATGTGCAGCACAATTTTAGATGATGTAGTTTAAAACATTGATATTCGAGCTCGAACTAAAGCAGAAAATTGGAGTTGATATACATACCCGTGAGTTTGAATTCATGAATGGCTTCAGGTTACAGAGAAATTAAATAATTTTTTCTCCCAAAAATTACCAAATAATATAAAGCGACATATTTAACAGCTATATATATGTATACACGGATTTGGTCGATGCTACCCCACCCGGGTAGTGCCCGGGTGGGGTACGGACGGCCCGGATCTCTTTGACCTGCAATGATGATCCGGGTCGTCCGATCTGGCCCTGAAGCCAGCATCGACATTATCGTATAAACGTCTTTTTTGAGAAGTCGTTAATATTAAATATATATTTATTGTTTTAATCCATAATATTTGGAACAATTATCATATTATCTACTACCACTCTGAAGAAAAATTAGTATTATTACTATATTAAAAAAAATTGAAAATTCTTGATATGGATGGAACCAAAGTGACTTGTAAGCCGACTATTTTGTTGTATCAAATGAATTTTGAAGCAACTGAATGAGTTTACGTTGTACAGATGTTCGCACGAAGAACTTCATTGTAAACTATGATGCATCTTACATATTTTTGTTTTGACGAAAGTTGTACGCACAAACATTAAAAAAACAAAATTTAGAGTGTGCTCTTGATGTAATATAGACTCACGTTGGTTAACTTTCTTTCAAAATATAAAATAGCCAAACAACATAACAATGGACGGGTCTAAATATGTGAATGATTAAATATAATTCTTATGAATTTGGAAAAATATATGTATAAATGATTAATGTAGTGTTTTGGTAATAACTGTTGTACATAATATTATAATAATTATAATTCATAAAGTAGTTTTTCGGTTAAAAGCCGCGACAATGGCGCGTTATTCTGTATTGGTATTTATTTGCAGATACGAAAATTTTTTGGTTCTTTGGTCCGAAATCAATGCAATGCCCCCTTCTCTCTCGATCGATCTTTGCCTCACAACCCGGATTCCATACCAAAGTGTTTTTCTTTGTGTGTGTGTGTTTTGGATTTCCACCCTGATTTTAGCCAAAAAGGCACTTGGAAAAGGGCAAGAAATTGGTGTTTCCGGACACACACACAGGTAAACTTTTGTGTAGACCCTCTTTTTATTCAATTTTTCATCACCATTTTGTTGGTTTAATGGAGGGAGTAGGCAAAAGAAAAGTGTTTCTGTCAGAAACTGAAACAATCTTTCCATGAATTCTTCATCTTGAGAGATCCTTTTCGGTGTCAACGAATTTTGGATTGGGTTGTTTCGCATGATATATTCTTGTGTAGATGCTTGTATCTAACATTTCCATTCATTTTACCTCCTTGAAACAGCATACTTTTGGGGACTTTTTGTTTGATGAGTGATTGGAGCTTTATGGTTTTTCGAATATTCAAAGAACTCTGTTTGAACCTGGTGTGACCCTTAAGGAATTACTGATAGGATAAAGAGGAAGTTTGATCGTATGAGAAGCTGGGGACTGCTATTTGATTTTTCATGTGATGCTGGGAAAATTCCAAGATTTACGGATTTGAATGAAGACTGTGTAAAGGGATGAGCTGGAAAATACCGAAAAATGCTTCTGCCAAGTGAAATTCGTCATTGATTGATAAAATGAAGAGCGAGTTTTATAACGAAAATGGGCGAAACACAGGTTCTGATGCAGCCAATGCCACTCCAAGTGATCAAAAGTATGGAAATGGATATCAGCATAATGTTTCTGTTCAGACAGGTGAAGAATTTTCGCCCGAGTTTTTGAGGGATCGTCTTAATACTAGAAGAAATCCTTTTTCGAATGAGGTACATTGTAGTACAAAGAATAAGCAACGTTCGGATGTTGCCCAGAATCAACACCATCCCGCGTATGAGGATCCTGGATCAAGAACATCAGATGGTTCCTTCTCGGGAAAGATGAAATTTCTGTGCAGCTTCAGTGGAAGAATATTTCCGAGACCAAATGATGGGAAACTTAGATATGTAGGTGGAGAGACGAAGATTATATCTATTCGGAAAAACATAACTTATGTTGAGCTTATGAGAAAGACTAGTGGAATTTGTAATCAACCACACACAATTAAGTACCAGCTTCCTGGTGAAGACTTGGATGCACTTATATCCGTCTCTTCGGATGAGGATCTTCATCATATGATAGAAGAGTACCATGATTTAGAGAGAAGCTCTCAAAGACTAAGAATATTTCTTGTTTCTTCAAGTGATGGTGAAGGCTCGTGTTCTTTGGAGTCAAAGGCTACACAGCCAGGTGATGTCGATCAGTATGTTGTTGCGGTGAATGGCTTGTTTGATCCAAGCCATCAAAGGAGCTCAAGCCGGGAGAGTTTGGCGAGCCAGAGGGGAAGTAATCTGGATGGAAGCCCCACCATGCAGAGGGACTCCCCTACATTACATCATCGCGCAGAGAAATGGGGCGAAGGAAGCTCCCCTAATCTGAAATTTAGGCCCTCAACAAGTCCTGCTTCCCAAATTCTTAATGCATCTTATATTCCATCTCCTCCTCTGTCTCCAGTTCGGTTTAAAGAGCCAAAGAATTCTTACATAAAACGTTATGAAGATGTTTTGTACCGTGATGGTGGTGAATACGCTCATCCGAATGTGATGGATGCACCAGGTTTCGACCACCCCTCTTGTGCTGATGTCACAGGTTATCGTGTGCCAGTGATAGGTAGTCCTACAATGAGCTCTCACCTTAGGAAGTCGAGTAAAGAATTTGAGAAACTTCCGTCATATGATCCAAGTAACATTAATAGGAGAGGTTTGAAAAGTACTGTGCGACAGTATGAAGAGAGGCCTTCAGAAGTTTCCTGCTCCTATCAACAAAGGGTAGCAGCACAACAACAACGGCGGATGCCAGATGAGAATTATCAAGTTTTCTCGCGTAAGGATTGTCTCTCCCAAGAAAATGTGAATGGTTATGAGGATTATGTAGAATGGGGTCTAGATACAAAAGTTTCGGTGGAGAACAAAGATACTTCCTTCGATCCAGGTAGAAAACAAAACGGCACTAGCACTGGTTATGCTCCAGATGCCAAATTTGTGGACCACAAATGGAATTTGCCTAAAATAATATGTCTCCCAGACTCAAACCTTGGTTCACATACCCCTATCCTGCAAATGCAAGGGCCCGAGAATCCTGCTACATCGTCTAACTATTTGGAAAATGTATCAGAAATCCATTCTCAACCTTTACAGAATCCTCACTTCGGCACACGAGAAACTCCGGTCACAGTTGAAGATGTGACGGATCAAGTGCCCCTGGATGTCCAGTCTAAGGCTATCCTTCATGTACAGGACGAACTGAGTGATGAGATGGAATCACCTGGACAAGAAACAGAAGCTGGGAGTGTGATCCTCGAATCTGACTATGATGTATATATTAGTTCCCTAGCTCCTCATATTTTCTACATTACATTCAAGAATCGGTTTTAACAGAAAATTTACATGTGCATTTTCTTGTAGGCTGTTAGTGCTGATGAAGATAGCAAGGATGAATCGATAAGTGATGCTGCAATAATAGAAATGGAAGCTGGCATATATGGTTTACAGGTTCACGCCTAAACTTATTTTATATATAAATGTAGTGTAAGCTATTTTCCATGCAAGTAATTCAGTGGAACTTCCTCTCATGAATGTTATTCATTATCATATTTTGAATGAATGTCTTTGTACAATGTTGCAGATCATTAAAAATGCTGATCTTGAAGACCTACACGAGTTGGGTTCTGGTACATTTGGAACTGTATATCATGGAAAATGGAGGGGAACAGATGTTGCCATCAAGAGAATAAAGAAGAGTTGTTTTGCAGGGAGATCCTCGGAACAAGAAAGACTGGTTTGTCCCATTCAATCACAGTAATTGTAACTTTTTTTACCTGTACTTAAGACATGGAAAATACACACTAAAATCCTGTCCAAATTATTGTTTCCAACTTTTCACAGACTAAAGATTTTTGGAGGGAGGCTCAGATTCTTTCCAAACTTCACCATCCAAATGTGGTAGCGTTCTACGGAGTCGTTCCTGATGGACCTGAAACCACATTAGCTACTGTAACTGAGTACATGGCTAATGGGTCTTTAAGGCGTGTCCTCTTAAAGAAAGATAGGTGAGTTTTCTTGTGGGTTCTTCTTTTGGCTACACTATCTAACTTTCTTTTCCCAAGATTTGTTCTTGAGAGTTCAAATTCTACTGATAGGGCGCTTGATCGACGGAAAAAAACGATAATTGCATTGGATGCTGCCTTTGGCATGGAGTACTTACACTTGAAAAGCATTGTTCACTTTGATTTAAAGTGTGATAATCTGCTGGTGAACTTAGGAGATCCACATAGGCCCGTGTGCAAAGTGAGTCCTTGATCTATGTGTAAACTTGTAAACTTTAGAAATCATTCTTTTGAAGAAACGAAGCTCAGATACAGGCATCTGACTATTAGGTTGGCGATTTTGGACTATCAAGAATCAAGCAGAACACCCTTGTGTCAGGCGGTGTGCGCGGAACGCTACCGTGGATGGCTCCCGAACTACTAAATGGAAGTAGTAGTCGAGTTTCTGAAAAAGTACGTAAAACTAACCACCTGAATTGGATTGCATGATTCATTCACGAAGTTACGAATACTTTTAAGCTTTTGTGATGAAACAGTAAACCATCATAAACATAGTTAACATAATTATGATTTAGTTAAAAAAAAAACTTGGAATGAACCAAGATTCATGACATTGTCACAGGTTGATGTTTTCTCGTTCGGAATTGCCATGTGGGAAATCTTGACCGGCGAAGAACCGTACGCAGATATGCATTGTGGAGCTATTATAGGTAAGCTTGCTGTTGTAGTCTTCTTGATCTCTGAATGTTATTCTACGCATGCATGTGCCTAATCAGAAATAAAATGACGCACATTTTCACTCAAAATCTCGAGCTCTTCCATTGTTAATATTGCACACATCTATCTATGCATTAATCTAGTTTCTTGATAATGTATTTATCTCGGTCTACATATATATATGAAGGTGGGATTGTAAATAACACACTCCGGCCACCGATACCGGAACGGTGCGACGTAGAATGGAGAAATTTGATGGAAGAATGCTGGACACATGATCCTGCTATCAGGCCATCTTTTACAGAAATAACAAACAGACTTCGTGCTATGTCCAATGCTCTCCAACCAAAGAGATTCAATAGAGTCAAAAGATGAGAGCTTCTGCATCCCCCCGGGATGAACCTAAAAATCTAGTCCAAATGAGGTTGTATTTGATAGCTTAAGTAGACTTAAGTAAATACATTTCCCTATAATATTACATTCTCCAAATGTTGTATATTAATTTCTAGTAGATACAGATTTTTTTGGTCAATGCCAACGGATTCGAACCGTTGGAATATCCAAACGCCAAAGTTGGTTTAGAGTAAAGGGCTAAAGGCAACACTTCTTATGAAGGTTTAATTTAAAATTTTTAATTATTGTCAAGGATTGGGACCCGAAATAGATATGGGTTTGGTAAATGGGCCAAGATCATGGGCCCGGACCGAGTCCATTTTAGTTTACAAAATGATTCGATTAAAGATGGGAGCAGAGTGGAGTCGAAAGATGAGCGTGTGAAGGGTAATAGGCCACATGAAGCAATAGCTCAACGAGCTTACGTCTCCGTCTTCTTCCTTTCAAAGACTCCATTTTTTTTGCTCTAGCAGACGTAAATTCAAAGCATCTACCACTCTATGATGGTCGGATGCCTTTCAGTGAGCTATCCCGATGTTTTGCCCTCGAGAAACTTGCAATCAAGTTCCAAACCCAGTTTCACTTCTCAGGATGCCTTTATTTTTCTGCAGAAATGCAGCAGCTTCAGACAGCTGAAGCAGATACATGGTAGGATTATCAGAAATGGGTTCTATGATTGTGAATTGATTGCGACGAGATTGCTTCGTCTTTGTTCTTCTTATGGGAAGTTGGATTATGCGACTTTTGTGTTTCTACAAATTGATGAGCCATCCACGTTTGCGTGGAATTTGCTCATCAGAACGTATACTGTAAATGGCTGCTCGCGTCGAGCTATTCTTTTGTATAAATTGATGGTTTGTGACGGGGTGAGATTGGATAAGTTCACGTTCCCATTTGTGATGAAAGCTTGTTTGGATTGTTCCTGCGTTGACAAGGCGAAGGAGGTTTACGGGCTTGCGATCAAAACCGGGTTTTATGGAGACGTGTATTTGGATAATGTTTTGATTGATTTGTATTTCAAGTGCGGGTTTTTGGATGATGGGATCAAGGTGTTTCATAAAATGCGTGGGAAAAATGTAGTATCCTGGACAACTGTTGTTGCAGGGCTTGCTTTTGCCGGGAGAATGGATGTAGCACAACAGCTGTTTGATCAAATGCCTGTAAGAAATGTGGTTTCTTGGACTGCCATAATCAATGGATACGCCAAGAGTGGGAAACCCGAAAAGGCATTTGAGTTATTTTCAAGAATGCAGGGTGATAATGTGAGCCCAAATGAGCACACACTTGTTAGTCTTCTCATGGCCAGCACCGAATTGGGGAGCCTTAAATTGGGTTGTTGGGTGCACGACTTTGCGATCAAGAATGGGTTTGAGATCGGCCCGTTTCTTGGGACAGCATTGATTGACATGTATAGCAAATGTGGTAGTCTGGAGAATGCTAAACTAGTCTTTGAAAGTATGGAGGATAAGGGTGTAGCTACATGGAATACGATGATCACTAGTCTTGGTGTCCACGGACGTGGTCATGAAGCCATTGCTCTTTTTGGGGAGATGGAGAGGATGAACGTGAAGCCAGATGGCATCACGTTTGTCGGAATCTTGTGTGCTTGCCTGCACATGAACGACTTACAGAAGGCTCGTGAGTATTTTGCTAACATGACGGAAAGATACGGTATCACACCAAGCACTGAACATTACACTTGCTTGTCTGAGATATATTCCCGTGTAGCCGTATAACCAAAATTCCAGCTTCTCACAGGTGGGTGGAAACGAACCTTCCATATATTAAAAGATTTTTTATTTTATTTTTTGGCTTCTAACAAACATTTTATCAACTAATTGGAGATGCCGTTACAGCACATTCGACATCTGAAAAAGACTGACTCAATCATCCTGTCTTCGCCAAATATCCTACGGCGTGGAGGACATGGATAAGACTCGAATAGTGTAAAATTGTGAGCTTTATGTATTATTCTACAAAGTTAATATACAAATAGTGAGTGACTGATTATATTTTCATACACTGGAACAAGAACGTAGGTAATCAATTTCGGGATATGATCTGTTCCTGCAATGCGGTTCAAAATATGCACAAGGAAAGTGTTTTGAGGTAAAAAAATAAAAAATTTCATGGTTTCCAGAGCGTATCTCGGATTATACGGGCCAAGACTCGTGAGGATAGTCGATTAAGCACCTCCGGAAGCACTTTGGCAGTGAGTCCTGGAAACACCGGAAGTAGCTCTTGGATCAGTTGAGGAACATTTAAACCCTGCAGAGTAGAGACGAGATTTATCAGATACAACTGAATGTTTCCGTCATCATCCAGTAAATAGGACAAATGTAACTTACGGTTAGCACAGCCTTGAGCTAAATTTAAAGAATGTATAGTTTATATATTGGTCAAAGTATTAATCATTATTAAGAAATATTTCAATTATGAAATTGTAACATTTGATCTGTGTATCTGCTTCTATATTCCACTAATAAAACTGCTATCTGTAATTCAACATCATCTACTGTATTAGTGTTTCATTCATTGCTATACTTGCCCGTTATTTGTCATACATCCAATATATTATCGGGTATTCACTAGGGCGTGCATGCGAGTATCCAATCAGTGAAGAAATAATCCAAATTGTAGCAAATGATGTGGTGTTAAGGTTAAAATTTAATGTTAAATTTTCCGTTGTGGACTCGAGATTGGTGGGGAACGATATTCTCGAAAATATGCCAATGAGATGATGAATAATTCCAACACTACCCAGTCTTAAACAAAGAAAGCATCATGATACCAGAACTTGTCTTGTAAGCAGTTAAACACTAAATCTACCATCTTTACCCAGTTTAAATAGGTTTTAGAATCATTGTTCTGATGGTGCAACTTCCCACTGGGACATAAAAAATCCACGGAACTTTTCCTTGCACTAGTGATGAAAATAAAACTCAAAGAATTGTATTTACCTTATCTGACGAAGGTACAGTTCCAGCACCCAAGAATCCAACGATTTTTTGAACATTATTCAAAATAAGTTGATCCTCCTCGGTGATCGTCGGAAGAAGAGCAGCTGTCCTGAATGGCCCCAGGGTAGGAACCAGGGTAAAAACTGGGGATACATTTCTGATTCCAAGCAGTAGCATTATCTGCACTAACTGCTCCCTTGTAATGGCATCGATGCCCTTAACAATCTGTGTATGAGTTACCCAAGAAAATCATTAATTTGGAGCACAAAATCTCTTTGCAGAAACGGAGAAGAATCTAACGAATGACATTTTAAGTCACTCGATATAGTTGTTGACCTATAATGTTGATAAAACAATTATTACAAAGTTTTTGCAGTAAAATGGTACAGTAAACCATCTTGACCTTTATCAGTTTCATATGGCCAATATATGAATTTACTAGCTTTCCATATAAACATGAATATGATTCCAAATCGGTAGAAACCCATGGTTTCTCTCATCAGCAGAGTTCACAAACCATAAATACTAGAGTGATAACTGAATGCTTCTGAATTACACTTTTACTGAATTTGCCCAAGCAAATCCTCAATATGCTCTAACTAAGATATGCACTGGCAAGTCAAACAGCTAGCAAATATGGAAAACAAAGCATAACGGTACCTCATCTAGCAGAAAATCTCGGAAGAAGTTCCCCTTATCAGATAGTAAAAAAGCCAAAGCTGCTCTTGTTTGGATTGGCTGTGCTTGTGAATCACTGGTCGTAAAACCAGGAAGTAAATTGTTTGTTTGACTTTGTAGAATCCCAAGATCTGCCATTCTTCCATTCAGATTTTCTCCACCTCCACTCTTTGCCGCTTCTATGAAATTCTCAAAAGCTTGCATGACATCAATAAATCTTTCAGCATCAAAGATACCAGTTTTCCCATATATTGTGTAGCGTAAAGCACTTCTTAGACGAGGAGATTCGTCAGTGAGCAGCCTCTAAAATTCACAAGAGAGAAAGGACAAAAAATACTATTCAATTTTATATGAAGTTGAGAAAAAAATTCAATAAATCACTAAAAATAAAGAACACCCCGTTGCTAAACACAAATACCTAACATGACATGACATTTATATCATAAAAGATTTCCGTCGAAAAAGATAACCAAATACACATCACATTCTCAAAACAGTAAAATCTCTAACCAGTGTATTTCAGTACCTGTGCAATGTATGGATAGGCTTCATCTACAATGGCGAAATCAGGATTTCCCACCAAAGCTATGCCCTCCAGCACCCCAATTGCTCTAATTATAAGTGCAAAATACGGTGGAATTCTGAATGGATAATCAAATGTTATCTGTGCTAAATCTGAAGCCAGCTCCTGAAAGTTGATATTTTTTGCGCCCCCACCCTCGAGCGCCTGATCGAAAACTTTGGCAAGTACAGGTAAAATAGGTTCCAAATTAACGCCTTCTGGAATAAAGCCTAGTTTAACAAAATCTTTTACGATTGCACCATAATCTCGATGAATAAGGTGAGCAATAGCTTCAATCATGCCATATTTCTGATCATCTGTCAATTTTGTCACCAGGCCTGCCATATTTTACACCAGTCAATAATATGCAAGGGAACAGAGTTTACATTTGGTGGTATGCAAAGCTCTGAAACGAAAGAGAGAAAAACAGTTGGATTAAATAATCACATCAGTTCTTTCATTCTTTCATCCTGTTCACCTTATAAATGTACATAAATCCATAAAATATAACAGAAAAATATTATAAAGCTCAATGAATTCATACTTACAAAAGGTCGTCAAATATATAATCATAAAAGAATCTGAAAATTTTGCAACAAGTTACTCATGAAACAATGTGGTTTGTCTTTATTCTAGTATGTCACCATATATGTAAAACATCAGGAAGCAAGCAAGCACTTCCAGCTCTCGCTTCTGTCACTCACTGATTTCACGAAACCTCATCCCAATAATAAACTTCCCTTTCCACCTCATTCAAGTGAGATTTCTGGCATACAATAGCATAGATTTCACTAAAATTCAAAATTAATTTCACAGAGCAGTAGTAAATAAAAAGCCTAATTCTACTGGAGGAAGTAATCTGAAGCTCATAAAGAAATTCAACAAAAAAAAAGGCGCACAATAAACATTTTACCGAAATCCAATATAGCCAGCTTCCCATCTGGGGTCCGAATTAAATTTCCCGGATGTGGATCGGCATGGAAAAAGCCCGTGTCAAGCAACTGCAAATCAAGAAAAAGTAAGCAAGAGGAGTTTGTGGATGAATATAAAGGAGCTTTCTTTTTACTGATGATGTAGATTCCTAAGTAGCAACTTCTTAATATTTATCGCATCAATTTACGACCAGGCATATATATAACGTTCAAATCGGCACATAACAATTTCAATTTTTTATTTTAAAGATATTTGAACTACCAAGCATGGAGTGGCATCTGGCATTTTCGATTAGGCAACCATTAAAACTCAATATCAACACTAATTACCTGATTAAGGTAGCATATAACTCCAACATTAACCAACTCTCCAACATCACTTTCAGTACTTTGTGACAGCTTCTCCCCATCTATCCATTGTGTTGTCAGTACCTTCCTAGCAGTATATTTTTTATAAGTCTTGGGCACAACTACCTGTAAGTTCGAATTTTAGGAAGTGTGATAAATCACAAATAAGGTTTTCATTACTTCTTTGGTTTTGACTTGTGATTTTGATCAATAACTTTGTTCAAGGAAAGTTACCTGGGGAAGGTCTTTCTTCATCATTTCTGCAAATATAGTTCCATTTTCCCCTTCATTAACATAATCAAGCTCCTCAAAGAAGCGAGCAGCCCATTCATCAACCAATCCAACAACATCAATAGAAATCTGAAGAAAATAGATGTCATTGGATCTGTAGATGCATTTTTTTAATCATCTCTTTGGCAAGTTATATAGAAATGGGAACACAACAATCTATACCTGAGGAAATTTACGAAGAAAAAGTCCCAAGTTCCTTATGATGAACAAGTCAACTGTAACAGTCTCAAGGACAAAAGGTCTTTGAACCTTGACAGCTACTAAATCCCCAGTTTCCTTTATCCGGCCCTTATAGACCTGGCCCAGTGATGCTGCCATTTATTTCCATAAGAATGCAATAAATAAGCTTCTGGTATTGCCCAAGGCCCAAGGGAAAAATCATAAACTTGAACTTCTGAAATATTATACTCTATGCCATGTTGTGTCATCAGTAATTTGATACAAATAAATGCTGGTAAACCATTGAAGGCTTACAAGAGTACCTGCAGCGATAGGGGAAGGAGAAAGTTCAGAGTATAAGTTATACCACGGCTGTCCAAGCTCTTCTTCAATAAGTGCCATAGCCACATCATCTGGAAACGATGGAACCTGCAAACGCAACGGACAACCAAGCCAACAATTAAAACCCTGATCACTCACATGTACACGTGAAAAATTTTCTGGCCAGAGGGCAGATAAAATGTTAGAAATGGTGTTGTCAAAGTTTCCATCGATGAGCCATGCAACTAATAAAATAAATGGCATGGCTAACATAAAATTCCAGTAGACCAGTACCCTGGACCTAATTGGGCCATGCAGAAGAAAGAGCTGCATGGCACACTATGTTTCCCTTTAGCATTTCTATGACTTAGCTCACAAGGAAAGGAATTCACAGTCTTATCTAGATTGCATTTCCGCATTTCATATAAACTCAACCTTGCAAATATCACAATGCATACCCGATTAACCAGTGGTTCAGTATTGAGCAATGTATTTCTCGCTTAAAAAATTTATTTAGATAAAGTGAATATAGCCTTGTTTAGGACAATACAAGATCAATACAAGTTCTCTTCAATTGAACACATTCTGGAACAAAAAGAAAAAGAAATTTACGAATTAAGATTATCATAATTCATAAAGTTCCAAATTGCTGAAATCCAATAAAATTTGCCTTCGAAGGCCGTAGGCTATTTATCTAAGACAAATGTGGCATGTCAAACAAAGTCAAGTTGATATGAAAAATTAATTTACCTTGTCACAAAGCTTTTGTAGTTCAACCATTGCCACTGGTGACAGTATATCCGGACGGATGCTCAATGCTTGCCCAAGCTTTATGTATGCTGGTCCCAAAGAGGTAACTATTTCCCTCAATTCAATAGCTCGGGCAACCTCATTCTATTTAGATAGAAAGAAACAAAGATTAGATGAAAAATGAAAGGCTCAGTTTAAAGAGGTGATGCCTATATAAAACACATGATTTTGCGAACTCAAGGACTTTGTATATTTAATGCTTATAGCACTATATCTTGATTCAACAAGCAAGGGAAACTCACTGGTGGATAAGAGAATGCATATGGTCCATAAAGATACCGCACAGAAATTGTCATAAGTATCTCAAAGGTTGATAGAAAAATAAATTCGAAATAATCAAATGTAAAGTGGCAACTTAAAGAAGCAACACAAAACTGGCACTTCACCTCTTTTAGCTTGTTGTTTATGAAATCCCACGAAAGGCGAGAAAGAAAGCCTCCAGCCACACTCAATAATTGGACTATACGAGTGGCGACAGCACGTGGCCTTTTTCCCCAGTAAGCAGCAATGGTATGAGGTTCATAAACCAATGGCAAAAACTCACTGCTCTCATCAACCTGAAGAAGCATAATACATCTCAAGGGATTACAAAGGCATTGCAAACCTGCCACAATTTTGTTTTACTACGAAATATCGAGAACTAGCTTATGTTGATCAAACCAATCAAATCACACACTGTTGCATTTCGAATAAATCGGTATTCGCTCTACATCAAGAAAAACATTCTACAAAATAAAATAGTCAATATGAGAACAATACAAAATATCATAGAACACAAACTTGATTTTTCTGCCATCATTGTGAGTTTTATGAAAAATTTGAAATAGCACACGTCATTTAAAAAACAGTAAAAACAACCTTCGATTTCTATTACCCTACAGCTTCGCTTTTTCCAAAATACTTCAGACAGTATTAGCAAACCTGGAGAGCAAAAACCTCAGACCGCTCTCGGTTGGGCAAAAACAGCATATAGAGAATGAACAAAAGACCCGTACATCATATAAACCAACAAAACAACCACAAAAAGCTCTCAGAATAAATATACACAGTTCAAAGTTGTGAAAATAACCTCAACAAGACGGAGCTTGATACTGTCATCGGCAAATAATGTGTCCTTCAAATTCTGACCCCGAAGTCCTCTCATAAGTACAGCCAACTGCTCATTTTCTTCCATCTGTGCTCTCACCCTTTTGATCTCCTGCGAAACATCTTGAACTCTCTGCCATTTCCGGATAAAGCAAGTCAGTAAACTGTAAATCAACACTTTATCATGCACTACCCAAAAAATTTCTTTCATTTCTCCACAAGATTTCATCTTTGCATCACTGTTCCATCTAATTATTGTCAAGGCTCTTCATTTATTTATTGATTTGATGATAGCATCATGAAAGAAAATCATACAAGAGATGGGCAAATACTTAACAGCCAAAGAATTAATACACTGTGTGAAATGCAAACCCATTAACTGAAACTCGCGGCAAAACTTACCGTAGAAACACCGTTGACTGATTTAGACGCCGTTTTGGCAGACCCATTAACTACTTTTGTCGGCGGAGACGCTTTCGACGGTCGTGGCTCTGTGGCGACGGCCTTTACAACGCTGTTTCGCCTCCGAGAGCCGATCATTCTCGGGAAGAAATAACGACTGCTGGGCTTCGCATTCAAGAAAGTTGAAAAACCCGAAGAATTCCGGTGCTGATGATCGATTCCGCAGTAGACCAGCTGCATAGCTGCATCCATGCCGGAATCGCCGAGAATAACTCAAAATCTGATAGTTTTGTAAACAAATCCAAACACCACAAACGAATCAAGTGTGTTCTGAGGATGATTTTGTTCGGATGAGACAAAATGACCCAAAAATAACAATACAAAGCAGCTCAAACTCAGAGGGAATTGGGTTCTGGAGCAGAGTGGGTATTGGTTTGTAGCAGCTAAGAAGAAACGTGGAAGAATTTGGAGCGACTGAAATCTTTTTGTACGTTTACATTTTGGGCAAAATCTTGTGGCCGTTCCTTTTTTTTATTATTATTATCATGGGAACTCATGGCTGATGTTTTCCTTGCCTACTTTTTATTGTCGCCTTCTAACTTTTCATATATTTTTTTTTTCAATCAAAAAAGATTTCATTTTTATGCAGCTTGTGAATTAGATTAGCTCTTTTTTTATGCGCATAATATATTATTTTAAATAATTATTTCATCTATCATTGTCATGTAATAGGAGTAAAAAAAATTTATAAAACAATATAGTAGGAATTTATTATCTTTACTGTGAATAAAACAAGAAGGTTGAATAGTACATTACTTTTGATGAAGTTCTTTAAAACTAATTCCAAAACTAATTTTTCACATATTTTATTTTAATACAATACATATTTGTATGCTTAAAGTTTCATATTTTTGTAATTATATAATTTTAAAAAAAAATCATCTTTACACAGACGCAAACAAGCCTATATATGATCAGATATTGAAGCCAAAAATGGCAATACTTGTTCTCCTCTTCGTCTTAGAAGTTAGAACTCTCAAGCCACGTACCATCCTAGCCATAGCTCCCATTAGTATTTGGCTACTGCAAATTACAAAAAATAAGAGATTTATAAATATGTTAATTAAACGATGTAAAATCGAATTATTAATTACAGTATCTATGGAAATTTTTTTTCTTTTTTTATCCAAATATAAATTATTGTTGTCTGGAAGAGACAGAAAAATGTAGACACTCCAAAGTTCCAAACATATGAACTTAGTCATCTGAGACCAATCTAGAAAACCCTTAACTTGTCTAAATTTTTGCTTCTCGTAGTAAACCGCGTAACTCGTACCATTGATCCCATGAAACACGACCTCGATTTTGCTCGTCAAATACATTGGCCCATAAGCATCAAAGATCAGCTCACTGATCTCCTACCGGTGATTCGCTGTTATCTGCAGTTGTTATCTTCGTCCAGCTATATGATTTACACCTACCGTGATCTTGTTTCAACAACCATATCTCAATACTGGAATTTAAACTCGCATATAAACAAAGTATTTGCCCTCGGTTAAAAGCACTATGAATTTATAATCATATTTATATTTATCAAAGCAAAACTCATGATATACGAAATAGCTAGCACGAATATATAACGGTACATACAAGAAAAGGTGAGAGTCTTTTCTCAACAACACGTAGGAGGAGTGTCTGAGCACATACAATTAATTAATCATTGACAATATTTTTCCGATAACTTTTAAGTATATTTTGCCCGTTTACTTGAAGTGGCCAACATAGTGTATCAAAATAAAATGGTCATGCATGCATGAATTGTAGCTTGGTTGTTCTCAAATAAATTTCGTTAAGTTCGAGATCTATTTTTAACTCAAAAAAATATGTTTATGCATCATACAATCTCAATGAAAAGATTATTTATTTTTTATACGCAACATATAGTTGAGTACTTTTTCATCTAACATTATTATTATTGTATTTTCGTACGTGATACGTGCTTATACAGTTTAAATATTTATCTAGATATAATAATTTGTTGTTTTCAAAATTAATGATTTTTATGTAACATCTCAAATTCGACGACTATCCTCATTTTATCAGGATATATAGGACTTTCTAACGTGTGATTATGTCTTAACTCACACACATCTGAAAAATTTTCCCAGATCATCTATCCCAGAATTGTCCTAAGTCAAGCACGTTTGACTTTAAGGTTCTTATGTGATTAGCACAAAAAAAAAATAAAACTAACTTATTGACATGATCATTACATATCAAATCTTTTATACATTTCGTTCTAGTGTAGGATGAGTTCAGTCATACCACCCGTCGCCCATTCATTGATGAGATTTTCATCTTTCAAGTATTAATCACTCATATTACGGATCATGTACTCTCCTAAAAAGTTTGGGCCGTTTGGCTTCAGGATATTTTAACAAATAAAATAAAACTCTTTATTCAAATATATTCTTAAAATTTGGAATATTTTTATTTTATTATGCATTTCTACCAAACATGTGGCACACCGCATTCACCCCCTTATTATTATTAAGCCCAAAGTGGCAAAGCCCAATTGTATCACCCGAGTCCATTGGAAAGTTAAATCTAAACGACTACATTATCTGACTATATATAAAAGACAAAGACCATATATTGATCTTCATCCCGAGATTAATACAATTCAAAAATTGAAAATCAATATCTCAAATTCATCGATCCGGAGTGAACCTAAGTTTTCTCAATTTTATACTTTAAAAAAAATTGGGTTGGAGGTTTACTAATAACATTTTTACGGTTTTTAATTATTAATTATTACTACTAAAGTTGAAATGTGTGAGATTTGGAAAATTACTTCAGTAGTTCCATTCAAGATTGATTTGCAGCAATTCGAATATTTACTCTTACTATTATTTAATTAAAATTTTAAACCTTATATTAATTATTTTTCAATTAATTTGATAAAACTAAAAATGAATTTACACTAATACCAATTTTTTTTTATCAAAAAAAAAAATAACGTTAGGATACTTATCAGAAATTTGAAACTTATTTTTAATTTTCCTAGCTAAAACATCATTTTTTAAATTTTTTCCCATTTTTATAAAATATTATTTATTTTTGAATATTCAATATTATCAATGTCTATATTCTTAAATTCAATCTATATTTATCTATATTTTTAAATTAGATAGTCTGTCACTCTTATATATATATATTAATCTTTGATATTATATTTATCTATAATTTTAAGAGAAAATTGTTTTTTTTTGGTCTTGTCACTTTGCGATTTTTGGTCTTTTATATTTTTAAATTTCAGTTTTAGTCCGCTATCTTTTTTTTTTGGCAATTTAATCTTTTTTCGATGTGGCGCTGATGTGACACCAATGAAATGCTGATGTGAAGTTGACGTGTATAGTACCATGTAAGCATTTTCGAAGAAAAAAAGACTGAAATTGCCAAAAATAAAACATGCATGACTAAACTGAAATATGAAAACATAGTGGACCGAAATCGCAAAATGACAAATAGACATAATCAAAATTACGGTTTTTCCCATTTTTAAAGTCAATAATATATTTATCTATATTTTTAGATTTCTAGATTAAATAATCTATCACTCCAAATAAAAAAAATATGAAAAAATCATTAACTTGAAAAGAACAAAAAATCATTAACTTCAATGTTTATCTGTATTTTAAATATTTTAGATTAGATAGTATGTTTGTCACTCCTCGTAAAAATATGAAAAAATCATTAACTTGAAAAATATAAAGATATTATAATTATTGTTAGATAAATATTTCAATTATATACCACACAATACGTGAAAAAAGTAATTAATTTTTAATTACAAATTTGTTTCATATACTAATAACTTGTTTGTAATTTATATATAATTATCATATCTTATTTGTTTTTAATTTTAAACACAAAATTTTATTTTAATTTAAAATTTTGAATATTTAATTCATTATGTCAATTTTAAAAATAATATAAAATTAATTAACATAAAAAATAATGTAAAATGCACTTATTGCGTGACACGGTCACACTAACCGTTTAGATTTAGATTTCCTCATGAATTATATGGTTCAAAACAATAATCTATACTATATTATAATATATGAGAGTCATACTGGGCTCTTTTTATATTTATGAGATTAATGTATATTTTTCATTAATGCCACAAAAAAAACTTTTATACAAAAATTCACATAATAATATGAATGACATTTGCAAAAATTTTGAAACAAATGTATTCGATGATTTAACAAATAAAAAACAGTTGCCTATAAATACGCATTTTTTGTTTTTTTATTTAATTAATTATATAAAGATATATATATATATATACATACATATATATACAAAAAAAATTGAAACGGCCCCACTGCCTCCTTCTAGCTCCATCTCTGATTAGAAGATAATTTTCAATTTAAATGACAATTAGATGCATGGTTTGCATAACAATGGATCAAAATTCAAATACAACAAATCTAGCTGATAACATCGTGCACACATTTTAAGTTCTATAATCTATAATATAATGTTAGTTGACATACAAATCAATATTTATGATGTAACGCAAGGATATATAATTGGTTTGTTTTCTTATATTTGAAAAGGGAATATATTTAGTTATAGTGAAGGGAAAGTTGCTGAGAGCCACAAATGTAAAATGACAAGACTGTCCCTGTCTAATCAAGACTTCTTAATTATCCTCCCTCGATGGCACGAATTTTAAAAAGTTTTTATTAATAAAAAGATAAAACCCATTCTCTAATAACAAATAATAAAAGTTAATTGACCAAATTTCGGAATAACTGGTTGACGCTTGAATTCTAATTGGACACCACGGAGAATCATTCGACGGATACGATACTTAAATTGTCGTTTAATTGCTTCGATTTTTTTTATATATACTAAAAATCGTGACACTTCAATTATTTGAGAAAAAACGTAAAAAATTATAATATAGAAAAAATATGTGAGTTTTTGAAAATTAAAAAAATTGTAAAAATGTGTTTGGATAATTTAATAAAAATGGATAATAAAATTTGAGAAATAAGATTAAAAAAATAAGATAATGATGTTAGAAAAAAATAAAAATATATTAGTCATTTGAGATAAAAAAAAAATTGAATAAGATATGTGTTAAATTGATTGTATTAAACTACTAAAATTATAATTACTATTCTAAAAAACTGAAAAATAATAAATTAGTATGTCATATACATATTAATTAGATTAATTTAACTATTTTAATTTTTATAGAGCGTGGATTTTTAGGTTTTAAAATTGTAATTAAATATGAGTTTATCAAATGAAATAGAAGATTTATGTTTTAACATCTATAGTTAATGTTACACTTACGCATATTTTGTTCAAAATTTCATAATAAATTTTTTCACTACTTAGTTTGAAATTTAAAAAATTGAGTATAATAATTTATCTAAATATAATATACAAATAAATAACAAAAAATTATACATTATTTTAATTTTTAATCTACATGTTAAATATTTTTTTTGCAGTGATTAAAACTTTAATTTTAATATTTTAAATATTAAAAAAATTTGAAATAGTTATTTTTAATTTTTACGCAATTTAATATGAAACCACATGTTCACTTTTTCTTTTAAATTTCATTATAAGATTTTCAGTTTTTTTTTCAAAACTATAATCAATTTTTCTCAATGATATGAGTCAAAAATAAATTATTTATATTATTATGTATTATATATTTTAAATTTTTTAATAATCAATAATTGTATAATATTAAATTCTCTCCCCTCACATAAAAATCTTAGCTCGTCCATGCTTCTAATTAAAATTAAGGGATTGGTCTTTGAATGTGGACCGAAAGCTTAGCTTTTTGAAGTCTTTGATGGAGAGCTACGGCTACCCAATGAGCCTCACAAATCAACTTTCAAAAAGTCTATGTAAAAGCTATATATGCCAATCTTGCCTTCTAGATTGATCCATCATCCATATAAATATATATATTGAAATAAAATGAGTGACGAAACGAGAATCCTCGTCAAATCCACATATTCTTTGGTGGAATCTAGAACTTCAAATCCTTTTTTAAAATATATATTATAATAAATAAATAAATAAATAGTGTTGCATTTGTTTCTTCTCCAATTCAGATTATATAACCATTCGATTTTTTTTTTTTTTTACTGGTGGGATTATAATAGAAATTTTGATTATAAGAGAATTTTTTTTTATTTTTTGAATCCAATTATAAGAGAATTTTAAATTTGATACAGATGCCAAATAAATTACAAATCATCGATATAACCAGGTTTAAATTTTAGAGTACACTAAATCATAACTAATTATTATTGTTGTTGTTGTTTTTATTAATTTTTATTATTTTGATTCGGTGTTCGATATTCCACAAATTAAATTAAATTATGTTTTTATATAGTAAATGTAAAACTGATCCTCGTTACTATTTGACACATTTTTTAAAACAATATGAGATAATTATATGAATATATTATTTCAAATTTAAAATGCTATTAATTAGAATATTTTTTTAATTTTATTTGTTTAAAAAATTAATTTATTAAAGTTTTTAGCGAGTATTATCAGGGAAAAAAAAACTTAACCATTTTTCTTCACATTCGATCAAGTATTTGATATTCCATAAATTTCAATGTAGTTATGAAAAACTTTAAATTAAAAAGCGTAAATGCAATTCAAGTTCATCGATTAATTTTAAATGTAAGAAGATACATGCATGCAACAATTCGAAAAAATAGACACAAAAATTAAATTAAGTTTTTTGCCATTCTTGATGCTAAATTAGTAATCTTTGACAGCTCGAAGTATATCACCACAGACAAAAATAATTAAACGAAGATTATTATTATCGAATGGACTAATTTTGTTTTAAATAATTATTTTAAAGTAATTGTTTCATGAGTCTGACAATAGAGGCCCCCGAGAATCCACAAGTATTTAATTCAGTTTTTTAACAAGTCGGTGCCCGAGCTAGGTCCGAGATGGTGGCTAAAGATTAATGTCGAATTGAATAAGAACGGTTTTTAATTTTTTTTTTTTGAAGATAACGGTTTTTAATTCATATTATATAATGTCTAATCATTCAAATTATCTACAAAATCTAGAATTTAGTATTATTGTTTTTATTTTGGTCTTCTCAATTTCTTTATTTTCAAATTATTGTATAAACGTTAGAATTAAATGCCAAAATCATAGCTAGACAACTTATCGCTCTTAATTACCACTTATGCAACCGGGTTTTTATTAAATTTAATGTAAAATAAAAATCTAATTTCAAAAATAATGTGTTTAAAATTATATATCATAAATACAGCAAAACTCTGTCAGAAACAGCGGACGCTGGAATATTATATTCTACCGTCGCAGCATCCACTGTCAGAGACGGAGGACGCTGCCTATGTGGCAATTTATTATTATTATAATTTTTATTTTATTTTATTTTTTAATTAATTATATAATTAATAAATATTTTTATAAACTTATAATTTATTTATTATTAACTTGTAATTTTGTTTCTCAAATTTTTTAAATTTTAATAAAATTTCGAATTTTTTGTCCTAAAAAATTATTAAAGAGACTGAAATAAAAAAGTAAATTGATTAAATTATTTTTTTATCAGTTATATTTATAAAAATATTGTTAACCTAAATAAAAATATTTTATAAAAATTCTACATTTACCATATTAATATTATTTTTTAAAATTTAAACACATAATAAAAGTCTCGTTTATATATAATTAAAATTCGAAAAAAATATTTTTATTTATGTTAACCAATATTTTTATAAATATAACTGATCAAAAAATTTTCATTTAATGAATATATTTTTTTTTCCGTCTCTTTAATAATTTTTTAAATGGATATCAAAAATAAAATTTAAAAATAAAATTAATCAATTTTGAGAAACAAAATTTCACATTTAAAATAAATAAATTATAAGTTTATAAAAATATTTTTGTGGAATTTTTTTTATCTCAAAAGTGATTAATTTTAATTTTAAATTTCGATTTTGATGTCCATTTAAAAAATTATTAAAGAGACAAAAATAAAAAATTAAAGTCAGTAAATGAAATTTTTTTATCAGTTATACTTATAAAAATATTGGTTAACATAAATAAAAATATATTTTTATTATTTTTATATTTATTATAAATTTATTTTTTAATTACAAAGTTGTTATATCAGTTGTTGTTGACTTATTTTAATTTGTTTGGATTTATGAGAGTATTTCAATTATATTAACAAACCTAGATGAGTTCATTCGAAAAATATTTTATGTTTGAAAAAATTGTATATTTAAAATATATTGTCATCATTAATATTTATTTTGTAAAATTTTGATTTTTGTTAACAAATATTTATTTATTTATACTAAGTATACTTTAAATTTTTACAATTAAACTTTCACATTTTAATCTATATATATATAATAACTGAGCTTTTGCTAAATATAGTAAAATCTCGCCAAAAACTTTTAGCTAAAACAAGAAACAAACTTTATTTAATTCTATTTATATGTTTAATGCACCGAAATTCATTTTAAATATTACTTATTTAGAAATAGTTTTCATTTTAATATATATCTATATATATAATGCACAAATATAATTGATTCAAATTAACTTACTTTATAATAATTTGATTTGCCAAAAACGTACGATTAAATTTGTAGATATTAATTAATATTATAAATATAATAATAAATCAATTTTTAATTTAAAATTTGCTTTATCACTTTATACAAATATAATTAATTATATGAGTTCATACATATTTCAAAATCTCTTACAATACTATAAATAATAATGTACAAATGTATTATATAAAAATTTCTTTCATTTAGTATTTCGAATTTGCTTCATAAACAATTTTATACGGAATTAAATTCGTCTGAATACATGCTCCCAACGCCAACAAACAAACTTTTCAAAAAATTATCATATATATGTGAAATCTTCAATAAATGCTATAATAATAATAATAATAATAATAATAATAATAATAATAATAATAATAATAATAATAATAATAATAATACAACAAAATTTTGAAGATTTCCCAATTATATATAAAATTTTCAATAAATAATAAAATTTTTGTAATTTATAATTAAAATTTATATGGGTCAAAATTCGTCTGAAAATTTGCTTCAAATCAAATTTTAAAACAAAGTACCACATATATGGGAAATTTTAATAAATGCTATATTTCAATAATAATACAACGAATTTAGAATATTTCTCAATTACATATAAAATGTTCCATAAATAATACAATTTAACTATTTTAGAATTAAAATTTAAAAAGTTTACAGAATTAAGGAGGTTAAATTTGCTTAAAAAAATATATAAGATAATATTATTTGCAGAAAAAAATTGATTCGTTTTAAAATATTTACCATATTTCTAAGAAATACTTATATCATTTGAGATAATCTTTAAATGGACATGCCAATTTTATGTGATTATATTAAATTCTTTATCTTGGTTGAGATAACTCTTACTAATAAAAAGAATATATAAAGATATTATAAAAAATCATATATTATTTTTCTATCAGAATTTTTTAAAAATAAATATTTTTCAAAAAATTAAAATTTTTGTCGATTAATAAATTTGATTAAAAATGTTAATTATTTTTTAGAATATGTTAAGTAAATTTATATCAAGGTTCTAATTAAGATACATAATATAGATTTATGGAAATTCAATACACCAAATATTCTAGACGACGCTCTTTTAAAAAGTTTGAAAATGTAATCTATATATAATAACTGAGTTTTTGCCAAATATAGTAAAATCCAGCCAAAAATAATTAGCTAAAAAAGGAAAACTAAGACAACTTATTTTTGTTTTATGTTCTAAATGCTACGAACGGTTCAATTATTTTCATACATTATATATATATATATAATTTATAAAGATAAGTCAAATTGCATAGTTTATAACGTTTTCATTTGCTAAAATTTACACTTTAAATGTAGAAAATAAATAATACAAATATAATAATAAATAAATTGTAATTTTAAAATTTGCTCAATTAATCTATACAAATTCAATAATTTTAGTAATATGTATATATTAAATAAATGCTTTAATATATAAAATTTTAAATGATTAATATATTTCTTTAATAATATAACCAATTTAAAGATTTAATAATTACATATAAAATGTACCGTAAATAAAATAATCACTTGATTTATTTTAAAATTTAAACATTATAAAAAGTCTTGGTTCAATTAATGCCTTCAAATAATTAAATTAATAAAATACAAATAGATAAAATAGTGTAAACGGTGAGCATTAATTATTAATAAAGAATGTCTAACTTTAAATATAAAACCTAATAATTAAATAAACGATTCAAAACATCTATAAATAAAACTGAATATTTAAATAATCACTTAATTTATTTTAAATTTTAAACATTAAAAAAAGTCTTGGTTAAATTAATACCTTCAAATAATTAAATTAATAAAATACAAATAGATAAAATAGTATAAACGGTGAGCATTAATTATTAATAAAAAATGTCTAAATTTAAATATAAAACCTATTAATTAAATAAGCGATTCAAAACATCTATAAATAAAACTGAATATTTAATTTAATTTAAATCTCTACATAAATACATATTTTAGTTTCAATCAAATACATGCAAATATAATACCTCCCACAATAGATTAAAAAACATATTAAAAAATCAATGCAATAATTACAACAAAATACGATCAATATTATCACCTAACAAAATTTTCGAACATATTTACTTTCTTTATACACAGTATCGACTAACAAATCAAAACATTCATCATTATGATTCTTTAATTTAATTTAAAATTCAACAATAAAAATTCATTGTCAAAAAAAATCTTTAAAGTGTGAGATATTCCATATTAGATTTAAAAAATGCAAGTTAAAATTGATACAAATATTGTAATAATTTTTTTACCGGTCAATCAACTTAGCAATTAAAATAGGAAAATAGGACTCAATCCCTAACCGTAAACATAGAGATAAATTTTATGACTTTAAATAACTTAATAATGCATAAAAAAATTTAAACACTCGACACTAAACAATGAATATTATGAAAAATGGTAAATATTTATAACACGGTAGCTTAGGAATAATATTTACTAATTATGGTTGTAAACAAAGTAATAATGTTGAAAAACAAACAATTATGTCAATCAATACCATAATATTTGTCTTAGTTTTTTAAATATAGAACTACCAATCAAAATTTTAAAAAAATCAATCAAAATTATTTCTTATTTTAATCATTATATATTCAACACAAATACACATTTTACTTTCTATTTTTTGGACAAATAAGGCATATTCCACAAAATATTAAAAAAAACTTAAAATTGGAAAATTCCATGTAAAATTATAAGAAACTGTGACCAATTATTTCACAAAAGATTAAAAAAAAACCTGAAATTTGGAAATTAAATGTAAAATTATAAGACATTGTGATCAATAAAAAATAAGCAATATTTCCTTTATTAATAAAGTGTATCATTTAAAGATTTTTCAAATCAATCAAAATAATTCGTAACTTAAATCTAACTAAATGTCAGATTTAATTTCAATCAAATAACAGCAACTAGGATATATTCCAAATTTAGATTAAAAAAATTTAAGTTTAAAAATTTATAATAAAATTGTAATATATTTAAATCAAAATGAATTTTTTTTAAAAAAATGAAAACATAGGTTATCCGTTATTGAGTCAATCCCATAAGTCATGATTCTCACATTATTCTTGAAAACATTTACCATTGAATCATAATTTCGAGAAATTCAAAACACAAGCTCAAATTCAAACTCACATATTTTCATAAGCAATTATCACATAATCATAAAAAAATTTCAAGATCGGCTATAAGGTTCCCACAATGATATAGCGAAGAACATTCAAACATATGAAAGGCTGCTGAATTTTGAAGAATCAAAATTACTATGGAGCGACTGACAAAATCTACGGATAGGCAACAAGAGACGAAAAACTAACAATCAAGCAAAAGATAATTAAGTATACTTTTAATTTACTTTTTGGGATTGAATTTTTTGTTATTCATACCGTATATTTAATGTTTGAAATACAAGTTGAAAAAATTGTCCTTACGCATCATTTTTCAATCGAACTCCTTCTGCTTATATGCATCTGAAATTGATATATAGATGGATAAACATCAACTTAAAATGATATCTAGATGTTTATCAATAAATTTCTAAAAAAAATGCATTATCTATCATAGACTTCACTTTCTTGATAAGATATAAGTAGTCCTTCTAAATTGATAACCTGCAAATAAACAAAACATTGTTGAATTAATATTATACTTTTGCAGATGATTATATTAACTAATCTAAGATTCTAAGCTAACAATCACTTTAAATCATTTTTAATATATGCATATATCGAATCCTTCTAAGAGAACATCTATAAAATAATTACCTAAAATCATTTATAATTAAAAGTAACATATCAAAGTGTTGATAAATCAAGATGTAACATACATAACATGATGCAATTAATCAATATAAAGAATTAACATATAATAAAACTGTTTTCAGCCAACATAAATTAAGATGGTATTGACAACATCAAAATATTCATTAAGTGAGATCACAAATTGTAGTAACCCGCATTTCTAATTAGTGATTAATGAGTGATTAATCACGTGATCATGTTAGATTAAGCAAAATATGATTAAGTAAATTCCAAATGGATTAACGGAGCCCGAAAATAGATCCAAAATACTCGAAAATGGTGGGCATGGCTCGGGAGGTTCGGACGCTCCGAACTGGTGTTCGGAGGATCCGAAGAGGATCGGAGGCTCCGTCGGTGGGATCGGAGGACCCGAACAGGGTTAGGGCTTACGTCATCAACTACATCAGCAAGGTGACGTCATGGATGACATCACTGATGGGACTTCGGAGGACCCGAAGTAAATATCGGACGGTCCGATCGTGTTCGGACGATCCGAAATCATGATCGGAGGATCCGAACCAGTTCGGAGGGCCCGAAGCCAAGTTCGGACGGCCCGAACGTCGTCTATAAATAGAGGAGCCGAGGTTCATTTGTGACTCGCTCATCTCCTCTCTTCTCTCTCAATTTCTAAGCCTTCTAACTCATATCTAAGAAGATCTAGGCGTCCTACGGGGAATCCGAAAGTGGCTTAGTGATCTAGACGTCGTCGCGGAGCTACGGCCTAGTTTTGAGGCTATCATCAGCAAAAGGCTAACGACGAACGCATGTATAACTTTGGCATCCTAAAAATATTTAGGAGTATGCAATAGCTTAATTAAGGCTTTTAGATCTTAATTGTTGATGCATGGATATTTGCATTGTAGTAGCAGTAGGCTGGACTAGTAGGCTTGGAGTCTAGGTCAGTGGAGCTAGGTTTGACCAACAGTGTTAGAGGTACGTAAGTACTGACCGAGATAGCCGGCATGATATATTTGCTTATATGTTGCATGAGTATGTGCTATATATTTTATCATGTTTTAGCATGTTTTACCGTCTTAGCACAAACATGATTTTACGTGTGACTGCATCCAGAGAGATGTGAGTCATTGACAGTCTCCGTAGGGAACGATGATCTCATTTTGGACTCGAGTCAGGTATGACAGTTTCCTTATGGGACTTGTATCCTGTTTTGGATTCGGGTCAGGATGGGGTTGGCTCAGCCTTGATATGGAGTATACGAGTACCCGCCGGAGTAGATCTCTAGCCGGTACTGTATATTCTCGGCGCCATGAGCAAGTGTTTTCACTTGAGTTTTAAATCATCTGTGTGCGCATATTTATATTTATATCATTGCTTCGTATTGAGCGTTCTAGCTCACGCTCCTGTGTTTGGGTATCGTGTACCTTATGGCGGGGCAGGTTTGAGGCTGGACGGTCCAGGCGGCTCTCAGCAGGATTGAGCTTAGGGAGTGCGAGGTTGTAGAGGGTAGGGATTTATTTACCCTGAACCTTCGATTTGGTTGTATAACAGTATTTATACACTTGTGATAGCGTCGGTTGTATTCTGCCGATTGGATTTGTTGTATTTTAATTATCCGCACTTTATGCTTTAAGTTTTTATTGCGTGCGTTTTTACTATAACTCTGATTAGGTAGTGGATCCGGGTTGGGTCACTACATTTTTGTTATCAGAGCCACGCATTGCACTGGGAATATCGTAAAGCGGATTAAGTAATTATCTGTTCTTATGTAACAGATGGCAGATTACGACGAGAGTCACGGTAGCGTAGACGGCGGTCGTTGGGGCGATCCGGATGATCGTAGATGTCGGGGATAGCCCGAGGAGCGCAGGCGAGTGAGCATGCGTAGATTTAAGGAAGTTAGCCCGAGGCCTTTGACGGGTGGTGGGATAGCCGAAGAGGCGGAGGATTGGATGGAGAGGATGGAGCAGTGCTTCCAGGAGTTCCGTTGCACGGCTGAGGATAAGATGGAGATTCTTGCCTTTATGCTTGAGGGCAGAGCGAGGAAGTGATGGAGATCTACTTCCGCACCGTTCATAGCAGCTAGAGGTGCAGCTACTTGGGTCGAGTTCCATACTGCTTATCAGAGATTTTATTTTCCTCCAGCTCTTCGTCAGGCGAAAGCCAGTGAGTTGTTGAGTTTGCAATAGGGGACGATGACGATCGAGGAGTACCAGCAGAAGTTCTTTGATCTGCTACCCTTTTGTCCTCATATTGCTGATAGTTCTATGGCAAAGTTTGATCATTTCCTTCAGGGTTTGAACCCTGACATTCATCGTATGGTTGCTGTGGGCGGTGACCGCGTTAATCGGTGTGAATAAATTCAACTGGCAAGCGTACCAGGTCAAGTAATAATATAGTGGACAAAGGTCCAAGTGTCGAACCCACAGGGACTGTATACAAATGATTACCAAAATATATTTATTTCTACCTAATCTAGACTAATTAAAAGGATGATTTCAGATTTTTAACTAATAAATAAAATTGCAAAAAGATTTAATTAAATAAAAACACAGCAGAAAATTTTGGATTAATTCAAATTTGGGAAAAGCTTCGATCAAGGACTCACGTAGGTACCAGACAATTCATGTAACAAGTAGTCAATCTAAGATATCATACTTAATTTTCATTCACGGAAATTTTCCTAATTTGTTCGAAGGACTATTTCTAGAACAATCAAACCTATTCGAATATTGATGAACCAATCTTTCGTAATTCTAATCAAATTCAAATGCATGACTAACTGTGAAAATTCAGTAAACACCTAAATCGCATAATAAAATCGAATTCTATTTCTAGTCAGTTTTACACTATGTTGAAAATCAAAGTGATCGAATTCGAGACCTCCTCTGTCGACTTAGACTCGATTAACAAGCAAACAAATAACTGGCCAAAAAATTTGTAAGACGAAGATAAATTTGATAATCAATAAAATCAATTAAGTCTGAAAATCTCAAATAAACAAATCAAATTTTTACATAAACTGTCTGGCCCAATCACGTGGCCTTGATCGAAGAAAAAAAACTACTTACTAACAAACATGATTCAATAAATCAAGTTTAAAAACATAAAATAAAAATACTAGAATAGAATAAATTCTGAACAAATTTGCTCCACAGCCGCCGTAAGCTTTGCCCGTACTCAAAAAAATCAAAAGTCCTTGAAAAGAGCATAAAAATTCTATTTATACGGCCGCGCCAATTGGAGTCCTTTTCAAACTTAAAAAAAACTCGAAATTAGGTTATGCGAACACGCGCGCGTGCGCCTAGGAAGTCTCGCGCGTGCGCAACGTAAACAAACAGTGCATCCTCGATTGTCTCGCGCGCGTGTGCGATAGAGCTCGCGCGCGCGCGGCTTCTCTGTAACTCTCTGGACATCTCTTCTGTGCGCGCGCGGGGCATTAGCTCGCCCGCGCGCGCCTTGGACGAACATAATTCCCAATTTTTGCTTAATTCCCTACAAAATTCAACCAGGTGAGTCTAATGCAAACACATAACAAAAGACACTAATAAAACTTACGAAATTAACCTAAATGCATGCAAACTAAACAAAAAATGTTATAAAATAATGCATACTAAACACACTTATCAACACCCCCAAACTTAAACCTTGCTCGCCCTCGAGCATGATTAAACAACACACACACAACAATCAAGAACTACTATGGAGCAATGGCCTCAGAAAAAAAAAATTTTAAACAAAAATTCACATCCAATTCCATCAAACCTACTAACACGTAAATTTTATAAACAAACTAGTTCACCGCATAAACTTATAATCTCTTCAACTCATGTTCCAAAGTACCTTCATCCAAATTCAATCCATATATTCCTAAATCATGAGGACTTTTTAAAGGTAAACAAGGGATCAAACAGATAAAATAAACAAACTCATAAGCAATTTAATACCAAGAAAAATAGTGCGTGCGTGTTTTGATCACAAATTCATATTTATCAACGGTGTCTGTCAACGGTCCATATGATAAATTCTCACAACTCTTCTCCACTAGTATATTGGGCAACTGTGACTCGGTCAAGAGGACTTAATAAGCTTGTAACGTTAGGCCTGGCTTATGGCTACAAATGAAGGACAACAGTTCAAAGCAAGGAGTAAATTATGACTACACCATTTTTATTCACCTCCTTTTTCTTGTTTCATTTTAAATCACCTCATTAAACCATTGATGCACATATTTTCCGATTTCTCTTTTCCACCCATTCTATCAATTCTCTTCTTTTTTCTCTTTTTCACAACTACACATTTTTTTTTCACACTACTCCACTCTTCAAATTCAAACACAGGAGGACATATCATTTACACATGCAATTTACTCCTTTTAAGGTGGGAATTAGTGTTTAAGCTAGTAGTTGGTAGTGAATGTAGGTCCGTGAAAAGATGACGAATGGGGTCTACCACACGTGTTCACGCATGCCATTCGATTTCATTAAAGCTCAAATAAGGTACTAGGGATAGAATGTATCAATGGGTAGCTTGAAAGGCTCAATCGATTCACAGAAAAATTGTCTAAATCATCCCTAATCACAGTTTTTGCCCGTATTGCGTCTCGAAGAGTGTTCGAACTAGTTCTAGACACGTTTCAATTCACCATCAACTCATACAAATTCAATCAGTGCAGAAACAACCAATCATCAACAGTGAACGATGATTATTAACAAATTCAAAAAATGTACCTCACGTACTCATATAAGTGTGGTCTCAAAGGACAACTAGAGATAATGAATTCAAAGAAAATTAGATCCAAGATTCACAACGACGCCTCAATCATCTCTATGTTTGCATTTTTCAAACTCAAATTCTAGCACAAGTCACCGAGTATATTAGAGATCATTCATCTAATTGGTTTCATCAGTTCAAATTGGTCAGACAGGCAGACGGTCATGGATTATAGTTTTCAAAACAGATCAAACAGTGTCATCATTGGCCATGCTATCCAATTCTTTCTTGACTCAACACACTAGCAACAAAATGATATGCTATGTACGAACTAGATGCAACTAACGAAACAAAATGAATGCAAATAGAATGTACACAACTCACGACAAAAAAAAAAAATTAGAAACCCCCCCAAACTTATCCAAAGCATTGCCCTCAATGCTTCAAAAATACAAAAACACAAAAACAACAAAGAAACTACGAACAACGGTAATGCAAAACAGAACACAAAATGCAAAAACGTAAAAAGAGACTCCCCTGGTGACTAGTCGTCGTCTTCCTCATCGGGAATGGATGGATCCTGTGGGGCGACCGAAGCATACGGAGGTGGTACGGTGGACTGGAATGGGAATGGAGGTGGGTAATGCGGAGCCGCTCGAAAGCCCAAAGTATCAAGTCCCAATTGCGTCGCCATGCTGTGCATAATGTCTTCCACATTATGTAGATGAGTGGAAGTAGCCTGAAAATAACTCATGGCATAGTGATCAAAATCCGAGCTCTCGATGGCCATGTCATGCGCGGTGCGACGAGGAGGAGAGGCCTGAGGCGGTGGTCGACTGCTAAAAGAGCTCCCCACTTGAGGCTGACCGCTACAAAATTCCAAATTGCGCTTCGCTTGCTTAGATGTAGCAAGCTTCTCGTCGACGGTCTTGAAAGGTGGGAGCCACTCCTTATCGGAACTAATCGGTACACCTGCCTGGCGACATAAGGCTATGATGGTGTGGGGAAAATAAAGACCCACCGTCGGATTCATCATCGAATACTGAATGGAATCGTGGACAAGGGTGCCCACATCAACCGGCCACCTCTTCGTGATAACATAAACCAGTATAGCCCTATCGGCTTGCACGTCAACAGTATGGAGCACGGGTAGAAGTCATCGGGCAATGAAAGCATATCACAACCCCGGCTCTAGTTTCAGAAATCTCTTCGGAAAATGAGTGACCCGGAGAGGATCGTGCCAATGAACTCCCGTGTAACACAACTCTCTCAACATCAAAAAATAATCCGGATTAGCCTTAAAACTCCTAAATTTACTGTCATCCACAGCAGGAGTATCATAGAATCTATTCAATGTATCTGCATCATATGATACCAGTTTTCCTCTGACAAAAGCTTTCGAATCCTCTCGGGAAGGTGCATTAGCATAAAATTCCCGAACCACCGGAATAATGGCAGGTTCGGGCACTCGACAAAACACAGACCATTTTCTCTTAATAATCCCCAAGGCAACAAATTCATTACAATCCATAGTAATCCCATGCTCAGCAATAGGATTTCGATTTAGTCGAGCATGTTCGTACCTTTCTTGGGCTTCCCGAAAGACGAACTTGTTGGAGAATTCAGCGGAGGACGAGGAGCTAGCGACGATAGGACCGGAAGAACGGAATCTCTTGGCTGGCATGTTGGTGGTCGACCGGAACAGCGGCGGCAAGCGGTGGTGAACGACGGCGATGCAAGGAGGAGTGCACAAATGGAGGATTCCGACAGAAATTGACAGACCCAAATGAAAGTGCGATGATGTACTCCACAAATATGCAATTTAAGAGCAAGAATATCAAGAATCAATGGAGAAATAGGAGAAAGATTTGGGAATTTAGGGTTTAGAGGGGAGAAGGAGAAAAGAAGGAGAAGAAAGTAAAAAAAAAAAAAAAAGGAGAAAGACCCGTTTTTTATTCCATCTGCGCCTCTCGCGCGCGAGCGAGAAGGAAGCTCGCGCGCGCGCGGCTTTAATGCGGGCTCTGGATGCTTGACTTGCGCACGCGCGAGCTAGGGGCTCGCATGCGTGCGCGTTTTCCTTTTGCCTCACTGGAGAGTCAGCCTGCGCGCGCGCGAAGAGGAACCCTCGCGCGGGCGCAGTGCATTCGAACAGACTAATTATCTGCAAAACAAAACCAAAAACCAAACGAACGAAAAACAAAGCCAAACTAAAAAAAACAAAGCATAAAAATAAATGCTGGGTTGCCTCCCAGCCAGCGCTAAATTTAAAGTCTATAGCCCGACTGTACCTCCCTTTTTAATTTAATGGGTCTGGCAAGTCGACAGTGGTCTGTGTGTTATCCACGATACCACCACGATAGACTTTTATTCTTTGCCCATTAACTTTGAATTCTCCTGTGGCCGGACTAAAGATTTCTACCGTACCATACGACATCACTTGCTTGATAGTATACGGTCCTGACCATCTCGAATGAAGCTTTCCTGGCATGAGCTTCAAGCGTGAGTTATATAATAAAACAGCCTGGCCTACCTCGAACTCACGTGAGACAATGCGCTGATCATGCCACTTCTTGGTCTTTTCTTTGTAGATTCTGGCATTTTCATAGGCCTCCAACCGAAGCTCTTCAAGTTCATTCAATTGTAGCAACCGTTCTTCACCTGTAGCCTGCACATCAAAATTCAGAAATTTAGTAGCCCATAGTGCTTTATGCTCAAGTTCAACAGGAAGATGACATGATTTACCATATAACAACCTAAAGGGAGAAGTTCCTATAGGTGTTTTAAAAGCAGTTCGATAGGCCCATAACGCATCATCTAATTTATTCGACCACTCTTTCCTGTTTGCATTCACAGTTTTCTCCATAATTCTTTTCAACTCCCTATTAGAAATTTCAACTTGCCCACTAGTCTGGGGATGATAAGGTGTTGCCACCTTGTGAGTGACCCCATACTTTGTCAAAAGCTTCTCAAATTGCTGGTTACAAAAGTGGGTTCCTCCATCACTGATTATGGCTCTAGGGGTTCCATATCTAGAAAATATGAATTTTTTCAAAAATTTTATAACTACCCTAGAGTCATTAGTCCTACAAGCCAGTGCTTCAACCCATTTAGACACATAATCGACCGCAACCAAAATATACTTGTTCCCTTCAGACACAGGAAACGGTCCCATGAAATCTATACCCCATACATCAAAAACATCACAAACAAGAATATTATTAAGGGGCATCTCGTGTCTCCTAGAAATATTACCCACTTTCTGACAAGCATCACATGCAAGTACATAGGTATACGCATCCTTAAACATTGAAGGCCAATAAAATCCCAACTGAAGTACTTTAGCGGCAGTACGACCCGCGCCGAAGTGACCTTCAGTCGGACCTGTGTGACAGTGTGAGAGTATAGGGCTTACCTCCTCCGCTGGAATACACCTACGAATTATGCCATCTGCACATATCTTAAACAGAAAAGGGTCTTCCCACAAAAAATATTTAAACTCAGCGAAAAATTTCTTTTTCTGTTGATAAGTTAAGTGTGAGGGAAGAAACTTACTTAAGAGGTAATTTACTATGTCAGCATACCATGGTAGTTTCGTTACCTCAAACAACTGCTCATCTGGAAAATCATCATGAATTATTTGCGTTTCAGCTCCTTGATTTTCCAAGCGTGAAAGGTGGTCTGCAACTTGATTCTCCGCGCCTTTCCTGTCAACAATTTTTAAATCAAATTCTTGCAACAGTAAAACCCACCGAATTAACTTGGGTTTAGCATCCTTTTTGGTCATCAAATATTTCAATGTCGAGTGATCTGTGTGAACTATGACTTTGCTTCCCACTAAATAAGATCTGAACTTGTCCAAGGCAAGCACGACTGCGAGAAGCTCTTTTTCAGTTGTTGCGTAATTCAGTTGAGCGGCTGACAGGGTGATACTAGCGTAGTAAATCACATGAAGTACTTTGTCCCTCTTTTGTCCAAGCACGGCTCCCAATGCAGTATCACTGGCGTCACACATCAATTCAAACGGCAGATTCCAATCAGGCGCTACTATCACTGGTGCAGTTGTTAATTTCTGCTTCAAAATCTGAAAGGCCTGCAAGCACTCAGCAGAAAAATTAAAAGGCAACTCTTTGATTAACAAATTAGTAAGGGGTTTAGCAATAGAAGAAAAATCCTTAATAAATCTCCGATAGAAACCCGCATGCCCAAGAAAACTTCGAATTCCTTTCAAATTCGTGGGAGGTGAAAGTTTTTCAATTACTTCAAGTTTTGCTCTGTCCACCTCTACACCTACCTCAGATACCTTATGTCCTAAAACAATGCCCTCTTTCACCATGAAATGACATTTTTCCCAATTCAGCACAAGATTGCTCTCCTCACATCTCTGCAACACTTTTTTCAGATTTAATAAACACGCATCAAATGACGATCCAATCACAGAGAAATCATCCATAAACACTTCTATAAACTTTTCAACCATATCATGAAAAATAGCCATCATACAACGCTGAAAAGTAGCAGGTGAATTACACAAACCAAACGGCATCCGTTTATATGCAAAAGTACCATAAGGACAAGTAAAAGTGGTTTTGTGTTGGTCCTCAGGTGCTATAGGAATTTGCATATATCCGAAATAACCGTCCAAAAAACAATAAAACGCATGCCCTGCAAGTCGCTCAACCATCTGATCAATAAAGGGAAGGGGAAAGTGATCTTTACGGGTAGCATCATTCAATTTCCTATAATCAATGCAAATCCGCCACCCCGTATGAAACGACCCTAACTCTCTAATAAATAAATATGCGGAATTTTTTTTTTTTTTATACTACTAAATAAATATAAGTACATATATGCCCATACATATATGCACCAAATAAAAATACTAAAAATAAATTCATGACTAAATAAATAAACAATTTAAATACTTAAATAAAAATGCATTCTTTAAAATAATTAAACAACTGAGTCAACCCTAGAATTAAAAATATACTGCATAAATAAAATAAATAGCAATGTGCATGCACTAAAAATATTTAATGAAATATTTCCATAAACCTCAACCACTAAAAATAATAAAAGGTTTCATGACACTCAAGCACGGTGACTCAGAAGCTGTCACGGTCACGGGGCTACTGTAGCACAGCTCATAGATCCTCACCACCGGTAGGAGTAACCTGCTCCTCTACGTACTCACCTGCACCATATCAATGTAGTGAGCCTAGAGGCCCAACATGCATACTAACAAGGGTTTAAAATAATTTAAATCAATTTACTACTAATACATACGTATACATGAATGAGCATGCTAAAAAAATTACATAACATAACTTACTTAAATAGACATAAATACATAATACATAACATACATACTTGAGTTGTTGAGCACTTATTTTCTTAACATCGAATGGTCCTATCCGTAAGTGTGACCCATACTTATAGTGCGACTGATCAGTCTAAGAAACCATCGTACGAGGCTGGTGGCGAACCACCCATACATAAATGGCAGAAACTGCCCATACATAAATGGCAGAAAACTGCCCATAAATGGCCACACTACTTCAATTTCCACCTAAAATATTTTATTTGCTCAACCATAGAAATTAAATCATAGCATAAAAATTGATTTCGTGAATGCATGTACTTAAATAAATTGTGTGTCCTTCATATATATTTAATTTAATTTTCTTACTAACATATAAATATTAAAATAACTTAAATGCATAAAAATAATTAAATATATAATCAGGACACATGCAATTTTCTCATGGATGGTTCTGGACTGCTGGCCCTACACTCAAGCCCATTAACTTAAGACTTGGCCCATAAATCAACCAAAGCCCATTAAGACTAACTTAGGTCCAATAACGCTGTCCCTGGCCCAATGGGCCCAAAAGCCCATTTACAGGCCCAATAAATTTCATGGGCTCCCAAGCCCATAAAAATTTCTGGCCAACTTAAAAATTTAATAAAAATTATTAAAAGTCTAAAAATAATAAAATAACCCAAATTAAATTAAATGGTACTAATTAAATTTTTGGGAATTTAATTAGTCCATTTAATCCCTAATTAACTTAAAAACTTAAAAATAAAAATACCCGAGCCCAATTAAAATAACCCGGACCCGGACCCACTTAACTTAACCCATATTATTTTAGACCCGACCCGGACCCAAGACCCGACCCGGACCCAATCAGAAACCCTAAACCCGATCACTACCTTACCTCTCTTCTCTCGGCCGCACGGCTGCGTGAGCAGCAGGCCTTCCCGGCCTGCTGCAGCCCAGCTCCGGCCACCGTGGCCGGAGCCCCGCCGGCAGGACCTCCCCAGGGTCCTGCCGGACCGAACCATACCCAGCCCCCGACCCCATGCACCCTGTAAAGACCAAGCCGAACCCCTTCTCCCACAACCCTAGCCTGCGCAGCCTCTTGAACCCTCTTCTGAAAACCTTTCGTCCTTGGTTTCTAGCCCCCAACCCAACCATGGCCGACTCATCTAGACCTCCTAGGGACCCCATAGGACCTAAGCCAGCAGCCGTCCAAGCCATGGGTAGCCAAAAGGCGTGAGCATGAACCATACATGTCAAAAACGGAAGCATGAGAGGAAGAAAAGTCGAAACTTGCTGTCAAAAAATATAAACTCGGATGATACACACTCACACGCATACATACACTGATATAGGTTTAAAAAGTGGAAAGAAACATGCCTTTCACCGATTTGTGGAGTTTAGAAGCGTATACGACGGACTTCGGGACGACGGGACGACGACGGGGTGCCTTGGCTTGCTTGGAACCTTCGAAGATGGCTATGGTGTTCTTGGAGCTTGGTTTCGTGAGGAAGAAGATGGAGATGGAGGTGACGGCTGATGCTAGGAAGAGGGAAACAATCGGCTAAGGTAGGGTTTGGGTAGAATAGGTTTAAATTTTTGGTTAATTAGAAAATAGGTTAATTAATAAAATAAAAAGATTTTCAAAATAATTAAAAAAAAACACAACTTAACTCTTAAAATCTGATAACCTAAATAAAAATCTCGAAATATTAATTTAGGGAAATTTTAAAAATATTAAAAAGTCAATATTTTGACTAATTTTGGATAAAAATGACCCCTAAAATTAAATAAAATTAAATACTTAAAATTTTGAGATAATAAAACTCAAAACAATAATTTAAGGCTCCAAAAAGGCTCATAAAATAATTTGGCTAGAAAATTGTCATCTCGTCCGTCCCCGGTCCCGTCTACGCGATTAAAATAATAAAAATACTAAAAATCATAAAAATCACTAATTATGGGTTAAATGCTTAAAAGAAATAACTTAAATCATGCACAAATAATTCACATAATTATTTGACCCATAAATCATAAATTTAAATAATTAAAAATCCTAATTATGCAGGCGGATTTATGTAATTAAAAATATCGGGTGTTACAATTCTCCCCCCCTTAAATTAAATTTCGTCCTCGAAATTAAAGTACTTACCCGAACATCTCCGGGTAGCGAGTCCTCATATCCTCCTCGGTCTCCCAAGTAGCTTCCTCCTCCGAGTGATTCAGCCACTGGACTCTGACCATCGGTATGACCCGCGTCCTAAGCCTCCGCTCCTCTCTAGCCAAAATCCGCACTGGTCTCTCCTCGTAAACAAGATCTGGTGGCAACTGTAAGGGCTCGAAATCCAACACATGCGACGGGTTGGAGACATATCTCCGAAGCATGGATACATGGAAAACATTGTGCACTGCCGCTAGCCCTGGAGGTAGAGCTAAACGATAGGCCAACGTGCCAACTCGCTCCAAGATCTCGAATGGCCCTATATATCTCGGATTAAGCTTGCCTCTCCGTCCAAAACGCGCTACTCCCTTCATAGGTGACACCTTCAAGAATACGTGATCACCTACTGCGAACTCCAAATCGCGTCGTCTGGCATCTGCATAACTCTTCTGCCGACTCTGCGCAGTCCTCATCCTCTCTCGAATCTGCGTCACGATGTCAGCTCTCTGCTGCACAATCTCCGGACCCAACAAAATCCGCTCACCAACCTCATCCCAATGCACCGGAGATCTGCATCTCCTCCCATAAAGTGCTGCATATGGAGCCATACCTATAGACGACTGAAAGCTGTTGTTATAGGTAAACTCCACCAATGGCAGTCTAGTCTCCCAAGAGCCCCGAAAATCAATGACACAAGCTCTCAGAAGATCCTCGAGAACCTGGATCACTCTCTCAGACTGACCATCTGTCTGGGGATGAAATGCTGTACTGAACAGAAGCCTAGTCCCCATAGCCGTGTGCAGACTCTTCCAAAACGCAGATGTGAATCTCGGATCTCTGTCTGACACAATAGACACTGGTATGCCATGCAGTCTAACAATCTCTCTAATGTAAAGCTCTGCATACTGTGTCAAAGTATAGTTAGTCCTCACCGGCAAGAAATGAGCTGACTTGGTGAGTCTATCCACAATCACCCAAATCGCTGTGCAACCTCTGGCGCTCCTCGGCAAGCCAACCACAAAGTCCATCGTAATATTCTCCCACTTCCATTCCGGAATAGGGAGAGGTCTAAGAAGTCCTGCTGGACGCTGATGCTCTGCTTTGACTTGCTGACAAGTCAAGCACTCTGACACCACTCTCCCGATGTCACTCTTCATCCCAGGCCACCAATACAATAACTGCAAATCTCGGTACATCTTCGTACTTCCGGGGTGAATGGAGTACGGAGATGCATGAGCCTCTGCTAGAATCTCGGCTCTCAACTGATCAACGTTCGGTACCCACATCCTCCCACGGTACTGAACGATGCCATCCTCCACTGTATACAAGAGATTACCTCTGGCCTCATCTCTCTGTCTCCATCGCTGTAGCTCCTCATCAGTAGACTGTCCCTCTCTAATCCGATCTCGCAGAACTGGCTGCACTGTCAACACTGACAAGCTCGGTGCATGGCCGCTCGGATAGCACTCCAACCCAAACCTCTGAATCTCGGTCTGTAGTGGTAACTGTGCAGTCAAACATGATACCACTGACGACTTTCGACTCAAAGCATCTGCTACTACATTAGCCTTACCCGGATGGTAGCTAATGTCACAATCATAGTCCTTCACAAGCTCAAGCCATCTGCGCTGCCTCATGTTCAACTCCTTCTGGGTGAAGAAGTACTTGAGGCTCTTGTGATCGGTGAAAATCTTGCACTTCTCGCCGTAAAGATAGTGCCTCCAGATTTTCAACGCAAATACCACTGCTGCAAGCTCCAAATCATGCGTCGGATAGTTCTGCTCATGAATCTTCAACTGTCGCGACGCATATGCGATAACTCTGCCACTCTGCATAAGTACTGCGCCCAAACCAAGCTTGGACGCGTCGGTGTACACCACTAACTCCTCATGTGGCACTGTCATAGCTAACACCGGTGCTGAAGTAAGTGCATCCTTCAGCTGATCAAAGCTCCTCTGACAATCTGGACTCCAACTATACTTCGCGTTCTTCTTGGTCAAGGAAGTCAAGGGTACTGCAATAGAGGAAAAACCCTTGATGAACTTCCTATAGTATCCTGCTAAACCCAAGAAGCTACGAATCTCCGAAGCATTCTTTGGAATCCCCCAATCCCTCACTGCCTGCACCTTGGACTGATCCACTGCAATCCCATCCCTAGAAATAATGTGGCCTAGAAACGCCACCTGCTCCAACCAAAACTCACACTTACTGAACTTTGCAAACAGTCGATGCTCTCTCAAAGTCTGTAAGGCTGTATGCAAATGCTGTGTATGCTCCTCAATGCTCCTCGAGTAGATCAATATGTCATCAATGAATACAATGACAAACTGATCTAGATACGGCTGGAAGACACGATGCATGAGATCCATAAAAACTGCTGGAGCATTGGTCAACCCAAAGGGCATCACCAAAAACTCATAGTGCCCATACCGTGTCCTAAAGGCAGTCTTAGACACGTCTGAATTTCTGACTCTCAACTGATGGTAACCAGATCGCAGATCGATCTTGGAGAATACCGAAGCTCCCTGCAACTGATCGAATAAATCCTCTATCCTCGGTAGCGGATACTTATTCTTCACTGTGACTCTGTTGAGCTCTCGGTAGTCAATGCACAATCTCATGCTGCCGTCCTTCTTCTTCACAAACAACACTGGAGCTCCCCATGGAGAAAAGCTAGGACGAACAAAGCCCTTCTCCAACAGCTCCTGAATCTGCTCCTTCAACTCTCTCATCTCTGTAGGAGCAAGTCGATACGGTGCCTTAGAGATAGGCACAGTATCCGGCAATAACTCAATACTGAACTCCACCTCCCTCACTGGTGGAACTCCTGCAACATCGTCAGGAAAAACATCTGGATAGTCACGTACCACCTCTATATCTGATAAAGATCTGCTAGAAACGTCTGTGGTAGTGACCACACTAGCAAGAAAACCCTGACATCCATTGCGCAACAGTTTCCTCGCACGAACAAGTGATATCATCTGAGGAATACTGCTAGACTGAGATGCAAAGAAAGTAAACATCTCACCTCCTGCTGGCTTCACTGACACTGTCCTACGTCGGAAATCAATCGAAGCTCCATTAACTGATAGCCAGTCCATACCCAAAATCAAGTCAAACCCAGTCAATGGAAGAACCACTAGATCTGCTCGAATGGAGTGTCCCTGCAACTCCAATGCCAGATCCCTGATGACACTAGTGGTAGTGATAATCTGTCCGGATGGCATGGTAACATCGTAACCACTGTCTACAACCTCTGGTGTAATGCCTATCCGTCTGATAAAATCCCGGGAGATAAACGAATGCGTGGCTCCTGAATCTAGCAACGCAAACTTGGAGTTGCCTCCAACTAGAATTCTCCCTGCACGCAGAAGATTCCCAACAATTCATACCACTATGCTCCCAAGGTTAAAACACTAAAATCCTTAATTCTAATCACAAAGAAACAAAATTCTTATTCTAGCATGCTGATAATTAAACTCATGTAACAGGCATTCAGTTATAATCGCAATTAAACAAAAGCAAAGAATTGAAAAAGTTCTAAGGGTTAGGTATACCGGTGATCAAGGAGGTATCTGGGTCTGCCTCCTCAGCCTGCATCACATAAACTCGCCCACTGACATTCTGCCTCTTCGGGCAGTTGGCAATCTGATGCCCTGGCTCCTTGCAACGATAGCAGACTCCTGCTCCCAATAGACACTGCCCGGAATGCATCTTCTGGCACTTCGGACACACTGGATATCTCCCTGGAGTAGGGGCCCCGCCCCTAGTCTGCTGCTGTGGCTTCCCCTGAGGCCTCTGCTGATTCGGGCCCTTAGATGGCCCTGTAGACTGTTTCTTCGCAGGTGGCTGCGAAGATGGTCGCTGATACCCTGTCTGCACAAACTGCCTCTTACCCTGCTGCTCTCTCTGTATCTCCCTCCGTCCCTCCTCGGAACGCAAGGCCCTGCTGACTGCAGACTCATATGTAAAGACGTCTGCCATACGTACGTCATGCCTGATCTCAGCCTTCAGGCCCTCCACAAACTGCCGCAGCTTCTCCTGCGGACTATCAGCAATCATGGGCACAAAGTGACAGCCCCTCTCAAACTGGCTCACATACTCCACAACCGACCTGTCCCCCTGACGGAGACTCATGAACTCACGGATCATGCGACTGCGCACATCCTCAGTGAAGTACTTGGCGTAGAAGATACGCCTGAACTCGGCCCACGTCAGTGTAGGTAGATGGACCCCTCTAACTGCACCCTCCCACCAAAGGGCTGCATCGCCTCGCATCATGTACGTCGCACAGCTCACCCTGTCGGTGTCTGTGATCCCCATATAATCGAAGATGGACTCAAGAGAGCGAATCCATCCCTCAGCCACCAACGGATCGGTGGTCCCCACAAACTCCTTAGGCCCCTTCTTCTGGAACCTTTCTGCGACGTCCTCCTCGTGGGACAGTCTGGGACGGGCAGCCTGCTGCTCCAACAGAGCAGTAATACCCGCCATCATCGTGGCACTGGCCTGCTCCAGTGCTGTCATGGGGTGCTGCTGAGGTGGCGGTGGAGGTGGAGGTGGAGGTCCCCCACGTCGGTTCACTGGTCTGGGAGGCATTCTGCACCACCACATATTTATTTACGTAAATCGCCATGCATAACTAAGTGTTTAAAATTAAGGCTAGCTTAAATTCTAGAAATTAAATCATACTATAAACATTTAAAACTTACAGACCGGTAGCGTGGATTTCTGAGCTAGCATAGCAGTAGTGACCCCTCCAAGAACCGTGCTCTGATACCAACTGAAACGACCCTAACTCTCTAATAAATAAATATGCGGAAATTTTTTTTTTTTTTATACTACTAAATAAATATAAGTACATATATGCCCATACATATATGCACCAAATAAAAATACTAAAAATAAATTCATGACTAAATAAATAAACAATTTAAATACTTAAATAAAAATGCATTCTTTAAAATAATTAAACAACTGAGTCAACCCTAGAATTAAAAATATACTGCATAAATAAAATAAATAGCAATGTGCATGCACTAAAAATATTTAATGAAATATTTCCATAAACCTCAACCACTAAAAATAATAAAAGGTTTCATGACACTCAAGCACGGTGACTCAGAAGCTGTCACGGTCACGGGGCTACTGTAGCACAGCTCATAGATCCTCACCACCGGTAGGAGTAACCTGCTCCTCTACGTACTCACCTGCACCATATCAGTGTAGTGAGCCTAGAGGCCCAACATGCATACTAACAAGGGTTTAAAATAATTTAAATCAATTTACTACTAATACATACGTATACATGAATGAGCATGCTAAAAAAATTACATAACATAACTTACTTAAATAGACATAAATACATAATACATAACATACATACTTGAGTTGTTGAGCACTTATTTTCTTAACATCGAATGGTCCTATCCGTAAGTGTGACCCATACTTATAGTGCGACTGATCAGTCTAAGAAACCATCGTACGAGGCTGGTGGCGAACCACCCATACATAAATGGCAGAAACTGCCCATACATAAATGGCAGAAAACTGCCCATAAATGGCCACACTACTTCAATTTCCACCTAAAATATTTTATTTGCTCAACCATAGAAATTAAATCATAGCATAAAAATTGATTTCGTGAATGCATGTACTTAAATAAATTGTGTGTCCTTCATATATATTTAATTTAATTTTCTTACTAACATATAAATATTAAAATAACTTAAATGCATAAAAATAATTAAATATATAATCAGGACACATGCAATTTTCTCATGGATGGTTCTGGACTGCTGGCCCTACACTCAAGCCCATTAACTTAAGACTTGGCCCATAAATCAACCAAAGCCCATTAAGACTAACTTAGGTCCAATAACGCTGTCCCTGGCCCAATGGGCCCAAAAGCCCATTTACAGGCCCAATAAATTTCATGGGCTCCCAAGCCCATAAAAATTTCTGGCCAACTTAAAAATTTAATAAAAATTATTAAAAGTCTAAAAATAATAAAATAACCCAAATTAAATTAAATGGTACTAATTAAATTTTTGGGAATTTAATTAGTCCATTTAATCCCTAATTAACTTAAAAACTTAAAAATAAAAATACCCGAGCCCAATTAAAATAACCCGGACCCGGACCCACTTAACTTAACCCATATTATTTTAGACCCGACCCGGACCCAAGACCCGACCCGGACCCAATCAGAAACCCTAAACCCGATCACTACCTTACCTCTCTTCTCTCGGCCGCACGGCTGCGTGAGCAGCAGGCCTTCCCGGCCTGCTGCAGCCCAGCTCCGGCCACCGTGGCCGGAGCCCCGCCGGCAGGACCTCCCCAGGGTCCTGCCGGACCGAACCATACCCAGCCCCCGACCCCATGCACCCTGTAAAGACCAAGCCGAACCCCTTCTCCCACAACCCTAGCCTGCGCAGCCTCTTGAACCCTCTTCTGAAAACCTTTCGTCCTTGGTTTCTAGCCCCCAACCCAACCATGTCCGACTCATCTAGACCTCCTAGGGATCCCATAGGACCTAAGCCAGCAGCCGTCCAAGCCATGGGTAGCCAAAAGGCGTGAGCATGAACCATACATGTCAAAAACGGAAGCATGAGAGGAAGAAAAGTCGAAACTTGCTGTCAAAAAATATAAACTCGGATGATACACACTCACACGCATACATACACTGATATAGGTTTAAAAAGTGGAAAGAAACATGCCTTTCACCGATTTGTGGAGTTTAGAAGCGTATACGACGGACTTCGGGACGACGACGGGGTGCCTTGGCTTGCTTGGAACCTTCGAAGATGGCTATGGTGTTCTTGGAGCTTGGTTTCGTGAGGAAGAAGATGGAGATGGAGGTGACGGCTGATGCTAGGAAGAGGGAAACAATCGGCTAAGGTAGGGTTTGGGTAGAATAGGTTTAAATTTTTGGTTAATTAGAAAATAGGTTAATTAATAAAATAAAAAGATTTTCAAAATAATTAAAAAAAAACACAACTTAACTCTTAAAATCTGATAACCTAAATAAAAATCTCGAAATATTAATTTAGGGAAATTTTAAAAATATTAAAAAGTCAATATTTTGACTAATTTTGGATAAAAATGACCCCTAAAATTAAATAAAATTAAATACTTAAAATTTTGAGATAATAAAACTCAAAACAATAATTTAAGGCTCCAAAAAGGCTCATAAAATAATTTGGCTAGAAAATTGTCATCTCGTCCGTCCCCGGTCCCGTCTACGCGATTAAAATAATAAAAATACTAAAAATCATAAAAATCACTAATTATGGGTTAAATGCTTAAAAGAAATAACTTAAATCATGCACAAATAATTCACATAATTATTTGACCCATAAATCATAAATTTAAATAATTAAAAATCCTAATTATGCAGGCGGATTTATGTAATTAAAAATATCGGGTGTTACACCGTAACAGTTCTCATAGGAATTAATTCATCATTGGCATTTTTAATAACAGTTATCCCTTCCTTTTTAGGCACTACTTGAATTGGATTAACTCATTCACTATCAGATATAGGGTAGATAATACCTGCATCAAGGAGCTTGATTACCTCCTTTTTCACTACCTCTTGCATTGCTGGGTTGAGTCGCCTCTGTGGTTGAGTCGATGTCTTGTGCTCTGCCTCCATCAAGATTTTGTGCATGCACATGGTTGTACTAATCCCCTTGATATCGGCCAAGCTCCATCCTATGGCTCTTATGTGTTCTCGAATCACTCGCAACAGCTTTTCCTCCTCGCAACCTGTCAAAGAAGATGAACAAATTACTGGCAGTTTATCGTTCTTTAATAAATACAAATATTTTAAATGAGAAGGAAGTGGTTTAAGTTCAAGAGTAGGGGGCTCTTCGGTGGATGGCTTCAGCGGTTTTGGAGTATGGTTGAGCTTCCCCATCTTGGTATTGATGAGTCTGTCAAAGGGTAGACTCCAGTCCAAATACCGTGCTACTTCATGAACTTCCTCACTAACAAGCTCTTCATCAGTTGTACCTGTCAAGCATATTTCAAATGGATCCACCGACAACTGTTCCTGCAGAGAACACTCAACCAAATCATTAGTAACATCAATTCTGAAACAATCAGAATTGTCTGCAAGATATCGAATGCCATGAAAAACATTAAAAATTACTTTCTCATCATTCATACGCAATATCAACTCTCCCTTATGCACATCAATCAATGCCTTTTCTGAAACGACCCAAACATTCTAAAATAACATATGCGGAAATTTTTTTTTTTTTAATACTAAGTAAAATAGCATACATGCCCATATATATATGCACAAAAAAAAAAATAAACGGATTTAAAAAAAATAACATAAATATGAAACATTTCTTACTTGAATAACTGAGTCAAACTTAAATAAAATACTGTCAAACAATCTACTTAAAAGTTTGCATGCAATAAAATCATTTAATAAAAATAGTACGAAAATTCACCACTGAAAAGACATAAAAAAAATAAATAAGAAACAGAGTTTAAAATTCTTAAAATGTTCATAAAGACTCAGCCGACGGTCACGGGGGATCACTGCATGTCCGCTCATACGTCCTTACCACCGGTAGGAACTACATCTTCCTCTACGTACTCACCTGCACCATATAAGTGTAGTGAGCTTAGAGGCCCAACATGCTAACATAACAAGGGCTTAAAATAATTTAAATCACTGAAATACTAATACATAACATATACATGAATGGACATGCTTAAAATCATGAATCATAACTTAAAATCTTGCTTAAACTTGAACTTAAATATAATCATATAATACATACATAAAATTTTTGAGCATATCATTTTTTTAACATCGCATGGTCATATTCGTAGTGTAACCTTAAACTTAAAAGGTTCGACTGATCAGTCTCTTAAAACCAACGTACGCGGTGGTGACGAATCACCTCTTACTGGTAGTAAACTACCCTTAACATGTGGGGACTTGTCCCCCTTAAATTGTCACACTACTTCAACTTGCAACATAAAAATTATTTTCTAGCTCAACCTTAAACATTAAATCATGCCATAAAATTATTTCATGAATGCATGTACTTAAATAAAATGTGTGTTCTTCCTATATATTTAATTTAATTTTTATACTAACATATAAATACTAAAATAACATTCATGCATAAAATAATTAAATATATAATTAGGACACATGCAATTTCTCATGGTTTGTGCTGAACTGCAGGCCCTAACACTCAAGCCCATTTTCTTAAATTCTGGCCCATTAACACTGAGACTGGCCCATTAACAAACTTAAGCCCAAAAATACATTTCTAAGCCCAATTAATTTATTCAAGCCCATTAATGCATTCCTGGCCCAATAACAACCAATTCTGGCCCAATGGGCCCAAAAGCCCAAAGATTGGCCCAATAACTTCCATGGGCCCCCAAGCCCATAAAAATTATTGGACTAACTTAATTAAATTTATTTAAGCCCAATAATAATTAAATTTCAATCCAAATAATTAAATGGAACCCAATTAAATTTTTTGATTTAATTAGGCTCATTTAACACTTAATTAAACTTAAAACTTAAAAAAAAAAATACCCGAGCCCGACTCACTTAACCCGAACCCGGACCTGCTAGACTTGACCCATGACTTATTGACTCGACCCGGACCCAACGACCCGACCCAAACCACCCCAAAACCCTACAACCCGTCGCCCCCTTTCCCTGTTCTGCTCGGCCGCGAGCAGCAGCCCTTCTAGGGCTGCTGCCGCCCTGCTCCGGCCGCCCCTGGTCGGAGCTCTGCCGCCCAGACGTAGCCCACGTCTGGGCGGTCCAAACCAGCCCATGGCCCCAGCCCCATGCAGCCTAGACCACCATCTCCGAACCCCCTTCTCAGAACCCTAAACCTGCGCCCCATGGAGGCTGATCGAACCAGCTCCAAATATGGGCTCTTTTGGATTGAACCATCCAAGCCACTCGAGCCTAAACTCACCTTAGACATCCTAGGGACCTTGACCAGCGGTTGTACGATCCATGGCTAAGAAAAACATGAGTGTATGTCAATCAAGGTGAGAAAAACGTGAGATGCTCAACCACCCGAGCCTTTTTCTGAAAAATTCTTGAAGATCTTGATGCATACACAACACACACATATTTTACCGATATGGCACGAAAATAAGAGAAAGAAGACATGCCTTGCACCGTTGAATGGAAATAAAAAGGCGTAGATGACGATTCCGGGACGACGGGGCGATGACAACCAACTTGGAAGCTTTAAAAAAACGTCTATGGTGCCTTAAGCTTTCTGGCCGATTTGGAAGGTGATGGAGGCGGCTATGGGTGCTTAGGGTGAGAAGGAGATGGAATGAGCGTGTGTTAGGGGATTTGGGCGATGGTTTGGGTAGTTTAGGATAATAATTTTGGAAAAATAAATAATCTAAGAGATAATAGCATAATTAAAAAGGTTCCTAAGTTTGTAAAATATTGATAACTTAAATAAAATATCACAAATCCCGAAATATTAAATTAGGGGATTTTTAAAGATAATTAAAAGTCAATATTTTGGCTAAATTTGGATAAAAATGGACTCCTAAAATGATAATAAAATTAAATACTGATAATTTTGAGGAAATAAAACTCAAAATAATATTTTTGGGCTCCTAAAAGACTCATAAAATAATTTGGGTAGAAAGTTGTCATCTCGTCCGTCCACGGTCCCGTCTACGCGATAAAATAATTAAATTCCCATAAATCATGAAAATCACTAATTATGGGTTAAATGCTTAAAAATAACTTAAAACATGCACAAATAATATCACATAATTATTTAACCCGTAATCTAAAATTTTAAATAAATAAAATCCCTAATTATGCATGCGAATTTACGTACTAAAAATACTGGGTGTTACAATTCTCCCCCCCTTAATTTGAATTTCGTCCTTGAAATTAAAGTACTTACCCGAAAAACTCCGGGTAACGAGTCCTCATGTCTGCCTCGGTCTCCCAAGTAGCTTCCTCCTCCGAGTGATTCAGCCACTGGACTCTGACCATCGATATGACCCGCGTCCTAAGTATCCGCTCCTCCCTAGCCAAGATCCGCACTGGCCTCTCCTCATAAACTAGATCAGGTGGCAACTGCAAGGGCTCGTAATTCAACACATGCGACGGGTTAAAGACATATCTCCGAAGCATGGATACATGGAAGACATCGTGCACTGCCGCAAGCCCTGGTGGTAAGGCCAAACGGTAGGCCAATGTGCCAACTCTCTCCAAGATCTCAAATGGCCCAATATATCTCGGATTCAACTTACCTCTGCGTCCAAATCTCATCACCCCTTTCATAGGTGATACTTTCAGAAACACATGATCACCTACTGCGAACTCCAAATCTCGTCGTCGAGTATCTGCATAACTCTTCTGACGACTCTGAGCAGTCCTCATACAATCCCGAATCTGAGTCACAATGTCAGCTGTCTGCTGCACGATCTCAGGACCAAGTAAAATCCTCTCACCAACCTCATCCCAATGCACAGGAGATCTGCATCTCCTCCCATACAATGCTGCATAAGGAGCCATACCTATAGACGACTGAAAATTGTTGTTATAGGTAAACTCCACTAATGGCAGTCTAATCTCCCACGAGCCCTGAAAGTCGATGACACAAGCTCTCAGTAGATCCTCGAGAACCTGGATCACTCTCTCAGACTGACCATCTGTCTGGGGATGGAACGCTGTACTGAACAAAAGTCTAGTCCCCAATGCTGTGTGCAAACTCTTTCAAAACGCAGACGTAAATCTCGGATCTCTGTCTGATACTATCGACACTAGTATGTCATGCAGTCTAACAATCTTCTTGATGTAAAGCTCTGCATACTGTGTTAACGAGTAAGTAGTCCTCACCGGCAAAAAATGAGCTGACTTGGTGAGTCTATCCACGATCACCCAAATAGCTGTGCACCCTCTGTTACTCCTCGGAAGGCCAACTACGAAATCCATCGTGATATTCTCCCACTTCCATACCGAAATGGGTAGAGGAATAAGCAGCCCTGCTGGACGTTGACGCTCTGCCTTGACCTGCTGACAAGTCAAGCACTTTGATATGAATCGTGCGATATCACTCTTCATGTCGGGCCACCAATACAAAGTCTGCAAATCCTTATACATCTTCATACTTCCTGGATGAATGGAATACGGAGATGTGTGAGCCTCTGTCAGGATCTCAGTCCTCAGCTGATCAATGTTCGGGACACACAATCGACCACTGTACTGAATAATGCCATCACTGACAGTAAAAAAAAGATTGCCCTTAGCCTCATCCCTCTGCACCAACCGCTATAAATCCTCATCTGTAGGCTGTTCATCCCTGATCTGATCTCGTAGAACTGGTTGCACCGTCAACACTGACAAGCTCGGTGCATGACCACTCGAGTAAAACTCCAAATCAAACCTCTGAATCTCGCTCTGCAGTGGTAACTGCACTGTCAAACATGATACCGCTGTCGACTTCCGACTCAAAGCATCGGCCACTACATTAGCCTTACCTGGATGGTAGCTAATGTCGCAGTCGTAATCCTTCACTAACTCCAACCATCTCCGTTGCCTCATGTTTAACTCCTTCTGAGTGAAGAAGTACTTGAGGCTCTTATGATCCGTGAAAATCTTGCACTTCTCGCCATATAGATAGTGCCTCCAGATTTTCAAAGCGAAGACCACTGCTGCTAACTCCAAATCATGTGTCGGGTAGTTCTGCTCGTGAATCTTCAACTACCTCGACGCATAAGCAATAACCTTACCACACTGCATAAGTACTGCGCCTAAACCTAGCTTAGACGCGTCGGTGTACACCACTAACTCCTCATGTGGTACTGTCATCGCTAAAACCGGTGCGGTAGTGAGTGCTTCCTTTAGCTGATCGAAGCTCCTCTGACAGTCTGGACTCCAAATAAAATTCGCATTCTTCTTGGTTAAGGAAGTCAAGGGTACTGCAATAGAGGAAAAACCCTTGATGAACTTCCTATAATATCCTGCCAAACCCAAGAAACTGCGAATCTCCGAAGCATTCCTCGGAATACCCCATTTTTGCACTGCCTCAACCTTCGACTGATCCACTGCGATCCCATCTCTCGAAATAATGTGGCCAAGAAATTCCACCTGCTCAAGCCAAAACTCGCACTTGCTGAACTTGGCAAACAAACGATGCTCCCTCAAAGTCTACAAGGCTGTCCGTAGATGCTGCATATGCTCCTCAACGCTCCTAGAGTAGATCAAGATATCATCAATGAAAACTATGATGAACTGATCAAGATACGGCTGAAATATCCGGTTCATGAGATCCATGAAAATCGCTGGAGCATTGGTCATCCCAAATGGCATCACTAAGAACTCGTAATGCCCATAACGTGTCCAGAAAGCAGTCTTGGACATGTCTGCATCTCTAACTCGCAGCTAATGATAACCAGATCGCAGATCGATCTTGGAGAACACTGAAGCTCCCTGCAACTGATTAAATAAGTCCTCTATCCTCGGCAGTGAGTACTTATTCTTCACCGTGACTCTGTTGAGCTCTCGATAATCGATGCACAGTCTCATACTGACATCCTTCTTCTTCACAAATAACAGTGGAGCTCCCCATGGAGAAAAGCTAGGACGAACAAAGCCTTTCTCTAATAACTCCTGAATCTGCTCTTTCAACTCTTTCATCTCGGTAGGAGCAAGTTTGTATGGTGCCTTTGAGATAGGCACCGTGTCTGGCAATAAGTCGATACTGAACTCCACCTCTCTCACTGGTGGAATCCCTGCAACATCCTCCGGAAAGACGTTCGGAAAATCACGAACAACCTCTATCTCTGATAATGATCTATTAGCTGGTTCTGAGGCCGTGACAATACTCGCTAGGAAACCTCAGCAACCCCGTTTCAACAGCTTCCTCGCCTGAATAAGAGATATCACCTGAGGAATATCACTGCTCTGAGATGCATGAAAAGTAAACGGGTCGCCTCCCGGTGGTTTCACTGACACTGTCCTCTGAAGAAAATCAATCGAAGCTCCATTGACTGTCAACCAGTCCATACCCAATATCAAATCAAATCCGCTCAACGGCAAAACCACTACATCTGCGCGAATGGAGTGCCCCTGTAGCTCCAACTCCAGCTCTCGAATGACACTAGAGGTAGAAATAATCTGTCCTGACGGCATAGTGACATCATAAACACTGTCGGCAATCTCAGGTGTGATGCCTATTCGTCTGGTAAACTCTAGGGAGATAAACGAATGCGTAGCCCCTGAATCTAGAAACGCAAACGTGGAGTTGCCTCCAACTAGAATTCTCCCTGCACGCAGAAGAATTCCAACAACTTCATACCACTACTAAACTTTTCCCCCAAAGATGAGTCACTAATAAACCTTAATTCTAATCACAAGTAAAACATGCTTCCTATTCTAACATGCAGATAGAAAAATCCCAAATAACAAATTATTCCACAAAGAAAAATCGAAATTCTTAACCAAAGAAAGAAATTATAAAATACTAGGGGTAAGATATACCGGTGATCAAGGAGGTATCTGGGTCTGCCTCCTCAGCCTGCATCACGAACACTCTCCCTGTAGTGTTTTTCTTCCTCGGGCAATTGGCCATCTGGTGCCCTGGCTCTTTACAATGAAAACAGACGCCCGCTCCTAGAAGACATGGTCCTGGATGCATCTTCTGACACTTTGGGCAAGTAGAATATCCTCCAGCATTAGGGGCCCCGCCCCTAGGCTGATGTCTCTGCTGCTGTGGCTTCTGCTGATTCGGGCCCTTAGACGGCCCAGTAAACTGCTTCTTTGCAGGAGGCTGCGAAGATGGTTGCTGATACCCAGACTGAAACTGCCTCTTACTCTGCTGCTCCCTCTGGATCTCTCTCCTACCCTCCTCAGAACGCAAGGCTCTACTGACTGCAGCCTCATAAGTGGGGACGTCTGCCATGCGAACGTCATGCTTGATTTCTGCCCTGAGCCCCTCAATAAACTGTCTCATCTTCTCAGGTGCACTGTCAGCAATCAGCGGCACAAGGTGACAGCCCCTCTCGAACTATCGGATGTACTCCAAAACTGTCTTGTCTTCCTGTCGGAGACTCATGAAATCTCGAATCATGCTACTGCGCACGTCTTCAGTGAAATACTTGGAGAAAAACATCCTCCGAAAGTCTGTCCATCGCAAAGTAGTTAGATTCACTCCCCGTGATGCACTCTCCCACCATAAGTCTGCATCACCTTTCAGCATGTACACTGCGCACCTCACCTTGTCCGCATCAGTCAACCCCATGTAAGCAAAGATTCTCTCCAAAGAACGGATCCACCCCTCAGCAATGAGTGGATCTGTGGCACCTGCGAACTCCTTAGGTCCCTTCTTCTGGAACCTCTCCGCCACATCCTCATCATGGGACAGTCTTGGATGTGCCGCTTGCTGCTCCAACAGAGCAGTAATCCCGGCCATCATGTTTGCATTGGCCTGCTCCAAAGCTGATAGAGGGTTTTGCGGAGGTGGGGATCCTCCACGCCTGTTCACTGGTCTTGAAGGCATTCTGCACCACCACATATTTCTTTACGTAAATCGACATGCATAACTAAGTACTTAAAAATTTTCTGCTAACATAAATGCTTAAGTCTTAAACATGATACTACTAAATCATACTAAAAGCAATTAAACTTACAGACTAGTAGCGTGGATTTCTGAGCTCGCATAGCAGTGATGACCCCTTCAAGAACCTGGCTCTGATACCAATTGAAACGACCCAAACATTCTAAAATAACATATGCGGAAATTTTTTTTTTAATACTAAGTATAATAGATATACATACATGCCCATACATATATGCACAAAAAAAAAATAAACGGATTTAAAAAAAATAACATAAATATGCAACATTTCTTACTTGAATAACTGAGTCAAACTTAAATAAAATACTGTCAAACAATCAACTTAAAAGTTTGCATGCAATAAAATCATTTAATAAAAATAGTACGAAAATTCACCACTGAAAAGACATAAAAGAAATAAATAAGAAACAGAGTTTAAAATTCTTAAAATGTTCATAAAGACTCAGCCGACGGTCACGGGGGATCACTGCATGTCCGCTCATACGTCCTCACCACCGGTAGGAACTACATCTTCCTCTACGTACTCAACTGCACCATATAAGTGTAGTGAGCCTAGAGGCCCAACATGCTAACATAACAAGGGCTTAAAATAATTTAAATCACTGAAATACTAATACATAACATATACATGAATGGGCATGCTTAAAATCATGAATCATAACTTAAAATCTTGCTTAAACTTGAACTTAAATATAATCATATAATACATACATAACATTGTTGAGCATATCATTTTTCTAACATCGCATGGTCATATCCGTAGTGTAACCTTAAACTTAAAAGGTTCGACTGATCAATCTCTTAAAACCAACGTACGCGGCGGTGACGAATCACCTCTTACTAGTAGTAAACTACCCTTAACATGTGGGGACTTGTCCCCCTTAAATTGTCACACTACTTCAACTTCCAACATAAAAATTATTTTCTAGCTCAATCTTAAACATTAAATCATGCCATAAAATTATTTCATGAATGCATGTACTTAAATAAAATGTGTGTCCTTCCTATATATTTAATTTAATTTTTATACTAACATATAAATACTAAAATAACATTCATGCATAAAATAATTAAATATATAATTAGGACACATGCAATTTCTCATGGTTTGTGCTGAACTGCTGGCCCTAACACTCAAACCCATTTTCTTAAATTCTGGCCCATTAACACTGAGACTGGCCCATTAACAAACTTAAGCCCAAAAATACATTTTTAAGCCCAATTAATTTATTCAAGCCCATTAATGCATTCCTGGCCCAATAACAACCTATTCTGGCCCAATGGCCCCAAAAGCCCAAAGACTGGCCCAATAACTTTCTTGGGCCCCCAAGCCCATAAAAATTATTGGACTAACTTAATTAAATTTATTTAAGCCCAATAATAATTAAATTTCAACTCAAATAATTAAATGGAACCCAATTAAATTTTTGGATTTAATTAGGCCCATTTAACACTTAATTAAACTTAAAAATAAAAAATACCCGAGCCCGACTCACTTAACCCGGACCCGGACCCGCTAGACTTGACCCATGACTTACTGACCCGAACCGGACCCAACGACCCGACCCGGACCACCCCAAAACCCTACAACCCGTCGCCCCCTTTCCCTGTTCTGCTCGGCCGCGAGCAGCAGCCCTTCTAGGGCTGCTGCCGCCCTGCTCCGGCCGACCCTGGCCGGAGCTCCACCGCCCAGACGTAGCCCAAGTCTGGGCGGTCAAAACCAGCCCATGGCCCCAGCCCCATGCAGCCTAGACCACCATCTCCGAACCCCCTTCTCAGAACCCTAAACCTGCGCCCCATGGAGGCCGATCGAACCAGCTCCAAATCTGGGCTCTTTTGGCTTGAACCATCCAAGCCACTCGAGCCTAGACTCACCTTAGACATCCTAGGGACCTTGACTAGCAGTTGTACGATCCATGGCTAAGAAAAACATGAGTGTATGTCAATCAAGGTGAGAAAAACGTGAGATGCTCAATCACCCGAGCCTTTTTCTGAAAATTTCTTGAAGATCTTGATGCATACACAACACACACATATTTTACTGATATGGCACGAAAATAAGAGAAAGAAGACATGCCTTGCACCGTTGAATGGAAAGAAAAAGACGTAGATGACGATTCCGGGACGACGGGGCCATGACAACCAACTTGGAAGCTTTAAAAAAACGTCTATGTTGCCTTAAGCTTTCTGGCCGATTGGGAAGGTGATGGAGGCGGCTATGGGTGCTTAGGGTGAGAAGGAGATGGAATGAGCGTGTGTTAGGGGATTTGGGCGATGGTTTGGGTAGTTTAGGATAATAATTTTGGAAAAATAAATAATCTAGGAGATAATAGCATAATTAAAAAGGTTCCTAAGTTTATAAAATATTGATAACTTAAATAAAATATCACAAATCCAGAAATATTAAATTAGGGGATTTTTAAAGATAATTAAAAGTCAATATTTTGGCTAAATTTGGATAAAAATGGACTCCTAAAATGATATAAAATTAAATACTGATAATTTTGAGGAAATAAAACTCAAAATAATATTTTTGGGCTCCTAAAAGACTCATAAAATAATTTGGGTAGAAATTTGTCATCTCGTCCGTCCACGGTCCCGTCTACGCGATAAAATAATTAAATTTCCATAAATCATGAAAATCACTAATTATGGGTTAAATGCTTAAAAATAACTTAAAACATGCACAAATAATTTCACATAATTATTTAACCCGTAATCTAAAATTCTAAATAAATAAAATCCCTAATTATGCATGCGAATTTACGTACTAAAAATACTGGGTGTTACACATGTGACGCCCGGGGCTGAAGAGGCAGGGAGTGATCTCCGGTGCCAAGAGGTTGCACGGAAAATGAGCGGCTCCTGGTAGGCTTCTAGGCGGAGGAAGACATGAATGAACCGATCCCGTGCCGGAATGAGAGGGATTCTGAGACTGTGTAGGTATGGGACTACATAGTTGAGGAGAGTTTAAAAGATTTCATATGTACTGCTCATTTCAAGAAGGTGCATCTTCTTTTCGGGAGCTCATCACATAAGAACTCCAAAGTTAAGCGTGCTTGACTTGGGGCAATTATAGGATGGGTGACCCCTTGGGAAGTTTCTTAGGGTGCGTGTGAGTGAGGACATAAGCACGCTGGAAAGACCCGTCTTGATACAGTGGGTCGTTACATTTCCAGTGGCTAAAAACGGTCTACCCAAAATAAGAGGTATCTTACGATCTTCTTCCATATCAAGCACAACTAAATCCACTGGAAATATAAACTTATCAACTTTTACCAACACATCCTCTACAATCCCCCTTGGATATTTTATAGATCTATCAGCTAATTGTAAGGAGATAGTAGTTGTCTTAACTTCACCAATTCCTAGCTTTTCAAAACATGAATAAGACATAAGATTAATACTTGCACCTAGATCACATAAAGCCTTATTAAAAAATGATTTTTCAATAGTGCATGTAATTGAAAAGCTACCGGGATCCTTAAGTTTCGGAGGGAGTTTATTTTGTAAAATGGCAGAACACTCCTCCGAAAACTTCACAGTTTCAAAATCCACCAGTTTTCTTTTGTTAGACAAAATCTCTTTTAAAAATTTTGCATAACTAGGCATTTGAGCTAAAGCGTCTGCAAAGGGAATATTAATATGAAGATTTTTGAAAATCTTTAGGAATTTTGCAAATTGATTGTCCAATTGCAGTTGCTTTGCTCTCTGGGGGAAGGGAAGTTTACTCAAGTCATATTTTCATTAATAACAGGGTGAGATGACTTGCCTTTCTTGCCCGTAGGCGTCGAGTCTGACGGCTTTGATGCTTCCTCCAACTCTTTTTCCTTGACTAGCTCACTTGCTTCTTCATCCTCAGTATTGTTTGCTTCAGTATCTGCTTGCGATCTAGTTACCGCCAGAATATCATTGACATCCTTTGGATTCCTCTCAGTATTGCTAGGCAACGATCCTGCTGGCCTAGTTGATAGCTGTGTTGCTATCTGGCTCATCTGTGTCTCTAACTTCTGCAACATTGCCTCCTGATTCTGTAGACGGGTCTCAATACCAGCTACATATTTCATCATAATTTCTTCAAAGGAGGGCTTCTTCTCTACTGGCTTCGATGTATTAGCTGTAGGATCTGCAGCTTTCCAAGAGAAGTTTGGATGGTTCTTCCAGCCAGGATTGTAAGTGTTGCTGTAGGGATTGTACTGTTGTCTCCCTTGATTTTCCATAAAGTTCGCAGCATCAACTTCAAATACTTGCTGTTCGTCAGGCTGTTGGACTTGCACTTGATTGGCTGAAGATGTCTGCATAACCGCCATCTGATGAGTAAGTGCATCGATCTTGGCATTAAGTGATGTTAGTGCATCGACTTCTAGAACTCCAGCTTTTCTTTTTTTTTTTTAGCATCTGGCCATCCAATGTTTCTTTCAGCCATATTTCCAATGATTTCCCATGCATCTGCTGGTGTCTTCCTGAATAGACTTCCGTTAGCAGCGGCATCCAACATGGATCGGACAGATTGATTAGCCCCATTGTAGAAAGTCTGAGTCTGCTGGCTCTGAGTGAGATTATGTTGAGGACACATCCTCAACATCTTTTTGAATCGAGTTCAAGCAGCATTTAAAGATTCAGCTTCCTTCTGCCTGAATGAGATGATATCTGAGAACAGTTTCGCCATCTTTGTGGGAGGAAAATATTTATTCAGAAAGGTCTGAACCAGTTGATCCCATGTAGTAATAGACCCAGCAGGCAGATCATCTAGCCATTCAGCAGCTTCTTCTTGTAGAGAGAATGAGAATAACCGCAGTCGTACTGCATCAGATGTTACCCCATTCACTTTGAACGTGTCGCAGATCGACAGAAAACGCTCCAGATGAGCATAGGGGTCTTCTACAGATGAGCCCCCGAATCTAGCTTGCAATTGAATCAGCTGAATAGTAGAGGGCTTCAGCTCGAAATTGTTCGCCTCAACAGCGGGGCGAACTATGCTAGATCCATAACCTTCAGTTGGTGGACGGATGATATCCCATACAGTACGGTTGTCTGCCATCTCTACTTCAGATTCAGATTCTGACTCTAGTTCAAGATTGAAAGATTTCTTGGCTTTTCGGATCCTGCTAAGTGTGCGCTTGATCTCCAAATCAAGTGGTAGTAGTTTCCTTGATCGAGTTCTATGCATGCACAACAGAAAGTACCTGAAAATCACCAAGAAATTATAGTTAGAAATTTAGAAGATAAGTAATGTCTAATCTCAAGCGAAATAAAAATTCTGATATCAACACAGTCCCCGGAAACGGCGCCAAAAACTTGACCGCGTTAATCGGTGTGAATAAATTCAATTGGCAAGTGTACCAGGTCAAGTAATAAAATAGTGGACAAAGGTCCAAGTGTCGAACCCACAGGGACTGTATACAAATGATTACCAAAATATATTTATTTCTACCTAATCTAGACTAATTAAAAAGGATGATTTCAGATTTTTAACTAATAAATAAAATTGCAAAAAGATTTAATTAAATAAAAACACAGCAGAAAATTTTGGATTAATTCAAATTTGGGAAAAGTTTCGATCAAGGACTCACGTAGGTACCAGACAATTCATGTAACAAGTAGTCAATCTAAGATATCAGACTTAATTTTTATTCACGGGAATTTTCCTAATTTGTTCGAAGGACTATTTCTAGAACAATCAAACCTATTCGAATATTGATGAACCAATCTTTCGTAATTCTAATCAAATTCAAATGCACGACTAACTGTGAAAATTCAGTAAACACCTAAACCGCATAATGAAACCGAATTCTATTTCTAGTCAGTTTTACACTATGTTGACAATCAAAGTGATCGAATTCGAGACCTCCTCTGTCGACTTAGACTCGATTAACAAGCAAACAAATAACTGGCCAAGAAATTTATAAGACGAAGATAAATTTGATAATCAATAAAATCAATTAAGTCTGAAAATCTCAAATAAACAAATCAAGTTTTTACATAAACTGTCTGGCCCAATCACGTGGCCTTGATCGAAGAAAAGAAACTACTCACTAACAAACATGATTCAATGAATCAAGTTTAAAAACATAAAATAAAAATACTAGAATAGAAGAAATTCTGAACAAATTCGCTCCACAGCCGCCATAAGCTTTGCCCGTACTCAAAAAAATCAAAAGTCCTTGAAAAGAGCATAAAAATTCTATTTATACGGCCGCGCCAATTGGAGTCTTTTTCAAACTTAAAAAAAACTCGAAATTAGGTTATGCGGACCCGCGCGCGCGCCTAGAAAGTCTCGCGCGCGCGCAACATAAACAAACAGTGCATCCTCGATTGTCCCGCACGCGTGCGCGAGAGAGCTCGCGCGCGCGCGGCTTCTCTGTAACTCTCTGGACATCTCTTCTGCGCGCGCGCGGGGCATAAGCTCGCCCGCGCGCGCCTCTTCTATTCATGCTCTGGATTTCTCTTCTGTGCACGCGCAAGCAAGGGGCTCGCGCGCGCGCACCTTGGACGAACATAATTTCCAATTTTTGCTTAATTCCCTACAAAATTCAACCAGGTGAGTCTAATGCAAACACATAACAAAAGACACTAATAAAACTTACGAAATTAACCTAAATGCATGAAAACTAAACAAAAAATGCTATAAAATAATGCATACTAAACACACTTATCAGGCGACAATGGGACTTACGAGGATTTGGTGGACCGTTGTCGCCAGGCCGAGGACAGTATTCGGAGGAACAGAGGACTTTACTCTTCTTCTTCCAGGCCAACGAGCTCTAGTTCTTTGGGTCCGAGAGGACAGTCCTTCAAGAAGCCAGGAGGTACTTCTTCTTCTTCCTCTGGATCTGGTGGAGTGCATCGTTTTGGTGGACAGAGACCGAACCGGTGTACTCAGTGCCGATGCAGACATCCGCCAGGGCAGTGTGGTCGATCGACCACTGCATGTTTCCAGTGTGGCCAGGAGGGTCACATGAAGAGAGATTGTCCTATGCTGATTGGGGCAGCGAGTGGTTCCGAAGGTTCTCAGGCATCTGTTCAGCCACCCCAGTACCAGCAGCAGTATTCGCAGCAGCCACAGCAGTCTCAGAGACAGCCTACTCAGACTCCTTCTCGGGGTCATTCTTCGTTGAGGCCACGTACCCAGGGTCAGGTCTTTGAGCTTAACCAGGAACAGGCAGAGGCTGACAGCGATCGGATGATTGCAGGTATCTGTAGTTTATGTGGTTTTCCTGCATATGTTTTAATTGATACCGGTGCATCGCATTCTTTTGTCTCAGCACGTTTTGCTAAGAAGTATAGATTGCCATTTATTCCTTTAGACATGTTGCTAGTGGTTTCTACTCCTATGGGGAGCGAGGTTTTAGCCAAGCGTCTAGTTATGGGTTGTGTTTTGTATTTTTAGGGACATCAGCTTAGTGCTAACCTAATGATTCTAGCGATGGAGGATTTCGATTGCATCATTGGGATAGATCTATTGACTACCTACCAAGCGATAGTGGATTGCTATCAGAGGTTTGTCCAGTTTCATCCAGAGAATGATGAGTCATGATATTTCTATGGTGAGGGAGCGCGACCCCCGATGCCAGTGGTTTCAGCTCTGAAGGCACGGCATGCTTTAGAGTCTGGCGGGGAAGGCTACCTTATCTACGCCATTGAAGCATCCTTAGGAGAGCCAGATATCCGATAGATACCAGTGGTTCGTGACTTTCCAGATGTGTTTCCGGAGGAGATTCCAGGTTTGCCACCAGTAAGGGAGATTGAGTTTGACATTGAGTTAGTGTCAGGGACTGCACCGATTTCCAGAACTCCTTATCGATTGGCACCGTCAGAAATGAAAGAGCTGCAGAAGCAATTGCAAGATCTTCTTGATAAGGGTTATATTCGACCTAGTGTTTCGCCATGGGGAGCCCCAGTACTGTTTGTCAAGAAGAAGGATGGTTCGATGCGGTTGTGTATTGACTACCTTCAGTTGAATCAGGTGACAGTGAAGAATAAGTATCCTCTTCCGCGGATAGACGATCTCTTTGATCAGTTGCAGGGTACTTCTGTTTATTCGAAGATTGATCTTCGTTCTGGGTATCATTAGTTGCGAGTTCGACAGGAGGATGTTCCTAAGACAGCATTTCGTACGCGGTATGGACACTATGAGTTTCTAGTGATGCTGTTTGGTTTGACGAATGCTCCAGCTGTTTTTATGGATCTGATGAACAGAGTTTTCCGCGACTTTCTGGATAAGTTCGTGGTGGTGTTCATCGATGACATTTTGGTGTATTCTTGCAGCATGGATGAGCATGCCTACCATCTATATACTTTACTGCAGTTCTTGAGGGAGAAACAGTTGTACGCGAAGCTGAGTAAGTGTGACTTCTGGATTGATCGAGTTGTGTTCCTTGGTCATGTCATTTCTCAGGAGGGCGTATCTGTTGATCCTAGCAAGACAGAGGCTATTTTGAATTGTTCACGACCAACTACAGCTTCTGAGATTCGTAGTTTTCTTGATTTAGCAGGATAGTATCGTCGTTTTGTGGAGAATTTCTCTCAGATAGCTAAGCCTTTGACTCAGTTGACAAAGAAAGACGTTTCTTTTGTTTGGTTTGATGCTTGTGAAGACAGTTTTCGTGAGTTGAGACATCGTCTGACGACAGCTCAAGTTCTTGCCTTACCGTCTGGATCAGGTGGTTTTGTAGTCTTCACTGATGCTTCTCTCCAGGGTTTGGGGTGTGTGTTGACTCAAAATGGCCACGTGATCGCTTATGCCTCCAGACAGCTGAAGACTCACGAAGAGAACTATCTCGTACATGATTTAGAGCTTGCAGCCATTGTCTTTGCTCTTAAGATATGACGTCACTATTTGTATGGAGAACGATTCGAGATCTTCACCGATCATAAAAGTTTGAAGTATCTGTTCACTCAGGCTGAGTTGAACATGCGGCAGCGTCGTTGGATAGATCTGTTGAAGGATTACGATTGTGAGATCAAGTACCATCCAGGTTCTTCAAATCCCGTTGCTAATGCGCTTAGTCGCAAAGTTTATGTGAGTTCCCTTCGTACCAGTTCGGTTTCGAAGGCAGTGGAGGAGTGTTGTTCTTTGGGATTCACGTTCCGTCATAAGAAAGAACAACAAGGGATTCGTGTCTCTTCTGTGCTTGCAGAGCCAGTGCTATACAGACGAATCCGGGAAGCTCAAAATTCTGATCTGAAGACTCAGAAGTTGGCCCGGCTGGCTGAGGATGATAATACTTCTGGTTTTCATCTGCAAGGAGACGGTATGTTGTGTCTTTCTGGTCGAGTTGTGGTACCCGAGGATTCTACTTTGAGGGATGAGATCTTATCGCAAGCTCACCACAGTTGATTCTCTGTACATCCAGGCAGCATGAAGATGTATAAGGATATTCACACTCAATTTTGGTGGAAAGGGATGAAGCGCAGCGTTTATCAGTTTGTGTCCCGATGCCTTGTGTGTCAACAAGTCAAGGCAGAGTTTAGACGACCCGGAGGGTTACTTCACAGCTTAGAGATTTCTGAATGGAAGTGGGAGCATGTGACGATGGACTTTGTCACCCACTTGCCTATGTCTTCCAGGAATTGTGATGCTATTTGGGTTGTCGTGGATCGGTTGTCGAAGTCAGCGTTTCTTCCCTATAACCGCGATTACACCTTTGATAGGATGGCGCAATTGTATGTGCGAGAGATTGTTCGATTGCATGGGATTCCTTTGAGCATTGTCAACGATAGAGATCCGAGATTCACCTTGAGATTTTGGGGTAGTTTCCAGCGAGCCCTTGGTACTACTTTGAGCTTGAGTACGGCTTATCATCCAGAGACGGACGGACAGTCGAAGCGTACTATTCGCACTCTAGAGGATATGCTTCGCGCGGCAGTGATGGATTTTGGTCCAGCGTGGCATGATCATTTACCCTTGGTGGAGTTCGCCTACAACAATAGTTTCTATCGCAGCATTGGCATGGCACCATTTGAGGCTCTTTATGGACGCCGTTGTCGTACACCTTTGTTTTGGGACGAGGTTGGCGAGCATCAGGTTGAGGGTCCTCAGATAATTCAGCAGATGATTGATGCAGTAGATTTGATCCGACACAGGGTTAAGGCAGCCCAGGATCGACAGGCTAGCTATGCAAACACCCACCGCATGCCACTTCATTTTGAGGTAGGAGAGTATGTTTTCTTGCGTGTGTCACCTTTTCGGAAGGTGATGAGGTTTGGTCGCAAGGGTAAGCTAACACCTAGATTTATTGATCCTTTCAAGATTCTCGAGAAGGTTGGGGATGTGGCTTATCGTCTGGCCTTGCCACCCGATCTTTCGGAGATCCACGATGTGTTCCACGTGTCCTTGTTGAGACAGTATGTGGCGGATGAGTCGCATATTTTTCATCCGACTGAGGTAAAGGTAGATCGGGATCTATCGTATGTGGAGAAACTCCTACGGATTCTTAACAGGAAGGACAAGGTACTTCGTAACAAGCGCATACCATTGGTTATGGTACAGTGGCAATGCAGAGGAACAGAGGAAGCTACTTGGGAGTTGGAGAGCCGGATGTTAGCCGAGCACCCCGAGTTATTTTGAGATTTTGTACTTCTTGTATCGAGTTTGTACTTGTTCAGTTGTAATAAAGAACATTTGGTTGGCTATTTATGTTTTTCTCTAAGACTTAAATTTCGAGGACGAAATTTCTTAAGTGGGGAAGAATGTAGTAACCCGCATTTCTAATTAGTAATTAATGAGTGATTAATCACGTGATCATGTTAGATTAAGCAAAACATGATTAAGTAAATTCCAAATGGATTAACAGAGCCCGAAAATAGATCCAGAATACTAAAAAATGGTGGGCATGGCTCGGGAGGTTCGGACGCTCCGAACTGGTATTCGGAGGATCCGAAGAGGATCGGAGGCTCCGTCGGTGGGATCGGAGGACCCGAACAGGGTTAGGGCTTACGTCATCAACTACGTCAGCAAGGTGAAGTCATGGATGACATCACTGATGGGACTTCGGAGGACCCGAAGTAAAGATCGGACGGTCCGATCGTGTTCGGACGATCCGAAGTCATGATCGGAGGATCCGAACTAGTTCGGAGGGCCCGAAGCCAAGTTCGGAAGGCCCGAACGTCGTCTATAAATAAAGGAGCCGAGGTTCATTTGTGACTCGCTCATCTCCTCTCTTCTCTCTCAATTTCTAAGGCTTCTAACTCAGATCTAAGAATATCTAGGCATCCTACGGGGAATCCGGAAGTGGCTTAGTGATCTAGACGTCGTCGCGGAGCTACGGCCTAGTTTTGAGGCTATCATCAGCAAAGGGCTAACGACGGACGCAGGTATAACTTTGGCATCCTAAAAATATTTAGGAGTATGCAATAGCTTAATTAAGGCTTTTAGAGCTTAATTGTTGATGCATGGATATTTGCATTATAGTAGCAGTAGACTGGACAAGTAGGCTTGGAGTCTAGGTCAGTGGAGCTAGGTTTGACCAGCAGTGTTTGAGGTACGTAAGTACTGACCGAGATAGCCGACATGATATATTTGCTTATATGTTGCATGAGTATGCGCTATATGTTTTATCATGTTTTAGCATGTTTTACCATCTTAGCACATACATGATTTTACGTGTGACTGAATCCGGAGAGATGTGAGTCATTGACAGTCTCCGTAGGGAACGATGATCTCATTTTGGACTCGAGTCAGGTATGACAGTTTCCTTATGGGACTTGTATCCTGTTTTGGATTCGGGTCAGGATGGGGTTGGCTCAACCCTGATATGGAGTATACGAGTACCCCGCGGAGTAGCTCTCTAGCCGGTACTGTATATTCTCCATGAGCAAGTGTTTTCACTTGAGTTTTAAATCATCTGTGTGCGCATATTTGTATTTATATCATTGCTTCGTATTGAGCGTTCTAGCTCACGCCCCTGTGTTTGGGTATCGTGTACCTTGTGGCGGGGCAGGTTTGAGGCTGGACGGTCCAAGCGGCTCTCAGCAGGATTGAGTTTGGGGAGTGCGAGGTTGTAGAGGGTAGTGATTTATTTACCCTGAACCTTCGATTTGGTTGTATAACAGTATTTATACACTTGTGATAGCGTCGGTTGTATTCTGCCGATTGGATTTGTTGTATTTTAATTATCCGCACTTTACGCTTTAAGTTTTTATTGCGTGCGCTTTTACTATAACTCTGATTAGGTAGTAGATCCGGGTTGGGTCACTACACAAATGGTATTATATTTTTTTCATGCGTTATTTTTTGTTATTTGTCTACTCAAATTATTATATTTGTTTTCTTTTAACATCGGTATACGTGCAGCTACTTCATCGAGCTTAGTTGATATAGATTCTTCTTCTTAAATGCCTAGCAGCTCAACTAAAAATAAATCAGATATGATTGATCTAACGATTGATGATGATTTCTCTCTCTGCTGTTAATACTGGCGACAAACTGTCGTTTGTTTATCAATATAATTTTTTAATAACTACACGTGTTTTTTTTTCCTAATTTTAAGATATTATATTTAAGATATAAGTATAATCATCAATTAATAACGTTTTTTTTTTTGCAGTTAATTTGATTCAATTCAAATAATTAAGTTAACATATTGGACATTCAACATAGTCATAATAATCTCGACAAAAATATCTCAAAATCATCCATTGGTAAAATTATATTATATTGGTTTTATGTTGTTTTAGTTTAAAACAAGTTTATGTTGTTTTATTCAAATTTATAAAAGAATTTTTTTTTATTTTTCAGTTATAACATATTTAATTTTTTTATGTTACGTATTTTTCATTTTTTTTTTTTGGAATATGTGTGTGTTAACAACGTCCTTTTTTATATAGATTACTGGGATATAGGAAATCCAATATACAGATGTGATTTTTATGGTGCGATATTCTGGTATGAAGAAAGGTTATGCAAGGGAAAATACAACTTCTTCCTTTAAAAAATCTCAAAATCCTAAATACTCCATGTGTTGTATGCAAGGAAAAATACAACTTCCTCCTTAAAAAAAACATCATGAAGTATTGCATGATTTTTTAAATGAATTGGATGATAAAAGCAAACATTTTCTTGAGAATATCATATCGTACATTAGTATGTTTTATTTCACGTCGATGAGAGGAAAGATAGATTCAAGTTTAAATCAAGGTGGCTCCGCTTCAGTGTTTAAACTTCATGGTCAAAATTATCATTTAATTAGAAGTATACTTCCATGTGAAGGTGCATCTCCGAAATTTGCGCAGTTATATATTTACGACACAGAAAATGAAATTACTAATCAAATTTCTACTGTCAGATATGCCTTAAAATATGTCTTATTTTGTATTTATCGTATTTGTCAATTAATGAGGCTTTGGAAGACAGAGATATTTTAGTAGAAACACAAATTGGTCAACTAAAACATATCAATGAGTTGAATCCTGCATATATCTCTCCAGTATCCTATACTTTTCTCCCTATGGTGAGGATGGTTATCGAGAAGATATTCCATTCTCAGAATCCAAGTCAAGTGTTGGAGGTAGAAAAAAAGTGAGTATAAGAGAATTTTTGCCTATCGACTGCATGATAGGGACATCGAATTTTCAAGTATTTTGTCTTCGAGAAAACTTTTTCAACAATTTATTGTTGATGCATACACAATGGTTGAATCTGGAAGGTTGACATATGTTCGGATGCATAAAAAACAATTGAGATGTGAAATGCACAAAGGTCTTCATGATGCGCTTTTGCGTGGTAAAACAAATGCATCTACACAAAGAAAATGTATTATCTTGCCTTCTTTTTTTACTGGGAGTGCAATATATATAATTCAGAATTACCAAGATGCCAAAGCTATATGTAAGTGGGCTGGATATCCAGATTTGTTCATTACATTTACGTGTAGTCCAAAATGGCCAGAAATTATGAGATTTATCGAGGCTCGAGGATTGAGAGCCGAAGACCGTCCGGATATTGTCTCCAGAATCTTTAAAATGAATTTGGATGCCTTGATTAAAGATGTTCGAAAGAATACAATATTTGGAAATGTTAAAGCAGGTGTAACATTTTTTTTAATATAATGTTTTATATATTTCTTATCTTATGATGATAATTAATACCTTTTAGTACATACAAATAATTAAATTTTTAAATTTGTTTATATTTTACTTTTATATTCAAAATATAAATTTAATTCAATTTAATTATATTATACACAAGATATAATCCGTGCATCTCACAGGTGAAATACTAGTTATATATAAACGAGACTTTTTATTATGTGTTTAAATTTTAAAAAATAATATTAATATGGTAAATGTATAATTTTTATAAAATATTTTTATTTAGGTTAACAATATTTTTATAAATATAACTGATAAAAATCATTTAATCAATTTACTTATTTATTTTCGTCTCCTTAATAAGTTTTTATATGGACAATAAAATCAAAATTTTAAATTAAAATTTAAAAATTTGATAAAAAAAATTACAAGTTAATAATAAATAAATTATAAGTTTATAAAAATATTTATTAATTATATAATTAATTAAAAAAGAAAATAAAAAAAAATTATAATAATAATAAATTGCCACATAGACAGCGTCCTCTGTCTCTGACAGCGGACGCTGCCCATGTGGCATTGTCCTCTGTCAGAGATAGCGGACGCTCAGAGTTTTGCGGTATTTGTAATATATAATTTTAAACACATTATTTTTTAAATTAGTTTTTTATTTTACATTAAATTTAATAAAAACCCTATGCAACCACGAGGACCTTCTTAGTTTTCAACCTCTAGTTCGCCTCATTTTTGTTTTACTTTTTAAAATTAATTGTTGTTTTTTTTACTTGCATTTAACCCTAAAAAATAATCATTTATCTTGATATCCTGTTTTCGTGATCAAATCGAATTAAAGACCCAAAAATATAAATCAAAACACTAGGGTTTCATGTGAAATGGAAAACGGACCCGGATCCTCTGCTGTGGAGAGAAAAACAGCACAAGATACTGTGCATTAAATAGTATTCTGTAATTCATATCACATGATTAAATAAATAACTAATTAATTAATTACACACATAAAATATTAAAATCATGCCCATTTCAATGCACAGTATCCTATGATGTTTCTCTCTCCACAGCAGAGGATTTTTTCCACGGAAAACATGGATGGAGCTATCTCATCTCATGCTCACTCTGATCAACTAAACCAACAAATATCATAATTTTTATATCAAATTTTGAATTTTTACTCGCTATTATTATACGCATATATGCTCATATTGTATCCAATAAAACAAAAATAATTTTTTCCCAAATTTTCGGCTCAAAGTTTTAATATTTTACGAGCTATGACTATCCAAATAGACGATATGTGACATTTCGTATATTGTCTTCTCTTCACGTGTCACGGATGACATATGCTTTGATTTCGTATATTGTCTTCTCTTCACGTGTCACGGATGACATATGCTTTGATTAAGAACCGTTCCAATTCATATTATATAATGTCTCATCATTTACATTATTTACAAAATCTAAAATTTCACCAAATTTTAGCTTCACTTTTTTGCTTTAATGTTTGCTGACCACTCAAATTTTAAAATTTCGTGCCCTTCTTGCGATCGTGAGTCAATTCCTGCCTATTTTTCGATTGTAGAGTGTATATTTTTTATTGCATTGTGTTTCAATTGTGGGTTTTGTACATGATTTTCTTTGTCATTTTTGCGGCATTTTCCCATCGATTAACAGATGCTCATGGTCGTATGTAGTTTATGTTTGAACCTTATGTCATGTTATTTCTAGACGTCGATTAATCAGTGTTTATTTTATTAAGTGTATTATATTGTTATCTATATTGAACTAAGATCTTGGCTTTGTGATGTGCCACCCGATCTATACCCACGGTGAAAGAGTACTTTTCATGAGTTTAAGTTAAGTTGAGTTAAATCAGAGACATATTTAACAAAATTGATTTACGGAACAGTGTCAAGTGATTTTTTTTTTAATCTCTACAATACTTTACTAAAAGACAAACGCTTATGACCTGCAAATAACCGAAAAAATATTTAAACTCTTAGAACTAAATCAAAATTAGTCAAGATTCGAACAAATTAAATTAAAAAATAGATAGTATCAATTATCAAAACATATATTTATTTATTTTTCACATAAATGTATGGCTGACTAATTATATGTAGATTATTGGATGACGTCCAAAATGAATAACACACATTCAACCGCCCCCACCTGTAATCCACTTCTCATCTATTGTTCCTCCACCAATTCCTAAGTGCCTATCGAGTGGCCTTCTGCCTCATAATCCACCAAAAATTATTGGGTTATCATTTCCACTCTCGGATTTTATTTTTTATTTTTTTAAAAAATATATATCTTTGTATGATTTTAGCTTGTTGTTCTTGTTTTGTTTATAAACGTTTTTTAAATGTTTTTAAATATAAAAGATTGCAAAAATAATCATGATCCAGGGAATGAACGTAAATTTATCATTTCACTTATAAAACAAGTGACATTAAAAAATGTAATATTTAAGGGGTTTATCTATTTTGTGTGATCCCTATATCTGTATAATAAAAATTAAATCGAAGATAGTTGAGGGTTATATGGTTGTTGCAATGATTACCCTCGTGATTGGCTAACAAGCCAAAGGAATATTGATCTTGAAAAGCGTTCTAGGACAAGTGTGCCTTTTTTAAAAAAAATTAATAACAATAATTACTAATTAAATTTGTTTACTGCAAAATATTTATTTTTTTGACAGAAAAAAATATATCAAAGTTTAAAGTTATTAGTTTTTCCATATCATAATTTTAATAGCCGCACGTTCTATTTTGAACAATTATTAAAGTGCTTAAAGAGAATCTTTAAAGAACAAGGAATATGGTTCACATCATCAACTAATGCTGGAATTATCACACAAATCAAGCATGTGTAACAATCTGTCTACATTCGATCCCATCTGAGAGCCAATTAAAGTAATACATTTTAAATGTATTTCCATAAAACTAAATTTCAGTTACAAAATGAATAGAAATACTAAACTAGTGAAATTCAACCAAATCACAAAACATGTCACGCTCGACTTGCATTTCTACCACGATATTCAGCCATTTGTGTCATATTACCATTAATGTACGTAGTTCGTGGAGCAAGCTAGTTTCAGCGTTGGATATTGTAAACTAAATGTGCTCCCATAATTTGAAATCGCAAACTTTATAGACTAAATTATCTCACAAAAGCAGGCTTCTTCTATGTCATAGATGGTGGATTTTGAACGATGTAGCTCGAAACATAAGAATATTTTTATCATAAAACACGGCGTGTTTAGTGTGATTGAAGTATAAAATATCATTCAAAAAATAAATTTTTCGAAGTCAGGATAATGATAATCAATAAACTCTCAGTTTATCATGATGTATTTATCTCTTGAATGTAAATGTTTTTATTAATTTATTGAGCAATTATCTATTTTAAAACTAGTGTTGTTTATTATTTTTTTGAAATATTGGCCGAGGACACGCCATATATATGTTTCACTAAATGGTATGAATACCAATTAAAAAAAAGTATATCGATATATTACTTAAAATTGGTGAGCCAACCAAAGGTGAAAAGCCAAAGAAAAATGCTTCATAATGGCACGCTTTGGCCATCCTTTTTCCACATTGTTGAAATCTCTTCATAATGGAAGACCAATGGAATCACGAATCTAGTCCACAATTTACACCCATTATATTATAAATCCCAACATCCAACACCCCCACCCCCACCCCCCCTCTCTAGAAATATTTTACCCAAATTATGTAGTACCTCTAATTCAAAGATAATTAATATATTATAGATGGGTAAAAATCATATTTCAGAAAACAAAAATATCATTTACAATTTCCATAACAAATGTTTTATCCAAGTATATCACTGTATGTACAACCCATGAATTGAACTTAATAATTACAAAAATTTGGGAAAAAAGAAAACTTGTGTATAATTTATTTATTTATTGATTGTATGAATACTCGTGGCAACTAAAATGCAGGAGGTGGAGGTTGAGAGGGACAAAGTGTTGTATAATAATAATATTATTATTAGCTTTTAAGGCACAAAGTGTTATATAATTTTCTGGTTCATTTGGGATTGTTACCACCTGGCGACTATTCAGAACTCCATATTTCCAGGTGGTGGATCCTTTGTCCTGTGAAGAAGCCACGGAAATAAAGAAAATCGAGGGGAAAAAAGCCCATCATTTATTTACTTTACAGTTTACATTTCCTGACAAAATCCGAATCCCAAGAATTTCGATCCTATTTTCGTCCTGACCTCATCTTCTTCTCCGTTTTTTGACCCTTTTTCTTGAGGTTTTGCTGTTAAGCTTTGATACTTTCAGTAGACTTTTAATGGTTTAACAAAAAGTGGGTTAGATTTAAAGATCGGTTTTTGGGAGGATTTGAAGCTAAGTTTTGGGTTTCTTCCTTGATTTTTACTTGTATAGAGAGGTTTTGAAATTTTTGAGTGTTTTGGATTGCGATGTCTGTGTAAAAATCCAATCTTGAGCGACTAAAGGGTGAGAGATACATATACAGATTTAGGTACATAAAGAGAGTCAAGATGGTGAGCGGCAACTTGTTTCATTTTAGAAAGAATTCATGGCCTCCAGAAGAATATATAAATCGAACAACTTTGCAGTTGGTAAGCTCCTCTTCATTTGGGATATCTTGTGTTCTTCTTTAGAATACTGTATTTCTTGTTGGAGATGTGTCTATAAGGTTAAATTTTCTGGTGAATTGTATCGTATTTCTTTGCTTGAGTAGAGCATAGGACTGACGAGTGTTATAATGGTCCGAGGCAAATCATCTTCCTACCTTTTTCCTTTGAAACTTGCTGCACCTTTAGCAAAACATCATATGACGAAGGCTCTGTAGCAAGATGAATATTTGGTTTAGTTTTCTTCTTCGTTTTTGTTATTTTTCAGTCAAAAGAAAAAAGAGATTATCTTGCAAACTATGCGATTGTATAGCTGGTTTTGGCGTTCTAATGCAAACCTCATTGTGGGGCCTGAGAACGCTAGCATTTAGGAGAAAGATCAGGAAACTGAAAAGCGAACCATGCGTCCATGCGTGCTTCTCTATGTGAATTTCAATTCTTTCTTTCGTTTTTTCTCTTCTTGATGTTAATGCGATTTTAAGTTTATGCTACTAGATAGTATTGTTGTTTTACAGACAATGTGTCACGGGTATGTTTTGCTGGTATCCTCGCGATGGAATCTGCACGTTATGCATTTTATCCTATAAATCCATACAATTGTGTCAATTTTTCATCATCGTTTTTATATGTAAATAGCTCAAGTGCATATCTGGAGCATTCATTTATAATAATAATAATATACACCATTTCGATTGTGTGCAGCTTGATTTTGATAGTGCTTCCCCTCCCGAACAAGCATGGAGAAGGAAACTGAACAGCCAAGCTAGTATTCTCAAAGAATTCAGTGTCACATTCACGGAAGCTTTGAAAATGGTAACTTGCCAACAAAAATTGTATGAAGCCTTCACTTCCTGAATTGATTATAATTGAAATTTGCAACAATGTCTATAGGTTCGACTCGGAATACGTTTGTGGAATTACGTACAGGAAGAAGCGTCACATGGAAGAGTAAATTTCTTCTCTTTGCCACCATTAGAAAAAAAGCTCTTTAATGTACAAAAGAAGTAAACACATATTCGTATTGTTGTTGTATCCTTTTAAAATTTGCTCTTTGTACAGAAAGCACCTATAGATCCTTTCACTCGAGAAAGTTGCAAACCTTCTGCTTCACAAGGAGTTCCACTTGGTGGGATGGGGTAAGTGGTGCTCAGTATTGGTACTCTGCCAAATTCTATTTTGTTTCTATCTGAACTAATTAGTCGTCAATCTATATGTTATCATAGAAGTGGTAGCATATCTAGAGGCTTCAGGGGGGAATTCAGGCAATTTCAAATACTTCCTGGTATATGCGAGACGTCTCCCATGATGGTCAACCAGTTCTCTGTAAGATTGTCTAATTGACGTCATTCATCTGTTCTTCTTTAGCGGTTTGGATCTGACTTCACTTAGTTGTTGGTGGAAGTGGATATTGAAAAGAAAATAGTTAATATGGAACAATAGTGACACTTTTCTTTATGTTTTCTGGGCAATTCGGCTGTTACATCTTGATAACCTGTACCACGCATGTTATGAGTGAGAAATTGGGTAGGATGTATCAATTCAAGACCGCCTAACAATTTACAAATCCACAGATTTTCATATCTCGAGATGGAGGAAACAAAAAGTATGCATCTGTTCTAGCTCCTGGCCAGCACAAAGATTTAGGGTAAGGATAATAAGAAGTTCCATTTTTTCTCGAATGTTTGTTAATATTTACTTGATGAAAAAATCACGAAATTTCGTTTTCTTGATGCTTCAGTGCTTTTTGGCTAAATAAATGATTTCTAGCGTTCCTATAGCCTAATATGTTCTCCTTATCCATCGTTAGGTCATTGCCTACTGACCCAACAGCCTTGACATCTCATTCCTGTGGTTTTGTTCTCTTCTTTATATTTATGCAAAAGTTCAACATCACATAATTTTGGAGAGTGGAATGCTATTTCTGGTGCAAAATCATGATGCATTGTGTGTCGTATTTGTCAATTTGAGTGGCTGTGCGATATGACATGGTTGATGCAGTGCTACGGCTAATCCTGCCTTTCTGAGGGAAGGCACACCATGTCATAACTATCATTTTGCATTAAGGCATCGTTTTGCATAATTGACCTCTTTTTTGAGTTGATTCTCAGCTTTAAAAACCTTGAGAAGAAACTGTTTATAGCGGTATATATCATTTGCATCTCAGGAAGACTTGCGATCAAGGTATATCATCATGGGGATGGAACTTGACAGGCCAGCATTCCACATATCATGCGTTATTTCCAAGAGCGTGGACTATATATGATGGTAATTTTCTATATTATTATTATTATTGTTATGATTATTATGATTTATTTATTTATTTATTTTTATATGGATTACATCTTTACGTAACAATTTTGTACCCATAGGTGAACCAGATCCTGAGTTAAAAATTTCTTGTCGGCAAATATCACCATTTATACCACATAATTATCGGGAAAGCAGCCTTCCTACAGCTGTGTTCGTTTACACTGTATGTAAAGTTTCTGTCTCATGCTATATATCTTTGCAAATCTCTCCATACTTGGATGTGGAATATAAACAATTCTCCATGGAACTATGAAAATACGTATGTAAAAATGTTGGATTATTTTCTCAGGATCTTTGGTACTGTGTTTTCTACAATAACAGAACAAAATCTTCTAATTCCGTAAGGTACAAATGACATTAAAGGGTTTGGTGTGAACAGTATTCACTTGTTATCTATTATTCTATACTATATTATAAAACTTGGGCATGATGAGAGGAAAAATCATGGGGTCATGGTATAATTTCTCAAGTACCTCACTCACACCTATTTACTTTAATTAATGTTTTAAATTCAAATTTTATTTGTTATACAATTTTCGTGATTTAAAAGTTTTTAAATATAATGTGTGAATAAAAAATTTATTGTACATGCATATAACTCATGCAGAGAACGCCGGTGGTAAAATGATATTTTGTACCTTAGGATCTTAGTTTAAACTGCCTTCTTATCATGGAGGAAATACTGATGCTTTTCTTTGCTTACACAACGTCATTTCTTTTTGTGATTTTTTTAGTTGGCAAATACTGGAAAGGATAGAGCAAAGGTCAACCTTCTTTTTACATGGGCGGTGAGTTTTTCCCTACTTTTTTTTTTGTTTCTGAGTGCTGGAAGTAAATGTGTCTGTGCCCATGAGAAAATTTTTAATTTTTTCAGTTATTGCCTTTTGATTAATGCAGAATTCAATTGGAGGTATCTCACATATGTCAGGAGATCATGTTAATGAGCCATTTATGTGAGAATCTATTCCAAGCTAAGTTTGTACTTTTATAGTATGTTGATGAAATTTGACACTATATTTATTTTGCCTTTTCTCAATTTTTTCAGAGGTGAAGATGGAGTTTCAGGCGTGCTGTTACATCACAAGCAAGTCATCAAACTTTACACTTAGTGATATATGACTGTTGGTTTGTGAATTTTAGTTTAGCTTCATTTTCAAGCTTAATGTTATTAAGAAGGACCTGCCGTAAATCGCTTTCTTCTTACGTCGGTTCTCTAATTGCAGTAGTGATAATTAAGGACCAAAGGTTATTTTTGGTGGGAATCTATATTTTATTTGTTATCAGCTTCAATCCAATCCCATAAGATTGTGTGTGCTTTCACTTCTTTATGCATGTCACTAGTAGTTACATAATATTAAGATAGGAGTTTCCATCCATCTTTTGTAATTTTTGTACCATTGTTATTTGACGTAAACTCATCTCTTTTAATCAACTTATCTCCAAACACTTATTTTAGGTAGTGTTTGCAACGTCTAAGATCAAGTGATTATGTATTTTTTCTTAACTTTAATCGCTTATTTTAGATGTTACAAACAGTACCTCAGAAACCACAAGCTTTCTAAGCTATTCAAACAAACAAAAGATCAGAAACAGAAATTATATTTAAATTTCTGGATCAGAGGCGTCTGACCTTGTAATGCCACAACCGCCTCTGTAAGTCTTCGAAACAGAAATAAGAAAGTATAGACTAATAAAGAACCTTTTCTTGCGACATGATAGATAGACGCTAAATGTGCTATTTCGTAATAAAACATTAATTTCTTGCAGAACAGCAAAAGGTAACCCTCCTGTGACCTATGCCATTGCGGCATGTGAAACTCAGAATGTGAGTGTATCGGTTTTGCCATGTTTTGGTCTGACTGAAGGAAGCTGTGTAACTGCAAAAGATATGTGGGCTAAAATGGTTCAGGTGAAAGACTTCCCACCTCTATTGACCTAAGAAGTGTTGCCTGACCTTTGCCCAAAAAAAAAAAAAAAAAAAAAAAAAAAAAGAAGAAATAAAGAAAAGAAAATAAAAGAAAGGAAGTGTTACTTGGAATTTTTTGTTTTTTGGTAGTTTCTCTTATATTGGCTTACTCATACGAATCTGTAGGATGGCCATTTTGATCGAGAAAACTACAGCAAAGGGCCTACCATGCCATCATCACCTGGAGAGACGTACTGTGCTGCAGTTGCTGCTTCTACATGGGTCGAACCTAATGGGAAATGCACCGTCGCATTTGCCGTTTCTTGGTCGTCTCCCAAAGTTAAATTTTGCAAGGGGAAGTCCTATCCTAGGTAAGTCAATAGCTTCGTTTTATGAGATTGACTTTATCATTGTCCGATTCAGATCTAAGTCCAATGGCGAAGCTAGAAGTTCCTTAAAGGGGTGGCGAAACTAAAACTCGGAAAATTTAGGTTCAACAAAATCATTTATAAATGCGCGTATAATATACCCACATATATATGCCTGTCCGTACGTGTGCATATATATAATTATGTATGTGTGTATATCTGTCTAGAAATCCTTATAAGGGAACTGTGGCAATTGACCCTGCTAGCCCTCCTTTGGCTTCTCTTGTTGTTTAAGTATGTTTTGTAACCAGACTGTTAAGAATTTTACATTTTGGTAGTGGCTTTTGAGAGTCTGATAATGTTTTTTGCCTGGTTTTACATGTTATGTTATTTCTCTTGGTTTCCAGGAGGTACACTAAATATTATGGCACTTCTGAAATGGCGGCTAAAGATTTGGTGCATGACTCACTTACAAGTGAGTGCACTTCATTCATAGCACCTTTAAGTTGTTCCCTTTCTGACAATCGTTAACAAATTTTTGCTTATTATCAATTTAATTTAATTACTCGTGTTCTGAAAATGTATCAGATTATAAATTATGGGAGGAAGAGATTGAAAAGTGGCAGAACCCTATTCTCAAAGACGACCGTCTTCCTGAATGGTAAAATTCGTAAAAATGTTTTTCATCATTTACAGTTTTTTTCCTTCACAATAATGATTTTATTAACATTAAATTATCTGTTCTAATTATTCTCCAACAAATATTGTTCTTTTGGAGATGATGGTATATGGCATGTTTTACTATTCTTCTTTTGTGTTTCGGTATTAAAGCCCTGCTTTTGGAATTTCTTTACTAACATGGTCATATAAACGACATATGTTTAGTTTTTTGCCTTTGATCTGAATCTATAATGGATACTTACTGATCTTTGCCATGCAGGTATAGGTTTACACTGTTCAACGAGCTATATTTTCTGGTTTCTGGGGGAACAGTCTGGATTGGTATTAATTTTATTGATTTTTTTCTTTATTATCCACTTGAGTTCGGCATCTTGCTTTTAGTCTATATCACAAATGGTAGTCAAAACCTTTTTTTCCTTCATGAGTCATTTTTAGAACACATTTCGTTGCCATATATTATAAACTTAAAGCTTGGGGGGACTGACGCACGATTGTTTTCTTGAAGTTCTAGTTTTTGTGTTCTATCTTTTGCTATTTTTTTCCCTAAGCACATCCGTGATTACTTTTTCATGCAGATTCTTCCTTACAAAACGATGAGTCAACTGGTATCAAGTCCATACTCACGGATAGCAAACCAGCAGAAACAACTGAATCAAGGGTAGTACACAGGTCGGCTGAAATTCTTAAAGGAACGACTGAAAATGGTTACAAAACTTCTTTAGAAGTTGATCCGATAGAAGGTGGTATAGCTTCCACTAGATATGCTGATCAACAAGATTCAAGCACTCATATGGAAGACAAGTGCTTTCAATCGCCCTCTAGTAAGTTCATGGAATCAATGAAAAGCAGTGATGATGTGGGCCAGTTTTTATATCTGGAAGGTGTTGAATATATAATGTGGTGTACATATGACGTGCATTTCTACGCTTCTTTTGCACTTCTTGAGCTGTTTCCAAAAATTGAGCTTGGAATTCAACGTGAATTTGCTAAAGCAGTATTAGCCGAGGATACAAGAAAAGTGAAGTTTCTCGCGGAGGGGAACTGGGGAATTCGTAAGGTGAAAGGAGCCGTTCCTCATGATCTTGGAACCCACGATCCTTGGCATGAAATGAACGCATATAACATACACGACACGAGTAGGTGGAAAGATCTGAATCCAAAGTTCATTCTTCAGGTTTATCGAGACTTTGCTGCAACAGGAGACTTCTCTTTTGGAGCCGATGTTTGGCCAGCCGTATGTGCCGCAGTTGAATACATGGATCAGTTCGATCGAGATAGAGATGGTCTAATAGAAAACGACGGCTTCCCAGATCAAACTTATGACACCTGGACTGTTCATGGTATAAGTGCCTACTGTGGTTCCTTATGGCTAGCTGCCCTCCAAGCTGCAGCAGCAATGGCCTTACAGCTAGGGGATGTTGCCTTTGCTGAGAAATGCAACAGCAAATTCGTAAAGGCTAAAACTATTTTTGAAGAAAAATTGTGGAATGGCTCGTATTTTAACTATGACAGTGGGTCTAGTAGTAACAGCAAGTCTATCCAGACTGATCAACTCGCTGGGCAGTGGTACACAGCATCTTCGGGCTTGCCGGATCTTTTTGAAGATTTCAAGATTCGAAGTGCGCTTCAGAAAATATATGATTTTAATGTTATGAAAATTAAAGGAGGCCGGATGGGTGCTGTAAATGGGATGTATCCAAACGGCAAGATAGACACCACATGTATGCAATCTCGTGAAATATGGACTGGTGTGACGTATGGCGTGGCGGCTACAATGATTCATGCTGGAATGGAGGAGCAGGCCTTCACAACTGCAGAAGGTATATTCCTTGCCGGCTGGTCTGAAGAAGGATTCGGGTAAAGTTCTAACATCTCAATTCAATTTTCCTGCATGGATTTATCTCACAAAATTCTCCCGTGATCGGATTTACTAAAGATTCTTTTTGGATTCTGACACGTCATGTTAATTCTCTAATATGCAATATTTGCCCCGGACGTTCTTCTTTTCAATATCTCCTTTTTTAACTTGGTAGTTTCAATGAATGTTCACTCACAATTCAAGAATTTTGAGTTTCTTGATATTAATTAAAGTATCATTCACATCCTTTGTGCTGTAGATATGCCTTTCAGACGCCGGAAGGCTGGACCACTGGAGGGCATTTCCGATCTCTCATATACATGAGACCACTCGCGATATGGGCTATGCAACGGGCATTGTCCCCGTCTAAGACCATCCTCGAAGCTCCTGAAATCAATATCATGGATAGGACACACACATCCTCTGTAACAGTAGATCCTTTTTCTAATAACGAAACCGGTGTAAGAAAGATCGCTAACAAGGCACGGTGTTTTGGCAACGCGGTATTCCACTGTACTTGCTAACTCGGTAAGATATTACTGGGGCAACTTAGAAGCTGTTTTGTACCTCTTATTCCGTAGGGATTTTTTTATTCATTCTTGTTAATATTGTTAATGTATTCCATTCCAAGGCTACCAGATAATTGACATAGAAAATAAAATCTGAGTTGTTTTTCTAGCGTTTATGCATATTGATATAATTATATAGTCGTGATTTTGTTGTATCAATATGACACATAGAAAACGTTGATTATGTGGAGGCACGACTTTCGGGTGTACTTTTATGTTATGCATATAACGATCATTGTCATTATAAGGGGGATTTTATTTTATTTGAGCAGCACACTTGAATCTGGAAAATAACTTGTGCTAGTCAAATGACTTATGATATTTTATTAATTTATTTACTTATTAGTCGATAAATTATTATTTTAAAGAGTTTTTTTATTCAATCAACGTATAATTCATCATATAAAATGGTAATTGTTTATTAGTATCCATATCATATTTATTTAACTAATATTAAAAAATAAAATTTATTGTACAAATATATATTTATGAAAATTAGTAAATGATATTAATGTTTTTAATAATTTTAAAATATTTATTATATATTCATTAAAAAAAATATTTATTATATTGACTAATCGAATTATTGGTTAAGCGAATAAGTTTTATTGTATAAAGTAAATAGAATGTATGTATGTATATATCTATACTATTAATTAAGATAGATAGGTGAATAGTAACTAATTTTTGATAAAAAATTTTTTAATATGTCAATAATATCCTTAATTTTTTTTTGTTTTCTAAATTTTTATTTACCTTTTTTTACTAATCTTTTTATTTTATAATTTAATTACAAATATTTAGAAAACAAATCTATACTATTAATTAAGGGAGATGAGTGAATAGTAACTACCTTTTTTGGTGAGACTTTTTTTAATATACCAATAATATCCTTAATTAGTTTTTTTTTTGTTTTCTAAATTTTATTTACCTTTTTTTTACAAATCTTTTAATTTTATAATTTAATTATAAATATTTAGAAAACAAAAATAAAATTATGATTGTACGAGCACGCAACGCGTGCTCCGAAACTTTAGTATATATATATATATATATATAAAGATAGAGATAAATTTTAATTAAATTTTATATTTTTTAAAAGAACAAATAATATAATCACACTTTGAAACTTTATATAATTATTCGTTTATGATATTGATGAAAAGTACTTTATTAATTTAACAAAATTATTAATTTAGTATCTTGACTCGATCAAGTTGAAAAAAGATATTATTTATAACAATCATTAATTTATATAGCATTATAAAAATTTTCGTGTATCATTAGTGGATTTTTTTATTTAAACGAAACGTTAGTGTCCCTTCGCCTGGTTAATCGACTTTTTAACTAGAATCAATTCTCAGTTGATTTTGATCTGTTTTTATTTTTACCCATATGTTCCATCCTAAACACTCGAACTGTTTAGGAAAATGTAAAATCAACCCAAAATATGTCCAATATTTTGATTCTAAAAAGCTTGAATTGAAATAGATATATATCAATCATAGATCACGTTCCACCAAAAACATATGTAAATGAAAACTATTGATGATGTATTAACTTGACAAGAAACTGCTCGAAATGATTTTAACTCTACCCACAGGTAGAGGCGACAAAACCTCATTATCACTAGCAAAAATCATTCATACTATTTTAGTATTTGATTGGAACAAGAACATCAAGTTGAGCTCCAAGCTTCTCCTCAGCAACCTTCTCCGCTTTCACTCTCAGTTTCACCAATTGTTTCTTTCTCTCGTACATCGATTGAGCTCTTTCTTTTCTCTTCATCTCCAGCTCCTAAATAATTGGACATATTATTGTATGAAAACAAAAGATAAAGATTCACAATAAGTTTAAGCCCGAAAGAGGGTTGGTAAAGACCAGAAAATCCAAATGTTAAAATTGCTCATATGAACACATCGTCTGTCTCTAGCAATAATCACATCCAGAATTTACTGTTGGGGAAGATAGGAGACATGCTTTGATCGAATATTTAGTAGATACAAGCAAAAACTCGCGAAAAATGAAAAGAAGTAGAAAATTAATGGCAAATCATCCTGGTGATACATTATATCTTTACAGTAAATGGGAACGTTCATTTGTAAAACACGTCAATGGCGGACCCATATATACCAGAGATTGAGCAGTTAACTTACCCTGATAATATCAGAGTGGTTCCATCCAACCTCAGCCGAGAGCCTACCCAATAAACAGTATTTGTGTCCAGCTTGAAGTCGCAAAACCCTATTTGTCAAACAGCCAAAATATAAAGATACTACAGCTATCACACACTGAAGATGAAAAAGTTCATAACAAAAAGGTCAATAAAAATATAGCTCAGCACTCAGCAGTGAACTCACTTGAGAGCATCGGGAATAACCATCCTCTTGATCTTGTCATATGGTGGCGGCACACCCTCGTAAACCTTCAACCGAGCAAGTGCAGCGGCACCTCTCTTAGTCTTATGAGGGATCATCCTATAAAAATAAGTCGATACGTGGCATAAGCCCCTACTGACTAATTAATCAGTCCAAATGATTAAACCGCAAGACAAGAAGAAAAGCCGTGGTTGGTCAAAGCACTCGCAACAAGAAATATCTTCACATCAGCAAATACAGGTTAAGTACATATGTATAACCAGCTCCACTGCATAAAAGTAGACAAATATATACATCTGAAGTACAAAATGAATAACCAGGATAAATGCAAGATAAAGGTCCACACATTAAACTGCAATATGAAGCAATACAAACTAACCATCATAAAATGCATCAAGTAGCACAAATACCAAAGGTTGCTTATATCTTCACAGCTTAGAAGCCAAAGGTTGCTTAATTATAAACTAATTTGTATAGATAATATGCAGCACACAACAGTGAATTCAAATGACACTCCAAGCAAACGTGTAAAATTTACAACAACATCGAATTGATTTTTTTTACAGAACTAAAAATCAACTTAGATTATCTTCAGCTCAAAGAATAAAATTTCACAAGAATCCGCCCAAAAGCTCCTTAACGGGTACGGGGTTATCCTAAAAACACAAAAAAAAAAGAACAAAAGGTTAATAAATCATCACATCGTACCCACGAATAGTTCTCCACAGAATCTTGGACGGAGCCCGAAAATGAATGGGCCCATGAGAAGGCTTGGTGTTCATGCGCTTACGCAGAAACCGCAAGTACTTCATTTTTTGGCGCACGAGACCGCCAGAGAGACATATTTCCTCACATCGAACAACGACTACTTTTTGGCCATTAAGAAGCTCCTTGGATAAAATGGAGGCCATGCGGCCGAGCATGTGATGCCTGGCGTCAACAACCACCCTCTTCGCGCAAATCCCGGAACCCGACACCATTTCTGCTTCCTCCGAGGAGAAAATTAGGGTTTCTGCAGAGGTGAGAGTTTATATGGGGCGACCGACAAAGCCCGTTTAGTAATGAACTATTGATACGCATATCTTACGGGCTTTGTATTAGAATATTTTAATTTTGTGGACTTCAATACCTGAGCCCATCGTCTTGGGCTTAACTAAAAAAATTTCAAGACCAAGCCTGTTTGACACATTAAGAGGTGGCGGTGGTGGGTTTCCTTTTATAAGTATCATTCTAAAAAAGGATAGGTAAATATAAAAATGTTTACGACAAAATACAAATCATAATGCATATAAAGCACCACCGTAGGATCTTATATATAGGTTAATGCGATGCTATAGCAATTGTAGTTTCCAAAAAAAAAAAAAAAAACAGATTGCATCTAATTGTCCTTGTTTATTTTATCCAAATAAAAAATAAAAAATTCATGGACATATAAGAATAAACATGGAAGGTTGGATACACGGGACACAAGTACCTCAAGAAATTATTTGACACGAGAATGAGATAATAAATCATTCATAATATAAGGATGATAATTAATCAATATTTTTGGATAAGATAATGATGCATGTTAATAATTTTTTTCAAAACTCGAGTCAACTATTGGATTAAAATTTAAACAACGATGAATAATAAATTAATATCTATTAATAATCCGCATAATCATAGAATTTATCTCTTCTAACTCTCTATTGGCGGTACAAGCAGTCACTTGTCCGGAGGAAGACCGAAGCGTCAATGGTGCAATTGCCAATGATATATATTAGATGTCTTTTGAGTCGTATTTATAATGCGAATTTATTTCATGTGCGTCGTTCGGCTAATGTGGTTGCGCATGTTTTAGCTTATTTTGTTACTCCCTCCCAATGTTTTTTTATTTGGGAATCTGGGAATTTTTCTTTTTGATTGATTGATCTTGTAACTAAAGACAATATTTTGGTTAAATAAATTACAAGTTTCACCTGTCAAAAAAAATAATCTGCATAAAACAGTGGTTGAAGATTGATTGAAATTTAACTCCATATGTATTGATAAATACCTTTAAAGATTATCTTTCGTTCTTCATAAGAACACTATTCGTTGCATGCATGCATGCATGTGTTTTCAAATGGTAAACTAGGCGGTTCGTAAGTTAACTCGAACTGTTGGTTCATTGTTTGGTCGAAAAATTCAAGTTATTCGTCTTCTTTGGTTATGTTGTGGTTGGTTTTGATATTTAAATTTACAATACTACTTTTACTTTTTATTTTTAAAAAAACGAAAATTCACACACAAATATATACTCAAAATTAATGAATTTGTTTGTCTGAAAAAAGGTGGAGTTATGACATATGATTACAACAGGGCTTGATATAACGAGTACAAGGGTCCCAACACACATGGAAAAATCCGACATATAACATTGCCTGGATTTCAGTTTATGATTTCTGACACGGTCAACTCTATCAAGTCAAACTTGTTCAAGGTCAGTGGCCTGGTTGACTTTTTCCGGAGATTCTATAAATTAATTAATTAATTACCGAAAAAAAGCAAATGATTTGACACTTTACAAATTAACTCCAACACTCACACGTGGTTGATTCTATGCTACACCGAGAGAAATACACTTTGATATTTTGTGTTTTTGTTAAGATGTTTGTGTGAACATCATGCTAAAAAATATCATGTGGACTTCGGCAGAGCTGTCATACGGGCCAACCCATGGCGGGCCGGAAATCCTCAACCCAACCCAACCCAACCCAAGGTGGGTTGCTGGTTAGGCGGGCCGGCCCGCGGGTTGGCTCATGACAAATAAAAATAAATAAAAAAATTATAATTAATTATAAATATCATTTCATAAATAAATATTAATAGAAATATATTAATAAAAATTTAAATTATTGATTTCATGTGTGTAAATTTTATATAAAGTAATTAATACAAAAAAAATTTATAAATTTTATTAAACAATACATAAATCATAATAAAAATAAATTATTAATTCTCCAGGCCCGCGGGCCAACCCGCGCGGGTCGCGGGCCTTGGCGGGTTGGCCCATCTAGGCCCACCTTTTGTTGGGTTGAAAAAATGTCAACCCAACCCACTTAAATTGTGTGGCGGACCGGGCCGACCCGGCGGACCTAACTCAAATTGACGGCTCTAGACTCCGCCTATAATTTTTCTTGTCATTTAGCGGGATGTTCTCGTGAACATTTGAAAAAAATATAAAGAGTGTTTCACCCGGTGTAGCATAGAATCACCTCATGCACGTAAAACATGCACAACTGTTATTTTAAAATAAACATAAATATATACATACATTATACTATATTTAAGTTTAAAATACCAAAGTAGCTTATGTATGCATAGAGTATGCAAGATTACAAATTTTCATATCACTTGTACTCAATGGCGGAGCCAAAATTTTTAATGTATTTGGAACAGAATTTTAAGTTTTCAAATCGTTTAATATTTGAGTTACTCGATCGGACTGATATCGAAATCCAAAATTAATATATAAAAAGTTTTTTAAAAAAAATTGGTCCATCGGAGCTATGTGATTCTGCCACTGTCATCACTAATATAGCTATAAAATAAACCAAGAACGTTTAAAAAAAATATAATCACATCAACATTAATTTATATTGCATAGTTGCTCTCAAACACATTTATATTTATATTATACGTACATATATATATGCCTTTTATTTATCATGAGAATGGTATGTAGAAATAAATTAAGGCGCGCAAAATGTGAAAATTGATTAAAATACTGAATTAAATAATTAGACCGTGCACTTATTGAATCAGAGATTCAGTAACGAATGTAAAATTTAAAATACAATGCTGCATGCTTAAATAATATTCAAGATTAATCATTATTCAATAAAAATAAAAGTACATTAATTATATCGAAGTGTGAATATAGAATATATATCGTCAATAAATAATCATATGCCACTATTTGCATGGATGAAACTAAATATTTGCTGGACTGAGTTCGCTATATCCTCCGCTGTAACCCTTGCTTCCCCTCCAATCTGCATGCATATATAAATTAAAAGCATCACTAATTAATAGTTAAACAATATTATGTGTTTAATTAAAATTTGAGTAAAAAAAAAAAAAGTACGTACCTTGACATTGAAAGAATAAAGAACAGTTTGCTCAATAGTTGTGATATTGGTATGAAGAATACTAAGCTGCAAATCTTCAAGTGCAGCGATCAATTTAACCAGCTGGCCAACTCTTCTTCTTGATAAAATTTTTATTAAAGCATCAAACCCTAAGACTTTCACTTCCACATCTGCCAAGCATGACTTACTCTCACCTGTTTCCTCTTGTAATCCAGCTGATTGATCATATCCAAGATTAAGCTTCCCAGCTTGATGATCATTTGGAACGACGACGCCCACCGGAGGGAACATCAATGCAGGAGGTTGAGGCGGTTGGACACCGAGGGACGTCTCTCCTGGCCTCTGGCCGTCGCCGTAGAGTCGCCTTCTTTTCTGTGATTCGAGGCATTGTAGGAGTTGTTCTAGTTCTCTCACGAATTCAATGGCTCCACCAATGATCGAAGCTTGATCACCCTGATGATATATAATTAATCAACACGTACGATATATATATATCATGTATAAGGGGTTAAATTAAAGCTTAAAGTACGTACTGTTAGAAATGAGCTTAATAGTGGAGATATATAATTAATTATATGAAGTTTTTATTACCCTTTGGACGTAAGAACTAGGCATTAGAGACCTTAAGACGCGGAGGTGCTCGTTCATTTGCTTCCGTCGGTTCCTTTCGACCGCGATATGTGTCATCCTTTGACTCTCAACTTCTTGACTTGTCTTCAAACTTCTTGGCCTCTTTTTCTTGCTCTTGCTACCACCTTCTCCTAATGGACTTTTTTCAAGATTTTCTCCCTGAAACCTCAATTGAGCTGAAGTGTTAATGTTTTCGATATCAACCCTAGTTTGATCATGATCAGTCCCTATTCTCTCTTCTTCACTCAACCCTTTGTAACTTTCTTGATTCTCTCCAAAATTTTGAGCAGCCATCAAAGAGAGATGATGATCATCTTCCTGCAACTTGTCGTTCAGAACCGGGAACTTGAGGAAGTAAACAGGATCCATCCCGCTCTCTTCCTCGCAGGTTTTGGCTTGATTTAAGGCCAACTTTGGTCCGAAATCAGCGAACTGCATCACATCTGCAAAACTCAACTTGTCGAATGAAGACGAACCACAAAAATTTGACGCTAGATCAGAAGGCTGCGGTGGCAGCGATTGCGTTGTGTTTATCATGTAATCCACCATTTGATTGGCATTTTGATTACTGGATGTTTCTCCAATTTGTTGCTTCATTAATTCTTGATGATCATGAGTTTGAGCTTCAAGAGAATAGTCAAGTCCAGGCAGATTTCCCTGCAAAACATCAGCTTCAAAGTAAAACAACATGGCCATATTTAATTACCTCAGAAAATACACCCTTCAACGGCAACAAAATAATCAAACAAATCGGTAAAATAAGTAGCTAGGAAAATTAAAACACACACGAAACTTTTATATCTATATTTATATATTATGTAAGAGCATATATATATAGCATACCGGGTAGCTTCTATCTTTGTCCATTATATACAACTCCACTTGCTTTTACCCACGAAACCCTAGTGAACTCAAATCATGAAAAAAGACGAATTTTTTACCGCTATGGTCCACAATCCTGAATCATGTAAAAAAAACAATGGATCAAGAAACAAAACATGAAACTTAAATCAAATAATTGGTACTTTGACATATCACATAGTGACAAAAACAATTAATTATACAAGCACATATGTGAAAGAGAAAAAAAGAGACAAAACTGAGTGAACCACACCTTAATCAACCTTCATAGAAACACTAGGAAAAACCAGAGAAGTGAAAAATGAATAAAAGGGTTTTGTTTTTTGTGTGGAAATAATAGATATTTTTCATGTTCTATTGTCTGGAGAAGGAAGCTTATATTTTATCTTGGAAAAAATGATGTACTTGGCTTCTGACTTTATACATCAAGATACACACATGAGGAGCCTTTGGATTAATTTCAACCTCACATATAAAAATCACCTCACCTTTTTCACCTCTTTCCATTAATGTGTATCACAGGTTACCACCTTCTTTTTCATGACTATTTTAATTAATTAAACGCTCAAGATCATTCAACTATATTTTTGAAATTCTTGGATCCAGAGATATGTTATATATATATGTATGTGTCTTGGATTGGGTATTTTATATGTGTTTTTTTTTTGTTCCAAATTGAATTGTTTAATTTAAGAGTAAATTAAATATTTTATATTCATAATCTGAATCTATTCAATTTTACTTTAAAATAATGTCGGGTTTGAGTTCTTAATTGAGTCATTAATTTGTGCTTGGGCCCTTTTTTAGCATATACGAAAACAGAAGTGGACCGAAATAAATTCTAGCCCCAATTTTTATAGGCTCGATACAAATATTTATTTTCTAAAGGTTTCAGTATGATAACTTTGATTCATATATGGGCTGAATATTTGTAACTCCTATAATTTGGAGTTGGAGAATGCTAAACCAGTTATGTGGTGCTGCGGCCAGTGCACAAAATCAAATATTGAATTGTTGTAATTAGCTCAATAAGCGTATTGGCAAATGGCAATATTGAATTACTAGCTCATATTTGTCTGCATTGTGTGCATATCAAGTTGATTTTTTTTTTTAAAAAAAAAATTATCATTAAAAAATTAAAATGAAATTTAAAATTTTCTAATTTTTATATGGGTTTTCAGATTTTTTTCATAAAATAATTTTATTTAAAAACCGAGATTAAAAAATAGGTATTTTAGGAGCATTGTGCCTGCAATTAGAAATAGTTTTGGGTTTTTTTTGCACTTTGATAATTTTGTGGGTTTGTTTTATAATTTAAAATTTGGCATATCAAAAGACCGTTATATCTCTATTGCATAATATATAGTATAGATGTAAAATAAATATATCGGATTATTTAGAATAAAATTTAAATCACGGGAGGTGACACATGCTCTATATAGCCTCCATTAATTTGACTGATTTTAACCGTCGAAATATATTGATATTCATAAAAATGATACTATATTATACGTAAACATGACATAACTTGTGCACCTTTCCGCTAGTGTGTATATATATATATATACCTCTTGCCAATTTCTCTATATTTTTGTAACTGTTCATTGAGTAAGAAATTAAAATGCCGCCAAACAGAATCTATATTAATTAGAGTAGTCCACAAACCTGTACAACTAAAAGCATATAGCTAGATAAAATGAGTTTATGCTAAATTATTTCAATTCTTAAATGCATATCATTATTGTACTAATAATACTTGATGCTTAAATTTGTTTACGTCTCTCATGAATCATTACCCAATCACACTTAGCATCTACTCCAAAAAATAATCACAAAAGTTCTCAAACGGGTATTTTATTAAATAAAACGAAATCAATTTTTATATAAAAAGTCCCTTTCTTGGAGAGTCCACCAATGTATAATTTATGTGACTACACATAAAATATTATTATACTTATATATCGAACAATAATTCCAAAATTTGTAGCATTCATGAATTTGTTTAATATATATATACAAGTGCAGACATATAATTCAGAACATCAAATAATTTCGTAAATTTTGTTTCGATTGAGTGGCCATAATTTATATATATAAAGATTCTGAGAAGGAGAACAATGGCTTCAGCAGGCAAACTACTTGGCTATTCTGACGTTTCTGTTCATAACACTTCAGAAGATTGCTGGGTTATCATCAATTTTAAGGTATTTATGAATTATTTCGCTTTTCCAATAACTTTTGATTGAATTTTCGTTTCTTGTTTTTTATTTTTATGGATGGCTGAAGTTTCTGGTTTTAATTTATTTCGCTTTTCTATTGAAGAAATTAATTATTTCTTCATTGCAAAATATTATATTTCGGAGTTTTCGGCATAATAAATCGTGTTATTATTCAATATCGTTACTTCAATGCAGTAAATTACTCGTCGGTCAGTAATTATTATTGAATCGTACTCGTAAACTATTATTGAGTTGTATCGTTGCAATAATTGCTCAAAGCATCAGTTATAGTTTTTGGGCGGTCAATATAGCAGTCAACGAATTTCTACAGTGAATAATTGGGGTATTTCAATTGATTTTTTGATGATAAAATCGTATTGAAAGATAATTATTATGTATGTATGAAATTTAGATATGTTTTATATATTCAGTTAATTAGCAAGCACCCAAGTCATATATCCCTTGATCGTCTACCGTTAACCCTCTAATTTGCATGATGAACCAATTTATTGGGATTAATGTATTTATAAATGATTTGTTTTAAAAATTTCTTTCGTAAATATTAATTACTGCAATTACAGGTTTACAACGTAACCAACTTCCTGAGCGAGCATCCTGGTGGCGATCAAGTCTTACTGGAATCAGCAGGTATTGGAAATCATATTATATATTTCCAATTAACAACATATATATTTAATATTTGTTCATTAATTTTGAATATGAAATATAACATATAATTTTAATTTCAGGTAAGGATGCGAGTGAAGAATTTGAGGATGTAGGCCACGGCAGTGCGGCGAGGTTGATGTTGGACGAATTCTACGTGGGAGAGGTCGATCCATCGAGCCATGAAACGAAGCCGAAAGCGACGAGTACTATTGCATCCTCAGGTCCTGTTACAGCTACCAAGGACAAGCCACTGGAATCGAGTAACAATCGTCTCGGCCTGTATTTTGTTGTGGCTTTTGCAATCATAATTCTAGGTATGGGGGTCAATGTGATCAGCCTATCAAGCTAGAGTTTGTTGATGATAATTATAAGGTCGAAGAAAGTACTGGACATGGTCATTAATAATTATACATGTGATAAGATTATTTTGAGTACGTACCTACTCTAATTAATTAAAAGCTTATGATATATTGTTTATCTATTATTGTAATCTTATTATTAATAATAATAATAATTGAAGCTATGCAGAAAGGTTGAATAATTTAGTTATGTATCTCATATATATATATATATATATTTAGAAATCGATTGCGCGCATTCCATGTATCTTGACACTACTAAAATTATAACTAAGAACTCTGTGAGAATACGTACGTACCCATCCATCAAGTAAGATTTTCTACCGGCCTATTCCCCGATCGATCGATACCGCCATACCGGTATCAATTTTTGGTATTTCGGACTCCAAATTTTTGGAGGAATTCTTTGTTTGGAGGATGCATGACATTTAGCAGCGCTGATTTATATTTGCTCTTCTGGAAAAGAAAAAATTAATGTGCTGAATATATGCACAAAACCATGATGCAAGCACCTACTTTAATTTCTTCTGGCAGGTTTTAAGTTACAATGGATATGTTCCTTAATTGATCAGAGTAACACATCATATGTATCCAATATTATAACTTGTACATCCAGAAATTGGTGCGTGTATTTATGAAAGTTGGAAAGTAAATAATTTTTACGAAACGAGTAATAAATAAATAAAATTAATCAAAAGTCATGTACATCAAATAAAAAATTACAGTAATCGAGAAGGAAAAAAAAAATCAAAGAGTACTAGTGCAATGCAAGAAGAGTGAGTGAAGAAGAATTCCTGTACGTAGCAATAAATGAAAGATTTAGAAAAAAATAAAGGGAAGAAAGAAAAGGATGGGAAGAACATGTTGATTTAGGCTTAGACTACATCAATGCGCTGTTTATACAAAAGAAAGTCAAGTGTAATTTATTGATCACGCGTTTGAGCTGTGAGCCACTCAAAAGATCGAAAGCTAAAGAAAATAATTAATGCCGCGCAGTACGTAGACTTCAAATGATATCGTTTGGTTTAAGCATTTATGAGAGCTAGCAAGAAAACAACATATACGTGATCATTTAATTAATTCACTGAAAATGATCATCTTTTGCAAAAAGAAATAATAATGTGGATTAATTAATTACTGAAATCAAGAATAATGCTAAAAGTAAAATTAATATATATATATAAATTCTGCAAATTAATGTTGGGGAGTCTGAAAACAGGTGACGGTTGGAAAATATTAAATGATAATCTCTTGGTCCATTACACAGCAACATACATTTAGTGCTCTAAAGGAGTTGTACAGGACCTACCATGTGGTTTGATGCATATGCATTTTCAGTATAAATACTAGCTCGCTTGAATGGATGATATTCAAGAATTTGTGTGGAGATTGATTGGGTTTCGTTTGATCATAACAGATGATGATGATGAGTGGGTTTTCTCCTACATTTGTGGGTTTGTGTTTGCTGGTTTTGGTTTCTTGTAGTGTTGTTGTTTTTGGTGATCATGTCAATGGAGGTTATGATGATGAGAAGTTGTTGCCTAGGCCTTTTCTTCCCAGGCCTTTCTTAAAGCCACCATTGTTGCCTTTTCCTAAACCTATTCCTATAGGGCTTGGGGGTGGTCTAGGTGGTGGAGGTGGCTTGGGTGGCGGCGGCGGCGGCGGATTTGGCGGAGGAGGAGGGTTAGGTGGTGGCGGTGGTCTGGGTGGTGGTGGAGGTTTGGGTGGTGGTGGAGGTCTGGGTGGTGGAGGTGGTTTGGGTGGTGGTGGTGGGATAGGACATGGTGGTGGTCTTGGTGGTGGAATTGGTCATGGAGGGGGGTTAGGTGGAGGTGGTGGTCTAGGAGGTGGAGCTGGTGGTGGACTAGGACATGGCGGCGGCCTAGGTGGTGGAATTGGTCACGGAGGGGGGCTAGGTGGAGGTGGTGGTCTAGGAGGTGGAGCTGGTGGTGGACTAGGTGGAGGTGGAATTGGTCGTGGTGGGAAGCTAGGTGGAGGTGGTGGTCTAGGAGGTGGAGCCGGTGGAGGTCTAGGAGGTGGAATTGGTCACGGTGGGAAGCTAGGTGGAGGTGGCGGACTAGGTGGTGGGATTGGCCATGGTGGAGGACTAGGTGGAGGTGCTGGTGGTGGACTAGGTGGTGGGATTGGTCACGGTGGTGGACTTGGTGGTGGACTAGGTGGTGGTGGTGGTGGAGGTTTAGGAGGTGGGATTGGTCACGGTGGAGGTCTCGGTGGTGGTGCTGGTGGAGGATTAGGTGGTGGCGCAGGAGGAGGATTAGGTGGAGGTGGAGGTCTCGGTGGTGGTGCTGGTGGAGGATTGGGTGGAGGTGGAGGTGGAGGTTTCGGTGGTGGTGGCGGTTTGGGTGGAGGGGGTGGTTTAGGCGGTGGTGGTGGACTTGGTGGTGGCGGTGGAGGTGGGTTCGGAGGTGGTGGGGGTTTCGGTGGTGGCGGCGGTTTTGGGGGTGGTGGAGGCTTTGGTGGTGGCGGAGGAGCAGGAGGTGGTGGCGGCTTCGGCGGAGGAGGTGGTTTTGGGGGTGGCCATTAATTCCGTCTTCCCCATGTTCCTATCCGTTGTAATATAAACATGCAAGATTTAAACAATATTTATTTCTTTTAATGCTATCTTTTATGAATGATTAATTAATTAAATCTTAGTTTTCATTTAGGTTGAAATAATCCATTTTGCATCATGAATGTAGTAATAAATTATATTAGTAATTGAGGAACACTCTATCCATAGCAATTGAGACACACTTGATGCATTGAATATTTATGTAGACACGAGAGTAATCTTCGCCGCATAATTAGGAAGTAAAGGAAATTAATTGAAAAAGAGAAAAAATTAAAAAAAAAAAAGGTAAATTGAAAATAATATAAAGAATGCGTGCGTTGAATATTTACGTATAGACGTGAAAATATATGAATAATGTTAGATGTATACTTCGGTGTACAGCTTGGTTTACACCATTTCTTATTAATTATAAAACTTTTTTTGATTAACTAGATATTTATTTATTATCATGGTATTTTGCAATTAATGAAGGAAATTAAAAAAATTTTAAGTAAGAGTATAAACCAAAATGTACACTACAAGATGTACATTTAGCATTTTTCGAAAATATATAGTCCTCTTCATGTAATTCAGAGGTAAAGGAAGTTATTTGAAAAAGGAAAACAAATAAAAAAAATGTAAATTGAAAACAGGAAGAAATAAGAATACGGGTGAGTGGGGGCATTTTTGGATCAAGAAAACTAAATCAAGACATTATTTAATTTTTATATGGTCCTTAAGCTTAATTAATAGTAATAGATGTGTAAAATATTCTCCCGAATAAACCGTCAACTCCACAGCTCTATGTTTTTTTATATCGGAGTGTTATTTTCGATTAAATGGATATTTATGTGAACATTTTATATAAAATACATAAAAAATGATATTTTCAATGTAACACAGACAAAAGTCACAAAACCTCCGGGGAGATGGATGAAAAGTTGTAAATCTTTTCCCCAGGGGAGAGGTGTGTCGCTTTTGCAAGAAATATTGCCCTATTACGTTTTGTATTAATTATTTTTAGCGAGATTTTCTAAAATGATATTCCACAAATAAAACATTTATAATAAATTTTGATCTTTTATGTAAATAAAGTTTAATTATGTTAACTTCCCAACTTTATCTTGTAAAAAGTTTTTTTTAATTTAAATTTCTTTTAAACACTTTCTACACAAAAGCATATTAAATTGTCAAGTTGATTATTAATCTCTAAAAATTTATATAAATTATACAATATTTACTTGTCTTGATAAATGAGGGATAACATAATTAATATCGACTAATCAATCTTTAAGCATGTTAATAATGAGATTTATAAATGATTCTTAATCTTAAAGTTTAGAAGAAATTATATATAAATCTGCATGTATATGGTGAAAAGAGAAAAAAAAAAATCAATCCCAAATTTAATCTATCAAACTAACATATTATTATTTTTTATAACCACTTCATATTCTATCAAATTATATTAATAATCACATTTTAATATATCCTTACACAAATATCATCTCTCGAAGTAAGCACAGTCTTAAAGAACACATAAAATTGATAGTGAAATTCAATTAATTAAAACACTACCATCCATATCATTGAAGCAAAACTCTAGTAGTCGATCACAAAAATTATATATATATATATATATATATATATCCTTTAGAGGTAGGCAGAAAATAAATTTTTCAAAAAAAAAAACCACAAATTAAATTTAGCAATACTTAAATAAACACATGTTGAAATTAAGCAATTTTTTTAGAGAAGATACGAAAATAAAAAAAGAAGAATAAAGTAGATAAGAAGAGTTAAAATAAATAAATAAAACTCTTGTAAGAAAGTCTTACGAGTTAATTTTGTAAAAAAAAATCTTTGATTTGACTCAACCTATAAAAAAATATTATTTTAATCAAAAATATTATTTTTCACTCTATATATAAATCAAATCAACTTATCTCATGAACATATCCATGAGATCGTTTCAATTTATATCTATTATAAAAATAAAAGTTATTTTAGGATTGCTAAAAAAAATTATTTTAGGATTTTTAAAAATTAAAATATACAAGAATACATTTATTCAATGAATAAAGTTATTTTTAAAAATAATTGTTTATGGTAGGATCTAATTAATAATTAAATTTTCATTATTTTATTGTCTCTAAAACATATAAATTTTTTCCATAATTCACTCTTAAATACTCTTATTCTTAAAAATAAAAAAAAAACATTACAAAACAATCGAATCGAATCCAAGATATATAGTGCATATTAAAGTTTACAAATAAATTACAGCATATTATATTTCATCCAAATAAGAAAGAAAGTAAATAATAAATATCAATACCACGGGTTGATTAGATTCATATATAAAATTAAAAATAATAATTTTTACATAAAAATAATATTTATATGAATTGAATATGAAATCCGTCACATAAAATCATCACGTAAAATGATCGATGACAACATGATAATTGATAAGCAATATTGTTCCCTTTTCATATGGGCCTAAACTCAATGCCTTCGACCATAAGTCCAAACTTTTCATGGGGATTATTAATCTCTATCAACCACACCTCTATTTCACCATCATCATCCTCATCGTCATTGTAAAACTTCCCCATTTCAATCTCCATCCATCCATCATCTCTCATCTTCGCCATTTTCCCACTTTCTCGCGATACCCTTTGCTCGTTCGCCGTGCGATCTTTTCTTATAACATTGTCGATGAATCTTACCACCGTGTTCGATGAATTAAGGCCATCAATCTTCTCAAGCCAAAACACTAAATATGCAGTATAAGTGGCATTTTTTGACAGAATTCTAGCTTTTATTCTTCCTTGGATGTGGATCCAACCTATAGATCGTAGCTTTGCAACTTCGGCAAATCTAAAGTTTAATTATATTTATAAAAATATTATTTTATGCAAACAAGTAAATGCAAGTTAAGTTCATTTCGTGACATCTGAAAAGTCATAACTATGCCCTATCATTATTTTTTGGTGTCACATTATCAATCTTAACAAAATAAAGTAAATTTAAAATTATTGTATCAAAACCAAAACTTAAAAATTTAGTTAACAAAAATCTAAAATTGAACAAGTTAATGGACAAGAAACTATTTTCATATATATATTAATTCCTATTATCCTATATCTATATTATTATATATTTAACTGGATTCGAACCTGGATTTGGAGTGTGGAATAAAATCCCAACAACCTTTCCATGAAATCAGAAGTTGTCTTGCTCCAACCATAAAGCATTTCTTTCCATCGATCTTGTTAAGGGAAAAGCTCTGATATTTACATTTCACAAGATTAAAATAAAGTATTAGAAGTTGTTAGTTTGCTTAGTTGTTTAGTCAGCTTAATCAGTTAGTTAATTGAAGTTAATGAGCTGGCAATTAGCTGTCATGCTTAGTCATAATTGGGTTTTAGTATAAATAGCTCGGTTTTCTTTTACTCTGTAATTCTTCTTCTTCAATGAATGAATTCTATCGATTCTTCTTCAATGAAATATTTTCTTTTTCTAATATGGTATCAGAGAGCTAGATCTAGCGTAGCTCTGATTTTCTGATCGATTTCGTGATTTCAATCTTATCACATTTATTTTTTTTGTGCTTCTTCGACGATGGTACGAGGCGGAGGAGGTGTGATTGCAAACAATAACAATAATCCAGTTCAGATGAATCAGATGAATCGTGTATCTACAGAAGATTCAAGTAGTTCGTTTATTTTTTTTGCAAAATGGAGATCATCTAGGTTTGGTTCTTGTTCCTAATCGGTTAACCATATCGAATTACAACACATGGAGTCGAGCTATGGTTATGGCATTGACAGCAAAGAATAAGCTAGGTTTTGTGGATGGTTCGATTTCTCGTCCTTCGTCTGATGATTTGTTATACGGAGCTTGGACGAGATGCAATAGTATGGTTACTTCCTGGATTTTGAATTCTGTGGTACGAGAAATTGGTGATAGTTTAATTTATATGACCACTTGTCGAGAAGTCTGGGTTGATTTACGAGATCGATTCGTTCAGAGTAATGCTCCACGGATTTATCAGCTTAAAAAGTTTCTCAGTGGCTTACATCAAGGATCCATGGACATTAGTACTTATTATACAAAATTGAAGACGCTTTGGGATGAATTGAGAGATTATCAACCAGCCTCGACTTGTCAGTGTGGTTCAATGAGGGAGTGGATGAATTATCATAATCAAGAATGTGTAATGCAATTTCTAATGGGATTGAATGATTCTTATGCTCAAGTGCGTGCACAACATCTGATGATTGATCATCTTCCAGTTATTTCTAAGGTTTTTTCACTTGTCATTCAGGAGGAACGACAACGATCAATACATTCTGATGTTCTGAAATTAGGAGTTGATACTAACATGGATGCATTTGTTGCTGTAGCAAATATGAGAAAGTTTCAGAATTCAAAGGGAAAGTTTGGTGGACTTCTTTGTTCACACTGTGGTTTTACGAATCATACAGTTGATAGATGTTATAAGTTGCATGGATTTCCCCCTGGACATCATAAATATAATCCAAAACAAGTTCCAGGTAGGGTTCAACCTGGTCAGACATTTGTTACAACTGAAAAACATCCTCAAGGGAAAGTACAAGCTTGTCAAACATATGGCGTATCTGAGGATTCTTTTGGTTCTTCAGTTGATCGTTTAACTCCTAATCAATGTCAGCAACTTATTGAAGTTCTTTGCTCCAAGTTGCCTGTCAAGAATAACTTCATCATGGAACAATCGTAGCAAGAGTCAATGGTGTCCTGTTTCAATGGTATCTATTCTTTGTCACATACTTTTCCTACCATTAAGCATTCAGATTGGGTAATAGATACTGGAGCAACTCATCATATATGTTGTTCTCTGTCTTTGTTCATTACCTCTAGGCCTTTTAACTCTAAGGTCGTACTTCCTAATAATTCTTCCATTCCTTTTACACAAGTTGGTACCGTTCATCTGTCAAATGATCTTATTCTTCATGATGTCTTGTTTGTGCCACAATTTCATTTAATCTGCTTTCCATCAGTGCACTCACCAAATCTCTTTCTTGCTCAGTTTTCTTTATTTCTGATCTTTGTCAAATCCAGGATACCAACAAGATCAAGGTGATTGGAATGGGTAAGAGAATTGGAAACTTATACGTCTTCAACAAATCAGACAGTCCTTCCACAATACTCTGTAATACAGCTAGTATAGCAAACATTTTATGGCATTTTCGTATGGGACATCCATCTTCTATTACAATTTCTGTTACTGATAACCATTTCCATTTTACTCCTATAAAAGACGATGATTCCCATTGTTCTATTTGCCATTTATCAAAACAGAAATGTTTACCTTTTGTTGCGCAACATAATGTTTGTGATACTTCTTTCCAACTTATACACATTGATATTTGGGGACCTTTCAATCCTATGACTGTTGAAGGATATAAGTATTTTCTTACCATTGTAGATGATCATTCCCGATTCACCTGGATTTATTTGTTGAAAGCTAAGTCTGATATGCGCAGTGTTTTTCCTGTTTTTTATCAAATGATTCATACTCAGTTTGGTGTTCAAGTTAAGGGTGTTCGGAGTGATAATGCTCCAGAACTCAATTTTACTACTTTCTTCCAACAAAAGGGCATTGTTCATTTTCATTCTTGTGTTGAGAGACCTCAACAAAATTCTGTTGTTGAGCAAAAATATCAACACATATTGAATGTGGCTCGAGCACTTTTATATCAATCCAATTTGCCTCTTGTTTACTGGGGTGATTGTATTCTTACAGCTGTTTATCTCATCAACCGCATGCCTTCACATATTCTTAAACAGAAACCTCCTTTTGAGTGGCTATATCAAAGAACTCCATCATATTCTCATCAGAAAGTCTTTGGATGTTTGTGCTATGCATCTACTCTACCTTCTTCTCGTGATAAATTTTCTCCTAGAGCTACTAAGTGTGTTTTCATAGGTTACCCCCTGGTTATAAAGGTTTTAAGTTTTTAAATTTGGACACTAATGAATGCTTTATCTCCAGGGATGTAATCTTTTATGAAGATATTTTTCCTTTCCAACATAATCCTTTTGTCTCATCCTCTTCTGATTTTTTTTTGTGAGAAAGTTTTACCTTTACATTCTTCTGCTCCTTCTCAGTTTTCTCTCATAGACAGTTTCAATCAATGTACTCGTTCTCGGCGGAGCATTACTACTCCACATCGGTTGCGAGATTATCATTGCTATACTGTCTTTTCTCCACTTTCTATTTCTACTGCTCATCCTTTATGTTCATATCTTACTTATCACCGACTTTCTCCTTCCCATCGTGCTTTTGTTCATAGTGTCTCATCTATCATTGAACCAGAGCATTATTCTCAAGCTGTTGTCATTCCAGAATGGAAGGACGCTATGGCAGAGGAACTTAAAGCTTTAGAACTTAATGGCACCTGGTCCATTGTTTCATTGCCTTCTGGAAAGTATGTTATTGGTTGTCGTTGGGTGTATAAAGATAATTTTTCTGCTGATGGTTCTTTGCAGCGTTATAAAGCTCGTTTGGTAGCTAAAGGTTATACCCAACAATAAGGCATCGATTATCTTGAAACTTTTTGTCATGTTGCTAAACTTGTTACAGTTAAAGTCTTTCTTGCTATAGCTGCTGTTAAGGGCTGGTTTTTTTTACAGCTTGATGTTAATAATGCATTCCTCCATGGTGATTTATCGGAGGAAGTCTATATGTGTTTGCCTCCGGGGTATTCTCGACAGGGGGAGGTATTGTCAATCAATGCTGTATGCAAACTTCACAAATCCATTTATGATTTGAAGCAAGCGTCTCGACAATGGTTTGCTAAATTTTCTACTACACTATTGAACATTGGTTTTTCTCAATCTCATGCGGATAATTCGTTGTTTTTACGAACTCAAGGCAGCACTTTTATTGCTCTCTTAGTGTATGTTGATGATATAGTGATTGCTACTAATAATGAAGCCGCAGAAGCAGAATTAAAGGAGTTTCTTAATAAAAAGTTTCGTTTGAAGGATTTGGGTGATTTGAAGTATTTCTTGGGTATTGAAGTGGCTCGGTATTCCAGTGGTATTTCTATTTGTCAAAGAAATTATGCTCTTAAAGTGCTTGATGATGCCGGTCTTTTAGGTTGTAAGCCTAGGTCTACTCCAATGGATGCGCATACCAAACTTACTCATGATGCTGGAGAGTTGCTGTCTGATTCTTTTCCTTATAGGCGATTGATTGGTAGATTGTTATATCTTACAATTACTCGGCCTGATTTGACTTATGTAGTTAATACGTTGAGTCAATTTGTTTCACAACCACGGACTTCTCATATGACTGCAGTTTCAAATGTCCTGAGATATATTAAGGGAACAATTGGTCAAGGTTTATTTTATAAAAGTAAATATGATCTTAAACTCCAGTTCTTCTCTGATGCTGATTGGGGGGCTTGTTTGGATACTAGACGATCCGTTACTGGATTTTGTGTGTTCCTTGGTGAGTCCATGATTTCTTGGCGATCCAAGAAGCAGCAAACTGTTTCTAAATCATCAGCAGAAGCTGAATACAGGTCCATGGCTGCTTCTACTTGTGAAATCATGTGGATTAGTTCCTGTAGTGACCCGTATCCGTAATTAGCGATTAATGAGTATATTAATCGTTTAATAATGTTGGATTAAGTAAAATGTAATTAAGGAAATTCCTAAAGGGCTAACGGAGTCCATAAATGGATCCAGGACACTCAAAATAGCTGGGAAGGTCCCGAGGGTCCGGAGGGTTCGAAAGCTCCGAACCAAGTCAGGAGGTTCCGAACGGGATCGGAGGCTCCGATCGAGATCGGAAGCTCCGTCGGTGAGATCGGACGTTCCGATCGGGACCAGGGCACGTGTCATTGCTGACATCAGCAAGGTGACATCATGGCTGACGTAATATTGGGCGATCGGACGCTCCGAAGATGGGATCGGAGGTTCCGATCGTGTTCGGACGTTCCGAACCGGGTTCGGAGGCTCCAAACTTCGTCTATAAATAGGGGGCCGAGATTTCATTTTCAAGTGCACCTTTCCCTCTCTTCTCTCTGATTCCTAAGCCTTTTAAATCAGATCTAGGGAGATCTAGGCATCCAATGAGGAATCCGGAAGTGGCATAGCGATCCAGGCGTCGTAGCGGAGCTGAGGCCTAGTTTTGAGACAATTGTCATCAGCGGACTGACGACGGACGCAGGTATAGCTATGGTCTCTTTAAATTATTTAGGAGTATGCAATAGCTTAGTTAAGGTTTTTAGAGCTTAAATAATGATGCATGGATATTTGCATTGTAGAGTGGATGATAGGCTGGGAACTTAGAGTGGGATTGCTAGGACTGCCTGTAGTAAGGTACGTAAGTACAGACTGAGATAGCCAGCGGGTTTTGCATGCTTTTATGTTGCATTTGTGTGTCATATTATTATGCAGCATGTGCATATCATATTGTGTCTGTCCATCTTATGAGATGAGCCATGTAGGGCCGCTCTGCCCTGTCTGGACGGGTGGTGTCTAGTGCCCAATGACTGACGGGTCATGGGTGATTAGCATCTGGAGACACAGTCCACGTCCTATAGGAATGAGCAGCGTACACAGGGTTGCTCCCCGGGTTGTACCACTCATGTCCTAGGCGCCATTACTGAGCAGTTGTATATAGTTATTCTAGATATGGATACCCTATCATTTGCATGCATCATATTTGTAAGTTTTACCCAGTGCTTTCGTATTAAGCTTAGAGATCACGTCCAGTTTTTTCTGTGTATCTGGACACCCCATCCGACGGGGCAGGTGTAGGTGCAGGGTGGAGCACCAGGAGCTTGGATTGGCCAGCAATCAGTGAGGACAGCGAGATTAACTATAGGTTTTGCCTTTAGGGTTTATTTATTCGATTGAGTTGTATAATCAAATTTATTTAACCGGTTGTATTCTGCCGGTCTGCTTTTATTTAAGTCTTCCGCAGCGATTTATTTTAATGCATGCTTAATTATGCTCTTAACTCTGATTAGGTAGTGGATCCGGGTAGGGTCGCTACATTTATTGGTATCAGAGCGCATGCATGCAAGAGACTTGGGATATAGTATTAAGACTTTGGGTTATCCTTATAGGATTGATGAGACCTTGGAAGAGGTGATGATGCGACGATTAGTTTGCCTAGATACTATCATCATCGGCAGGATTTCTGAAGATTTGGCTTATGGGATACCAGCAAAGGCGGACATGAGTGATGGATCGTGTTCGAGTTTTCAAGATTTCTACTCAGATGGATCCTAGTTTTGGATCGAGTACCGGATGCCAGAGTCAGTGGTATAGGATTGGTGGGGACTTACTTGATACTTGCATCTGTACAATCATTACCATGATGACACTACTCTGAAGATTCTCCACTAGTAGTTAGAGAGATTGTCATTAAATTCATGCAGAACATGGTTTTGCTGGTATGTTTGTATCGATACTTTTGGTACAGGTACGAGAAACTTCATGTTCAAAAGCGTGATATGAATACAAGAAGAACGCTGATGGTAGATCGTGATCAGAAGGGGCTGACTGACATGCACTGACGCAGAGCATAGCCGGTTAGCTATCACGAGCCATTTCTCCGGAGTTCTTCGTAGGAGGACATGTAGAGAGACTTGGTCGAGAGTATGCTTGTATCGATGCATGTGTCGATTAGAAGCTTCATGCTCAAGAAACAAAGACTAGTACGATGATTTAAATACTGCATTGATGTAGTTGTAAACAGTATTTCAGTTGTAATGAATCATCATACTTTGGTTGTATCATTTCAAGATCGATTGTACATTTCATTGTATTTTGAATATTGTATGTATTACATGAGATTGTAATAAATAAAATTGTACATAACTTGAAATAAGTGATACATGTTTTATTTATCCAGCAATTCGTGGATGATTGCATGATTGTGCGGAAGTTTGGATTGGGTCTAGTTGATTAGCGTTCAACTATTGCAGCTCATGGGATTTGAGTGGGCCGACTGTGACAGTGTGACTTGCGGTTAGTCTAGGCGTTTTCCTAGGATTGACCTAGTTAGTCAGTGGACTATGTTAGTGCCAGCGATGGGTGGACTCATCTAGAGGCATTAAGCGTATTGTTTGGTTTAGAACGTTGAACTTTGTTCTAGGTTGTTTCCTTAGAACAGGCTGTCTGACCTTTGTTAGGTTGAGGCTTGTGATGATGGGCTTTCATCGGGATACCAGGTCCAGTATATGCCGAGAGTTGTGGACTATGACCATAACTAGACGTGATGGGGCGCGACCCTATGCCAGCTTTACCTAGGAGCTTTCGTGCTTCAGGAGATGGCGGTGGGAAGGCTTCTCAGTATAGGGATTTGGTGACAGTCACGACGAGGTATGACCTTGGATTAGAGATCAGGTTTGATATCGATGGTTTGATATCATCTGGTGTGCCAGAGATATAGTTTGAGTGTTCTGCTATGGGAACCAGTCATGGAGGGATTTCCTTGACAAGTGTGTACTCTGAGCAAATAGGTTTTAACCTTTGAGTTACTGCTAGACGTGTGAATCTAGTAGGAAAAAGGATTTCTACCAGCGATGACTAGGGGTTGTCATCAGAGTTGTGGTTAGAATTTCCTTGTGATAGGAATTATCCAAGATACTGGATGGAATGTTGTTTTAAGACTTAGACTCGAATACGAGGACTACTCCATGATGATTGACTTCATCTGTAATAGATTATGTCAGACGCTAAGGATTGTACAGAGCTATCTGAGATATGAGGGAAGCGTGGCCTATACCCTTGAAGCCTTGGTGGTTGTCCAGGTGGGTTAACATGGTAAGCTACCTTAGTCTTAAATTGTTGCACAATCTTAAGCGAGGGATGTAATCAGGAGAGTGTTCGAAGATTGTAAGAATCTTGGAGATTCGTTAGTTATGATTCTGAATTTGACGAATCGTGATATTCATCCTGGATGAATGAAGCAAGGATAGTTAGTGCAGTGTTTGCGCTATGTACTGTCTGATATTTTCAGAGATTGAGCGTAGGATTTTTCATGGGATGGAAATGGGCTTAGTTTATCTTGATGTTTGCCTTGGGTGAACAAGACAACGATTAGTAGTGCTAAGGTGACACGGGATCTGTGCTAGTGACTACTAGTGGTTATTGGGTAACTCTGTCAGAGTTAGGATGATTAAGTTCAGAATACGAAGCAGCGGCTAGTAGTGCTGAAAAGGCGCAGGACTTGTGCCAAGTAAACTACTCATGTACTGTGATCTGACACCATTTGGAAATGGTTCTTTGTGGCAGCTGAGTCATGGTTATTGACCAAGCCATTAGGTTGGATGATAAGTAGATCGACGGGTTCGATTGGTTGAGCTAATCAAGGTTGATCAGGATGTAGCAATTAAGAAATACCTGAGATAGTATTTTGTCGAGTAATGCTTATGGGATGAGTACTGAATACCATCTCAGAAAAATTGGAGATTTGAGTTATTTAGTCTCAATGATCGCCAGAGATGAATCTTCTGGGATTGCTGTAATCGGGAACGATTGCAAGTGGACTTGTATGATCAAGTTAGGTGCTAACTTGACAGTGGAGACAAGCAAGGGAGTTGGTAGTTTCCAGTATAGTGCATTCTTGTTAAGAAGGAAACTGATATTGATCCAATCAATTGCTTAGTGATAGCAATAGGTCAGAAAAGGATCATGTTGTTGTTTCATGTGAGAGTTTTTCATTGAACAACAATAGTGAAGATTGTTGACCGGAAATTTTGGTTAAGTGAGGGCATCTATGTGTGCCATTGTGTTTGGATCCGACGAGTAGTTGGAAATGCTAATGGACATTAGCAAGGAAACATCAGTTGTCTGATCTATGTGACATTAGTTAGGATCTGATCCTCGAGATCTAGCAGGATGTGTCACTAGTCTTCTAGCATGTGATGAACGATGTCTCTGAAATGATAGAGATAGTAGAATTTCGACTTAGTAGCCAACAAGATTGTTGTGGGAATTGAAGATTTTGCAAGATAGCGATGAAGAAACTTTGTTCTTTCTAGTCGACAAGCCACATCAGTGCGGACCATTCGTCAAGGATATTGTGCTTTAGCAATGGACGATATTCAGATGTGCGTCGGGTGGCAAGTTACTTCGAGCACAAGTACTTCCCAGGATTGACTAGGGAATCGACGAATTAGATCGTTCAGTGCTGAGATTGATGCGTTCGACAAGGAAGCGATTTGACTATTGAGAATCCGTTGGGATTTAGTTCCAGGATCAGTATGTTCAACCTTGGGAGGTTGGTATAAGCTGATGGTATTATCAGAGACTCTGAGTTGAGTTATACCAGGTGCAATGACTGTCGAATTTTGAGACGGAATAGGAAGCGTTTCCATATATCTGTGCACTGTGGAATGTCTCAGTCGAGCATATTGGTGGAAACTTGCCTTAGTCTTGATGTGTGTACAGTGGTTGCGATTATGTATAACTATCAGGAGGATGTTTATCGATCAAATTCATGAGGTGAATAACCTATGATCGAGATGATGTAGATCATCAGAGGCGTGATGACTTCCATTGCAATGTATGCGTGATTTCGCAGGCCAATGGCTAGGAGATGACGTAGCGTCATAAATTGCAAGTGATGATAGTTATCATCAGGGCACAGTGTTGAGGTTATGCTAAGAAACGTGGACAACATAATGTACTAGACATGATGGTTTAAGTTCCCAGTATTCCTTGGGAAGTCGGTTGTGCTTCAGGGAGAGTGGGGAGGGTAACCAGTCTAGGAAACATTGTGAGCAGTTACGTTGAAATATAGACTTTAGTGTTTTCCTGACTAAAGGTGTTGAGCACCGAGAAATTTTGAAACCATTAGATGGTTAGATTCGATAAATAATTCGACGAATGTTGTAAACCAGTCAGTTCATGACTTGGTCTTTGTTAGTCTAAAATTACTTTGAGACGATGATCTCGGTCAAGCGGATGTTTGTATCCTTCGTGGTCAGGAAGATCGTGGTCCGAGTGAAAGATGTATCAGTGTTACGATACTCTAGCGCTAGGGAAGTTCGACTGTCGACCAGTAGCGCAGTAATCTTCAGTGAAAGAATATTAATGCGGTTAAGCAGTAATGGAGCTTCTAGGGAATTCGACGAGAGTGTGAATGTGTCGGAAGCTATTTCGACCAGACACTCAAATAGTGGTATATCTTACGTTCTCGAGGTATTACCTTAGATTTCGAGGACGAAATCTTTTAAGGGGGGAGAATGTAGTGACCCGTATCCGTAATTAGCGATTAATGAGTATATTAATCGTGTAATAATGTTGAATTAAGTAAAACATAATTAAGGAAATTCCTAAAGGGCTAACGGAGTCCAGAAATGGATCCAGGACACTCAAAATAGCCGAAAAGGTCCCGAGGGTCCGGAGGGTTCGGAAGCTCCGAACCAAGTCAGGAGGTTCCGAACGGGATCGGAGGATCCGAAATCAGGATCGGAGGCTCCGATCGAGATCGGAAGCTCCGTCGGTGAGATCGGACGTTCCGATCGGGACCAGGGCACGTGTCATCGCTGATGTCTGCAAGGTGACGTCATGGCTGACGTAATATTGGGCGATCGAACGCTCCGAAGATGGGATCGGAGGTTCCGATCATGTTCGGACGTTCCGAACCGGGTTCGGAGGCTCCGAACTTCGTCTATAAATAGGGGGCCGAGATTTCATTTTCAAGTGCACCTTTCCCTCTCTTATCTTTGATTCATAAGCCTTCTAACTCAGATCTAGGAAGATCTAGGCATCCAATGAGGAATCCGGAAGTGGCATAGCGATCCAGACGTCGTAGCGGAGCTGAGGCCTAGTTTTGAGACAATTTTCATCAGCGGGCTGACGACGGATGCAGGTATAGCTATGGTATCCTTAAATTATTTACGAGTATGCAATAGCTTAGTTAAGGCTTTTAGAGCTTAAATAATGATGCATGGATATTTGCATTGTAGAGTGGATGATAGGCTGGAAATCTAGAGTGGGATTGCTAGGACTGCCTGTAGTAAGGTACGTAAGCACAGACTGAGATAGCCAGCGGGTTTTGCATGCTTTTATGTTGCATTTGTGTGTCATATTATTATGCAGCATGTGCATATCATATTGTTCCTGTCCATCTTATGAGATGAGCCATGTAGGACCGCTCAGCCCTGTTTGGACGGGTGATGTTTAGTGCCCAGTGACTGATGGGTCATGGGTGATTAGCATCTGGGAACACAGTCCACGTCCTATAGGAATGAGCAGTGTACACAGGGTTGCTCCCCGGGTTGTACCACTCATGTCCTAGGCGCCATTACTGAGCAGTTGTATACAGTTATCCCAGATATGGATACCCTATCATTTGCATGCATCATATTTGTATGTTTTACCCAGTGCTTTCGTATTGAGCTTAGAGCTCACGTCCAGTCTTTTCTGTGTATCTGGACACCCCATCCGACGGGGCAGGTGTAGGTGCAGGGTGGAGCACCAGGAGCTTGGATTGGCCAGCGATCAGTGAGGACAACGAGATTAACTGTAGGTTTTGCCTTTAGGGTTTATTTATTCGATTGAGTTGTATAATCGAATTTATTTTACCGGTTGTATTCTGCCGGTATGCTTTTATTTAAGTCTTCCGCAGCGATTTATTTTAATGCATGCTTAATTATGCTCTTAACTTTGATTAGATAGTGAATCCGGGTAGAGTCGCTACAGTTCCCTTCTCAAAGATTTTGGATTACATAGTGCTGAACCAGCGATGCTCTTTTGTGATAATCAAGCTGCTATACACATTGGTTCAAATCCTGTTTTTCATGAACGTACCAAGCACATTGACATTGATTGTCATATTATGCGTGAACAAGTGCAGTTGGGTGTTGTCAAGTTGATGCATGTTACTTCAGAAAACCAATTAGCTGATTTGTTTACTAAGCATTTGCTGCCATCTCGTTTCAAGATTCTTTTGGTCAAGATGGGAGTGCATAATATCCACTCACCTCTTGAGGGGGAGTATTAGAAGTTGTTAGTTTGCTTAGTTGCTTAGTCAGCTTAATAAGTTAGTTAATTGAAGTTAGTGAGCTGGCATGCTTAGTCATCATTGGGTTTTAGTATAAATAGCTCGGTTCTCTTTTACTATGTAATTCTTCTTCTTCAATGAATGAATTCTATCGATTCTTCTTCAATGAAAGATTTTTTTTTTCTAATATAAAGTTCTTACATAATAATAATTCATTAAAAAAAAACAGGAATATATAACAACTATTTTGTTGTGGCGTGTCTTACTGGCACGAAAACCGGGCAAATTAATAATAAATGGATGGTTTATAATACATCGAAACAATTTTTACGATACTTAAGACAAAAGTTAACGTATGAATGTCAATTTAACAATAATTGAGTTCTTTCCTTTTTCTTCTTAGAATAATTAGGTGCAACACTTTTTATCAAATACTAATAATTTGGTGTAATAGTACCTGCCATTTGGACTACACCAACTGTACTTTAAATTTTTTTTTTACTTGTTTCAATTATTTGCATTCTTACAAGAATACCCAAGAGACCCAGTCGTCTTGGGTGCAAATATCATGGGATTGTATGAGATGTTTGGTTAATTACTTAATTATGTCAGATTTAGTTAATTACATTATTATATATCGTTATATTCGGAAATATATATATGCACACTGCACACATTCAAGAGACCTGCCTAATATGTTTCTTTTGATAAAGTAGTGATTCATTTCCATATTTTCTTATTCTTTTGATCATCGAATATAAAGATTCAACAAACTTGAATATTTGCTACGAAAACACCTTCGGATCGCATAGTAGATAAACAACTACTCTAACTTGTTTACATTAACAAATTTTTTTTTTTAAAAAAGAACAAAATTTCATGTATAAGCAAGCATGCAGAGAGTGTGAAATAAATTTAAACCATAAATTATAAAAGAAAAGAAATCTATCAAGAAACAATATCCAAAATACGAATATAAACAGTACTACTACTACACACACACACATATATAAATAAGAATTAAATTAAATGATCACACTGGTAATTGGAGAGTATATATATAGTTTACGTACCATTTTTCCTCCATCAACAAGAACAGGAGAATGACATAGATGGAAATACAAGTCCTTCTTGGTGGCGTATTTGAGAGGAGAAACTGATTTGGAAATGATATCTGGACAATCACAAGGGAGAAATCTCTCCCAAACAGCGTCGGATTCGACCGCGGATTTGAATTCTTTCGACACGATCGATGATCTTGAAGCATCCGGCGGCGATGTCAATGATAGAATCTCAGAAATGCATCCCTCAGGCAACCTCGCAAAAGGGTCCATTCCCCAAACTAGCGAATCAAGAATTTGGAACTTAATTCCCCTAGACGCTATAGAATCTTTTGTTTATATTTGTTGTTGTAAGATAATTAAGAAAGGTGCATGACGCTTGTATATTATATATTATATTTATATACTTGAAAAAAATGTCAATAGATGTTGAACCAAAAGGACTTTTGTCTTTGTAGAGTGTAATATTATTGTGTTAATTATTTAACTTATTTTACCAAACATTATAGAATCGTCTCTTCATCTTTGTCAATCTTGTTCAATAAACTAAACCTTTCGAGTATATATATTATTTTATTTTATTGGACGTACGATCTTATTGTATTTTATTACCCAGAGATCATAGATTTTTGCAACTAGATTAAGGGAGTGTTTGCAATGGATTGTTTTTTTTTTGTAGAAGTGATTAATTTATAGATTATAAAAAAATTAAGAAAAATCAAAAGTTGGTAGTGTTTGGAAACAAATGTGAAAATCTAAAAATCAAAGTTGGGTAGTGTTTGATAAATAAGTGATTAAAGTGATTTTAACAATGACCTTCTTATTAAAATCACTTTTGGAGAATCATAATCATCACATGACTAGCTTTTGGATTTCAATTAAGTTAAACATAAGCTAACACATAATCTAGGTTTAAGAAACATACAAAAATAATTTTTTTTAAGCCAAAAGCTAACAATCAATTTTTTATAGTGATTGCAAACACTTCCTAATATTAATGTTTCATGGTTTGGTTATGATCATTAATTGCTATAGATGTTTTTTTGTTTTATTAATTATTTTGATCTGGTGCATGTACGTGCTCTTATTTATCGTACTAATTTGTCAAATATGCACGCATTCGCAGTAAAGGCTAGCTTTGTGACACTGCCGAGCCAAAGAATATTTATATGGACTAGCTACGTTTATATATTAGTTGTAAAAACTAAAAATTAAAATATTTATATTGATTCATAACTTTTTATGTATACTACTAAAAATCACGTGCGTTGCACGTGGAAAACTTTTTATTTTCGATAAACTTTGTTAAATAAATGAATTGAGATGAGATGAGAAGAGAAGATATAAACATGCAGTTGATTAATAATTTTCATGATATTTTAGTAAATATTAAATTCAATGTAATATGATATTTACAATATGCATTATAAAATGAGTGCGAAAAATCTTTGTTTAAATATTTTATATGTTACAAGTCTAATTGAATTTATAGACGTTGCAAATAATGGTTGTAACAAATACTATAATTTTGTATAAATCAGACATTGAGAAAAATATATAATTTGATATCATGACATATTTAATAAATAAAATTTAAGAAAAAATATAATAAATAATACATAGTGTTGAAAAATTATTTTACCATTACTAATTTTGAGAAAATAATAATAATAATACATATAATATATTCTAAACTTTAAATTAAATTACAGCGTCTTTTCTTTTTTTATATAACCATTTTTTATTCTTTCATTATTTTTTCGTTTGTCATCAATTATTTGTTCTTAAAAAAACTAATTTTCTCATCATCTTCGATAATTATTCTTGTGATGTCTTCTCTATCAATTATTTTTATTTTTATTTCTTTTATTTGATTCTTTTGTTGAATTATGCTGAAATAATTTCTTACAAAAGTATAAATAATTTCATTTTCTTCAACCTTCATTCTTGTGTTATTATCTTTTATTACTTGTAAGTCAATTAATATATTTAATAATCAATGTGTAATTGAACGTTTTTTATAAAATTAATTTCATGCTAAGTTTTTCAAAATCTACTATTGCAATAATTTTTGTTGCTAAATCTTTGCTCGAATTTTGAATGATTTTATTAACATTTCATCTTATATTTCAACCGTCTTATCCATTTTGAGAATAAATGTATATTATTTTTTATTTAGTATCTCTAAAATCTTGTAGTATACTGAACTACTGAAGTGATGTTGTCCTATAAATAAAGAAAATTTTATTAGAAATTTGTAATAATATATAGGACTGAGAGTTTGCTACTTTACCAAAAGCTATAACTCGTGGTACGTAATAGTGCAATTCAAATCTTTTAAACCGCACAGTAGCCAAACGTCATTGTTCGTTTGTTTTACCCAGCAAGGACAATTATTGCACTAAACAATCTTCATTGCACTCCTTGTAATCAATGAGAATCGAACTCATGACATTAACTCTGATGTCAATTGTAGGATCGATCGCTTGTCATTTTACCAAAAGCTTACACTTTCAATGTTCATCACTTACAGTCATCGTTATTCTATAGCTATATATATTTACAGTTTAAAATAATATATTATCAATAACGCATGTTAGCCTATAGATATAATGTTTAATATAGTTTTATTTTGGCACAATATTTATTGATTCGTATGCAATTATTAACTCGAGTTTCCATTATTTGGTTGATTAATATTGAGCAAGTATGACATGTTTGGTACCATGCATTTGTTTTATTTTATTTCTTATGTATGTATGCTCTGAATCAATATAATTTATTATTTATTTGCTAATAAGTTAGATATATTAATCAAATTACTTGTTTTACGAGTATTGATTTATGTAATAATAATAATCATAATAATAATAATAATAATAATAATAATAATAACATATATAATGCATTCTAAACCTTAATTTAAATTATTAATAAATATTTTTTTCTCTATATGTTGAATTTTTATCCTTTTCACGATTTTTTTTTCCATTTATCATACATTATTTTTTCTCTATGAAAAAGTCAATATTCTTTTCATTTTTATTAATAGAAATTTATATGGTGGGTTTGGTCAAACGCGAAGATCCACCGGGGCCTGTTTGTGAACACGTTTGAGCGAGTCTAAACTCGTCTCTCCAAGGCGGGTTTAATACAAGACTAATTTTAGACCCGGTTCATTATCATTTTTTTATTGAAGTGTTGTCGTCGTTCTTTAAATAAAGTATATTTTATAATAATTGGTAATAATATACTATTTGAAAGAAAAAATAATTACATGTTTAGTTACGGAATCAATATAATCTTTAACATTGCAACTAATAAAAAAATTTACAATATTTTCCAACAATATAACCCCCGAGTTTCAATATTTTTATCATTTATGGTTATCATTATTTTATATCTACATTAATAGTTTAGAATAAGACATTATCAATGACTTATGTAAGCTTATAAATATAGTATTTAATGTAGTTTTACATTGTCACAATAAATTAAATATTTATTTTGTAATATCTTATCTTTTATGTTGATTATTTATTTTGTGACTATTGATTTATGAAAAACAAATATAATATAGATAATGCATTCTAAACCTTAATTTAAATTATTGCGCAATTATTTATTCCTTTTATATTTTGAATTTTTCTCTCACTTTTTTTTTTCCATTTATCATCCGTTTTTTATTTTTCAATGAAAGAATCAATATACACATCATCTTAATAGAATTTTTGTGATGATGTCTTTCTCCATCAATCATTTACATTTGACTATCGTTATTATTTTATTTTTTCATGGGACATACGTTTTTTATTCCTAAAAATTTTTATTTATAAGAATAACAATAATTTCATCGTTTTCAACTACATTCTGGTATGTACTGTCTTCTATTACTTGTATTTCAATATCGTTAATGATTGACGTAATTGTTGGACATCATTTTTTTCTTTTTAATTCACTAGTAGAATTTCTGCATTTTACTTCGCATATTAACTGAAGTTGTAGGTAGATAAGTAGCGAAGTAGATGCACGTGAAGTAATATGGTACTATTTTACTTCGCTTAATAACCGAAGTCTTAGCCATGAAATTACCGAAGTCTTTGGCCGATTCACGGAGTCAAAAACGGTTCATGATTTGACCGGTTACGAAGTAAAAGCATGACTTTTACTTCGGCATTTTCATTATGTGATGAAGTAAATATCTGTGACTTCGACATTTACGTTGACTGGCGAAGTAAATACATGTCTTTTACTTCCGTCGTTTCATTAAGTGACGAAGTAATAGAAAATATATGACTTCGGTATTTACATTGACTGAGGAAGTAAAATCATGTCTTTAACTTCGACATTTTCATTATGTGACGAAGTAAATGTTCTATTTAACTTCACATGTTATGCAATTTTATGAAGTAAAAACATGCCCATTACTTCAGCAGTTTCGTTAACTGTCGAAGTAATAAAGTATATATGGCTTCAGCTTTTACATTGACAGATAAAGTAAAAATATATGTTTCAATAAATCAAAATGAAACAATTTTAATTAGATACAGGAACATCACAATATATATTTTTGAAACATAAAATATACTAATTAGATTGATAAATTATCCATCCAAAAATTACGAACATCCGTAAATCCACAAGTACATCCGTAAATCCACAATTATGCATCCACGAATCCACGAGTATTTCCACAAAAGTAAAAGTGTTCTAACAAGTATATTCAATAATTCACTAAGAAAAAACGCAGATTTTTCCCAACGTGCATGACCAATTTAGGAACCTATATATGAGTAGACGAATTCATTCCATTTACTTCTAACTTCATCAAATTGAGCTTGGTTGTAATATTGCTTCGTGATGGATCCTGAAATTGAAATGTAAAAAATAAAATAGATCAAATTGAAATTCAAGATCGAGGATACATATTTGTCGGTTCACAAATAAGGGTAACAACGACATATGCGGGTACTGATCACATGTCGTTGCAACAGCTGATTAAATTAAAACATTACCAAATTGAAAACACGCTCTATCAAGGATACATATATATTTGAATTTCCACAAATAAGTCCAATAGCTAGCTAAATCCAAGAAAAAACAATGACACTCAGTTGATGTTAGCAATGCAGTGAACCATAGCTTGTCCAACAAAATCAAATGTTAGTTCACTAGAACGTCCATTACTGGAAAAAGCTAAAGAGACCATATTTTATTCATTAAATTCCTTGGCATCGGCGACATCAACTATCACGAGCATGCATATGAAAGTTTTGCTTCAAAAATACCATTGACCCAACCAAACTAGAAACTTAAATCACCAAACATCATAGAGCAGTCGCACAAAATACCATTGACCCCAACCAAACTAGAAACTTAAATCACCAACATCATAGAGCAGTTGCAAGTAATCTCAGACAGTTTTGATTCCAACATTTATCAGCATGAAAGAATGCTCTTGTTCGTATGAGAAAATATGATATAAACCAACTAGCAAGTACAATATGTCAATATCTCTAAAAAAGAGTTGATTAAGAAATAAAACCCTATCACCCCTAACAGTGCTAAGACAAAAATTTTGGCTATGAAATAATTTATTTGAAAGCAAGAACAAAAGCCTAACAAAAATGCCAACTTCAGATTCATTTCTGAGCAACTAAGCAGCAAATAAGGATGTAAACAGATTTTCACATAAATCAAAGCATAAAATGAAAATGAAACTCACCATCTTCTCCAACTGTATATTTTCACATTCAAGTATCTCTTTCATATACTTCATCACACAAAATCCACATTCAACAGAACCACTTTGTTTTAGATTACCCTAAAATGAAATAAAAAATATTGCAACAATCACAATCCAAATAACAAGTTTTGAACTCAAAAAAACTGAATTAGGTAAGAACAAAAGAGTAAAGCTCTCAAATATAAGAAAATGGTCGTTCGATTTATTTTGAACAAATTGCAGAATAGACATGCACAATATTTGGTCAAGTCCATTTGTCTCACAAAAATGTAACATTACGCACTGAAAAAAGATGTATTCAAATTAAATCAGAAGGGAACACAACTCACATAAACATAAAGTACCTAGTTCTTCAACCTCCCATCCAGCACGTCCAACACCAGGAACTCCTAGAGCATTTTCAGTTTGTTGTGTTTTAGAAAAGAACTTTTTTTTAAGATTTCCAAATTCATCGTACATCTCACCATCATCCTGATATCATGGAAAGCAATTTGATTAATAGCCTCGATCCCATACCCCTGCATATCTAGGAGAAAGTTTTCACTACATCTTCGGCCACTCGTCGGCGCCGTTTGGTCTTTTCTATTTCAATACAAGCAATCAATTATATATTCATCTCTATAACAAGATAATTCGACTAGAAATTTCATAGTTTACAGTTAAAAACCTATTGCTTCAATATTAGAAAGCCCATGTAGTGGTATAAAATTACAGAAGAACAAAAAGCAGACAACCAAAAGGCTAAAAACATAATACATATACCTCACACACCCCTCGCTATGTCCAGGTTTGTTAGTGTCACAGATGTAACATTTTAGGCGCTTTGCCCAATTAATGTTTCCACACCTGAGGAAAACAGGCACAAAGTTAATACTTTCAGTGTGCAAGAAAACATGCATGCCAACACAAAAAACACAGAAAGAACCATCTTACTGCGAGAGTCAAAATTAGTTATTATCCAAATCTTGTAGGCAATAATCCATTGCAGTACAAAATCTAACACTTGAATAATTCTCAACAAAAATAGAATCTGGAATCTATACTAATGTCGAATAAAAAACAAACACTTAATTTATACATAAAAGAAAAGGAAATAACCAACAGCCATCACAAGATTTCTAATCCTCCAGATGAAAATAATTACTTGCATGTTTGATCTAATTTTCTTCAGAAGCTGAGAAAGAAGCCTGTGTGGTCTGCCGAATTAGACTTATATAGACAATACATGCAACAAGGTCAAAACCAAATTCCAGATTCGTCATCCGATAGTGTAAAAATCATATTTAATTCATTTCTCATTCAAAACTAGTTCTATAAATTGAAAATGAAAGCTACCGATTTTGCTACATTTCATCTTCTTAAATACTTTCCAAATAAAATCATCTAATAGGCTTGAATCTATCTGCAAGTACACACCTAAAACTCGGATATTCTGTTTTCCGCAGATTGGAGCAAGTTCAGTAGAAAATTCATATAAAATTTATTTTACATCCGAATGAGTTATAACTGGTGGCATATCAAAGAAAACACAGTTATCTACAAGTTTTATGTGAATTTAAACCTCAAAATATGCACTGAACAATACCAGATTTCAAAATGACAGTAGATGCAAGAAATTATTCTTCATATAGTGCAGTTTCAAAAAAATGGGCATATCCCTTTAAATTTTAATGAAATGACCTGTTTCCAGTGCCAAATCAAAGACAACACAGAGCACTACAAGTTTGCTTCATAATGCAGATTCAAAATTTGTACTTTACATTTTCATTCAACTCAATTTCTAAGCTACACACGCGCTAAACCTACTGTCAAAGCATGAGAGCAAACAGATGGAGACATGACAAAAAGAGACTTGGTGGTGTTATTGTAAATTTACTTCAGTAATGTATTTAAAAGGAAAATTCAAACTTTAGAATGAAAAACTTGAACTCAATTATTGAAAGAAAATGAAATACAATCAACATTCGATTTAGTTACACTATGATGTATACACTTCAAAAAAACGATTGCTAATGAACTATAGGCAAAAGAGGAAAACATGCTATGGATGAAGGGTGAAAATTCTCTCTATCAAATAAAAGAAACGTTTTGAATAACTCAGACTTGGGACTCCAAAAGCAAAAGGTCTCAACATTCTTCTAATCATAAGATTACATCATAAATATTGGTTAACTGTATCTAATCATAAAAAACATGCTACTCTACCATTATTTTAGGTATAAAGAAGTTCCAGAAATAATCTTTCAGCCGCTGAAATAATTCTTCTACTAAAGACTGAAAAAAAGCTACATTTGCCTACTGTGAATGACTAAGTAGAAGCAGACACATATAATGCCTAAGATTACAACAATCATGAATGATTTCCACTTCAAATACTAGTTACTACGACTTTCCAACCATTTAAGACGCTACATAAAAAATTAACAAAATAATATATACAAATTTCTGTAATAAAGTGAAAGGGCCCGTGTCCTGATTTAATATTTAATGATCAAACAACCAGGATTAATTAATGTAAACAGCGAAAACGAGTTAAAAATTTGCGTTTTGGGCCTACAGAAAATTCGGCATGACCTATTCATAAATAGGACATCCCAAAAACCTGTACAACATAACCAACAATATATACTCGAAAATAGAGACACAACACCAATTTACACACCTATAGTTGCACTTGCCAAGACTAAACACATGCAGAGCCGGCAAGGTCGATCACACAAATAAAAATCCAAAACAAAGTCCAAAACTATCGATACAGGTACACAGGACATCACCCCGACAAATATAAAACTCGCTAAACTGATATATACATATATCTGGGAACTCGACGCCCGCTCGACTCATTGGGTACCACTAGATAACGCTCCACCAGATGCGTCAAATCCCCCTGGATAACCTGCTATGGAATCACAAACAACCACATCATAAAAAGAAAACAGGGGTCGGACCCCAGTACGACGAACTAGAAAAATTACGACAAATATAACTGACATGAATAAAATCAAGTACAATGCAATGAAATGCAATGTAATGCGTGACAGGTATCAATAAAATAAGAGATACCAAATGGAGTCCAAACGAAACGTATCACAATAATCTCAGTGGCCACCTGTGCCAGGAATGCAGCTGACCTCGAATCATCACTGCTAATCCATACACGTAGCATCGGAGGGTGACAGGAGCGACCCGTCCAGCCTCATGCTGTCATCAGGAGTGTCGTACGTAGCATCGGAGGGCAACAGGAGCTACCTGTCCGTGCCTCATGCTATCTCAGGAGTGCACTAAACACTGTCACTCGCTCCATGATGACTCCATACATCTCAAGATATCAATATCAATAGCAATCAAAGGAGTCAAGGCTCAACATGCTATGAAAAATTGTAAATGAGTGAATGCAATCATATAATCCACATAAGCACCTAAAGCACGTTAAAAAAAATACTTAATATCATTACATGTCATTATAGGCATCGTAATATAAACAGCTCATACGTACCTCAACCAACACTTAATTTACCACAGAATATCTCAAGTAATATTCGAATACTCCAATCCTGTGAAAAACCATTTATTTCACATCAATTCCTATTTCCGTTTACAAATCTGAATATTATTAAAACTAAATCTAAAAATCAAACTAACATTTCCAATCATCCATATTTCATATTAAATCATCCTATCAATGACCAACTATCGAATAAACGACTCTAAAAGTCGAAATACCAACATATTCAGATTCTGAATTTTCCCAGAAAATTTCTAAAAATTCTGAAATGTATATATATCAATTCTAACACATCTTAACATCTAAATAGTGATTTAAGTAACCTTAAAATTCGAAAATCCCAATAAATAAAAATGTGGAAATTCGAAATATTCCCAATTAAATTCTGAAAATTATCGAATACCTTCAATCAACTCCAATATAATACCTACAACCAATAATAAATCAAATATCAATTATCGGATGTCAATTGAATCGAAATACCCAAAATTCGAAATCCTAAATTCAAAATATACCTCAAGACTTCGAATTAAAGGTCTAAACAACCGGAACAACACTCCTCCTCGCTCAGGCGGCGATCGAACGGTGGCTAGGGGCGGCGAAGACGGCGGCTGGTCGGAGTCGAGTTCGAACAGATCGCGAGAAAACTTACGATATCGGTATCAAATTAAAGTTTACGTCGCGAGGATTCCAGAACTATATTTACTTTTGAAATCCGGCCAAAAACGAAGGAGATACGGGCATTTAAAGTGACGGGAAAAGTTTTGAAAAATAAAAGAAAGAAGAAGACGGATGAAGATGAAGAATCTGTGAAGATGACGTTAAAGAGAGGAGAGAGATTATCCGATATATATATTTAATATATATCTTGTTTAATTGTGTGTATTCTTTTATTTTATTCGGGGTTAAAACTTGGCCCGATTCGAGTTATTTCAACTCATGTGTGCTCTATAAATAAAATATGCATTTTAATATCATCTAAAAACCGATATTTATTAATACATATTTGTAACACACAAATTAATTAACATAGTAAATTCGAGTCCTTACATTTATCCCCCTCTAAAAACAAGATTTTGTCATCGAAATCAAACACACATCAAACGTATATACAAAGGAATTAAACATCTACCACTGATAGTAAATGGGAAAATCGGAGTACATGGAATAAGTCATCACATTTTCAAACAAGTGAGGCCATTCTTGACGCATTCTAGACTCCAATTCCCATGTAGCTTCTTCTCTCCCATGTCTACTCCATTCCACCATAACCAAAGGAATCGTCTTGTTCCTAAGTTGCTTTTCTTTACGATCAAGGATCTGCACTGGATACTCAATATAGCTAAGGGAACTATCCAACTCCACATCATCAACCCTCAAGATATGAGAAGGATCTGGTTCATACTTCCACTATCCAACTCCACATCATCAACCCTCAAGATATGAGAAGGATCTGGTTCATACTTCCGCAGCATAGATACGTGAAATACATCATGTATCTCAGACAAACTCTGCGGCAAGTTCAAACGATACGCCAAAATACCAATCTTCTCAACAATCTCGTACGGACCGATATAACGAGGAGCTAATTTCCCTTTACGTCCAAATATCATAGTACCACGAAATGATGATACTTTCAAGAAAACAAAATTGCCAACCTGAAATTCTAAAGGTCTACGCCCATTATTAGCATAGCTGGCTTGACGATCCTGGGCTGCTTTCATTCTTTTCCTGATCAGTTCAACTTTTTCATTCATCTCTTGAATAAACTCTGGTCTTGACAACTGTCGTTCTCCTAATTCTTCCCAACATATCGGAGATCTACATTTTCTGCCATACAAGGCTTCAAATGGTGCCATTCCGATAGATACTTGATAACTATTATTGTAAGAGAATTCCACCAAAGCTAAAGATTCTTGCCAACCACCACTGAAATCCATCACAACAGCTCGTAATAAATCTTCGAGTGTCTGAATAGTTCTTTCAGATTGACCATCTGTCTGTGGATGATAGGCAATACTCATGGCCAATTTAGAACCCAAAGCTGATTGCAAACTAGACCAAAACTTAGAAGTAAATTTGGGATCACGGTCTGATACTATAGTAACTGGCACACCATGCAATCGCACTATCTGATCAATGTACATTTTCGCCATTTTTGTATATGTCCAAGTACGATCATATGGAATAAAATGGGTAGATTTAGACAATCTATCCACAATAACCCAAATGGCATCACAACCACGATTAGATCGAGGTAGGTGTGTCATGAAATCCATAGTAATGTGTTCCCAATTCCACTGTGGTACTTCAAGACTAAGTAACATACCACCTTGTCTCATTCTTTCAGCCTTCACTTGTTGACACGTCAGACACTTAGCCACAAAGTCAGAAATATCTTTCTTCATACCTTCCCACCAATAATGGGCTTTCAAAATATGATACATCTTTCGAATTCCAGGATGTATACTATGTCGACTACAATGAGCTTTTCGTAGTATATCTTCTTTCAAATCTATCAAATTCGTAACCACAAGTCTACCAGTATAACGAAAACATCCATCAGAAGCAACAAGGAATTTCCCTGACTGACCAGCTGGAGTTAATTCTTTCAAGTGATGAATATATGGATCAGTCTTTTGTGCTGCTTTGATTTTCGAAATTATTCGTGGTTCAACTTGAATAGATGAAACTATGAAATGATTACCTTTAGCTCGATAAGTCCATCCAGAAGTTCCCAAATGCTCATGAACTTTAGAAATAGTTAAAGATGCTAACATCTTAGTATGAACTTTTCTGCTCAAAGCATCTGCAACTTGATTCACATTTCCTGGCTGGTATTGAATATCACAGTCAAAATCCTTAAGCAATTCTAACCATCGACGTTGTCTCATATTCAAATCAGACTGTGTGAATAAATATTTCAGACTCTTATGATCGGAATAAATCACAAACTATTCACCGTACAGATAATGACGCCATATTTTCAATGCATGCACAATGACAGCCAATTCTAAATCATGAACTGGATACCGAGTCTCATGTGGTTTCAATTGACGAGATGCATACGCAATCACGCGTCCATTTTGCATCAAAACACAACCCAGTCCATTCAAAGAAGCACTTGTACAAACAACAAAGCCACCTGAGCCTGAAGGTAATGCTAGTACTGGAGCCGTAGTCAGTTTTTCTTTCAAAGTATGGAAACTAGTTTCACATTCCTCAGTCCACACAAAACGTCGATCTTTTTGCGTCAATATAGTCCTAGGCCTAGCTATTTCGGAAAATCCCTTGATGAAACGCCTATAATATCCAGCCAAACCCAAAAAGTTACGAATCTCAGAGACATTGGTTGGTCGAGACCAATTAAGAACAGATTCAATTTTACTAGGATCGACAGATACCCCTTGAGCTGATATTACATGTCCTAGAAATAATACTCTGTCCAACCAAAATTCACACTTCGAAAACTTAGCATAGAATTGTGATGTTCTGAGTTTCTGAAGTACTAATATCAAATGTTCTTTATGCTCATTCCTTGACTTAGAATAAATCAAAATGTCATCAATGAAAATGATAACAAATCGATCTATAAACTCCCGAAACACGTGATTCATTAAATCCATAAAAACCGCTGGAGCATTAGTCAGCCCAAAAGGCACAACTAAAAATTCATAATGTCCGTAACGTGTTTGAAATGCTGTTTTGGGAACATCTTCCTCTCGAACTCTAAGTTGATGATATCCGGAACGAAGATCAATTTTAGAATATACAGATGTACCCTGCAACTGATCAAACAAGTCATCAATTCGTGGCAAAGGATACTTATTCTTCACAGTAGCCTGATTCAATTGCCGATAATCGATGCACATTCTCATCGTTCCATCTTTCTTCTTCACAAACAAGACTGGAGTACCCCAAGGCGACACACTTGGTCTAATATAACCTTTTTCCAGCAAATCTTGCAATTGTGTCTTAAGTTCTTTCAATTCTGCTGGAGCTAATTGATATGGGGCTCGAAAAATAGGACTTGTCCCTAGCATCAACTCAATACTAAGATCTATTTCCCTCTGAGGCGGAAAACCCGGAATCTCATCAGGAAATACATCAGGAAAATCCTTGACGACAGGAATATCTGAAACTTTCAATTTTTCCTCCTTCGTCGCATCAAGAGCATAAATCATAAATCCTTCATTTTTTATCGACAATAATCTAAACATTTCCATTGCCGATACTAATGGAATGCGAGATTGTGAATCATTACCATAAAAATTCTACTTATTGTCATAATACGGTCTAAATCTCACAATTTCATGAAAACAATCAACAGTAGCTCTATAATTCATCAGTGTATCCATACCCAGAATACAATCAAAATCAGACATAGCTAGTTTGATTAGATTGGTTATCATGATCTTATCCTCAAATCTAATCACACAATTCATAACTATCTCATTAGACATTAAGAAAACACCAGCAGGAGTAGCAACAGACACAGTATCCAACAACGGAGTAAAAGCAATCTCATGCTCATCAGCAAATGTAACAGATAAAAATGAATGAGATGCTCCTGTGTCTATCAAGATACGTGCAGGATAATCAAAAATATAACAAATACCTGCAATAACTCCCCCAGGTGCATCTTGTGCCTGATCTTGAGTCATAGCATGGACTTGAGCCTACTGTGGCCCTGGAAAACGTTGCTGACTCTGAGGAGATGAGTACCTAGGCTGCTGAGGTGGTTGTACCGGAACATAAGGCTGTGTAGGAGCAAACTGCGGTACAGGAGTATATGGCCTGAACGATGGTCTTCCAGGAAACTGGCCAAACTGTTGTGGCTGAAATGGCTGTCTTTCAGCATTTGGACATACTCGAGACGAATGTCCAGCCTGCCCACAAGTATAACAAGTTCCTGGAAATCCTGTACAATGTGCACTCAAATGATTACCACCACATCTGTCACAGTACACCCTACCAGACGATCCAACTGAACTTCCACCACGACTACCACTGGAACTGGAGGAACTAGACTGTGGCTTCTTTTTAAATGGCTTTCCCTTAGCTTTAAACCAAGGCCTTTTCGCTTGCTGAGACGATTGAATAGGCTGATATGAAGGTAAACCCATTGGTGTCTGCGAACTGCTTCCAGCTCCTTGAGAACCAGATGCTGGGATTGATTGTGGTTCACCCCTGAGTAGACTCGCTTCAATCTTCTTTTCCTTTTCTACTGCTTTCATATAAGTCGATGGAGTTTCAGTAGTCACCAAAGTATGGATCGTTCGTGTAAGCCCCTTCAGAAAATGTGAAATCTTTGACCGATCATTCTTTGCAACGTGTGGGACATAAGGCAAAAGAGCAGAAAACTGAGAAGCATAGTCAGCAACAGATTTATTGCCTTGCACCAACAGATTAAATTCATCTTCTTTAGCAGAATAATAAGATGGTGGTGCATATTCCTGTGCAAATTGAGTACGAAAGACTTCCCATGTAATCTTTTCACCAGAATCAGAAAGTGTTTCTGTCGTCGTTTCCCACCAAAGTTGCGCACGGTCTTTAAGTTGAAAAGGAACTAACTTCAGTCGAATTTCATCAGGATATTCTAGTCCATTAAACATATTGTTGAGACTTTTCAACCAACTAACAGCTTTCTCACTTCCTTCATTGCCAAAGAACTTTTGAGGACGCAACTCCTGAAATTGAGAAATTATTAATCGTATTCCTCCCATTTTCTCAGTCAATTGGGCCACTAGATCAACCTCAGCCTGAACCGCTTTTCCCTTGTCAGGATTTACCCGTGGCCGTTGTTCCACCTCTAATTCCACATTTTTCGAAGGCTGAACAGCTGGTCGACCACGTCTTCCCCTGACAATATCATCAAGATTTCTAATATTCTCTGCTGCAGACTCTTCTACAACTTCCTTTCCTTTTCTACCTCTTCCTCCCGGTGCCATTCTACAAGACACAAGGATTTAAATATAGGCAGAAATATCTTAACGAACAGAAAACTATGATAGAAACTCAGAGTTCTAATACGAATTCATAAACGAAGTTCTAAAGCCAAGAACTACTGGTTCTATCAGATAAGTTCAAATAATAAACACAATAAGCAAGTCACGTAAAAACAAGTAGTCACACACATACGCAACCATTTTGTTAGTGTCTAAACTCGAGTGTCCTAAACTCTAATTCGAGCATATCCCAGTTTATGCTTTGATACCAAATGAAAGAGACCGTGTCCTGATTTAATATTTAATGATCAAACAACCAGAATTAATTAATGTAAACAGCGAAAACGAGTTAAAAATTTGCATTTTGGGCCTACAGAAAATTCGGCATGACCTATTCGTAAATAGGACATCCCAAAAACCTGTACAACACAACCAACAATATATACTCGAAAATAGAGACACAAAACCAATTTACACACCTATAGTTGCACTTGCCAGGACTAAACACATGCAGAGCCGGCAAGGTCGATCACACAAATAAAAATCCAAAACAAAGTCCAAAACTATCGATACAGGTACACAGGGCATCACCCCGGCAAATATAAAACTCGCTAAACTGATATATACATATATCTGGGAACTCGACGCCACGCTCGACTCACTGGGTACCACTAGATAACGCTCCACCAGATGCGTCAAATCTCCCTGGATAACCTGCTATGGAATCACAAACAACCACATCATAAAAAGAAAACAGGGGTCGGACCCCAGTACGACGAACTAGAAAAATTACGACAAATATAACTGACATGAATAAAATCAAGTACAATGCAATGAAATGCAATGTAATACGTGATAGGTATCAATAAAATAAGGGATACCAAATGGAGTCCAAACGAAACGTATCACAATAATCTCAGTGGCCACCTGTGCCAGGAACGCAGCAGACCTCGAATCATCACTGCTAATCCATACACGTAGCATCGGAGGGTGACAGGAGCGACCCGTCCAGCCTCATGCTGTCATCAAGAGTGTCGTACGTAGCATCGAAGGGCGACATGAGCTACCTGTCCGTGCCTCATGCTATCTCAGGAGTGCACTAAACAATGTCACTCGCTCCATGATGACTCCATACATCTCAAGATATCAATATCAATAGCAATCAAAGGAGTCAAGGCTCAACGTGCTATGAAAAATTGTAAATGAGTGAATGCAATCATATAATCCACATAAGCACCTAAAGCACGTTAAAAAAAATATTTAATATCATTACATGTCATTATAGGCGTCGTAATATAAACAGCTCATACGTACCTCAACCAATACTTAATTTACCACAGAATGTCTCAAGTAATATTCGAATACTCCAATCCTGTGAAAAACTATTTATTTCACATCAATTCATATTTTCGTTTACAAATCTGAATATTATTAAAACTAAATCTAAAAATCAAACTAACATTTCCAATTATCCATATTTCATATTAAATCATCCTATCAATGACCAACTATCGAATAAACGACTCTAAAAGTCGAAATACCAACATATTCAGATTTTGAATTTTCCCAGAAAATTCCTAAAAATTCTGAAATGTATATATATCAATTCTAACACATCTTAACATCTAAATAGCGATTTAAGTAACCTTAAAATTCAAAAATCCCAATAAATAAAAATCTGGAAATTCTAAATATTCCCAATTAAATTCTGAAAATTATCGAATACCTTCAATCAACTCCAATATAATACCTACAACCAATAATAAATCAAATATCAATTATCGAATGTCAATTGAATCGAAATACCCAAAATTCGAAATCCTAAATTCGAAATATACCTCAAGACTTCGAATTAAAGGTCTAAACAACCGGAACAACACTCCTCCTCGCTCAGGCGGCGATCGGACGGCGGCTAGGGGCGGCGAAGACGGCGGCTGGTCGGAGTCGAGTTCGAACAGATCGCGTGAAACTTACGATATCGGTATCAAATTAAAGTTTACGTCGCGAGGATTCCAGAACTATATTTACTTTTGAAATCCGGCCAAAAACGAAGGAGATACGAGCATTTAAAGTGACGGGAAAAGTTTTGAAAAACAAAAGAAAGAAGACGACGGATGAAGATGAAGAATCTGTGAAGATGACGTTAAAGAGAGGAGAGAGATTATCCGATATATATATTTAATATATATCTTGTTTAATCGTGTGTATTCTTTTATTTTATTCGGGGTTAAAACTTGGCCCGGTTTGAGTTATTTCAACTCATGTGTGCTCTATAAATAAAATATGCAGAAGTAAAAAGTAACAATCAACTTCGGTAATAACACCGGCGAGGTAAAATTGCACATTTTACTTCGGTACTTAAAAAATCCGGGCTTCACTAATAATTTTTGTAGCATTTTACTTCGGCATTTTATTTTTGCCGAAGTAAAAAGTAAAAAAATAAAAATTTTAATTATAAGTGCTGAAGTAAAAAGATGAATCAGATCCCTTTCTTGAACCGGGATTTTATAAGTACCTTTCTTTCACTTTTAACACTTCGTAAAAAAAGAAATCCATCACCCATCTCCTTGCGATCCCCTTTCTCCTTCAACTAAGAGGCCGCCGATTTGCATCTCCAGTCATCCACCACCGTCGTGAATCGCTCGCCAACGCCGTAATTCGAAAGCCCAAGGTCTGAATCCTTATGTTTTAGTATCAATTTGGGTTTTTCGGCGTTTTGGAAGATGTTTTCCTTTTTTTTTACATGAATTCGGGTTCCTATTTTTTTTTTTACATGAATTCAGATTTTCCCTTTTTATTTGTGTTTTACGTGTTTCGGAAGATGTTTTGTTCTTGTTGTTCGATCCAGAAAACTACAAATATGCCACTAAATTTCAGAATTGCAAATAATCATCCAAAATTCATAAACAGGCTCAAACGACGATATTATTTCAATCCGTAGAACTTCTTAAAAATTACGTCAAAACGTAGCACTCGGAGCTGCGATCGCAAATATACGATCAATCAGAAATTCTACCGGGCGGATCAAAAGATATTGAAGCGTAAAAGGTTAAAAATTGATTTGGAACCCTTTATTTCCCTTTTGCTCGACTTCTTCTGCTGAATATGCGCTGATCACATGTGGGAATGTGTATATATCAATTTAAAATTCCACTTGCAAGTGCTATTTGCACTTTGGCCCCTAAACTTTTTGAAACTTGCAAATCAGTCCCCGAACAAGCAATTTAATTCAATTTTAACCCTAAATAATTTAATAATAGTAGAATTTAATTTTAAACTCTAAATATTCCCAAATTAAATATTTTCAGATTAAAATCAAATCATTTCAAACCTTATCACATTTTAGTCCCTGAACTTCTCAATATTTGCAAATCGGTCCTTCTTCAAATCTTTGCTTCTAATTAAATCCTTGTCATATTTTAACTCATAACCCAGAAATATTTCATCCAAATATTTTTATCTTTTAATTTAATAATTCCGGATATTAAAATCTTAAAATTCCGAAAATCCTCAAATTAAATATTTTCGTCCAGAAATTTAAATCTCTAATTCTGACATTTCTCAAGAAGGTTATAGGCGAGTTTTAGGTGTTGGAAATGAGCCTAAGTATTGGTATTATTCCTTGGTTAATGGCTTGGAACTCGCGAGTCGTATAGCTAAGGTTTTGGTTGAGGGTAAAAACTAAGGATTGAGCAGAATTTTTGTCAAACGTTGGGCTGTCTGGAAATGAATGGTTGAAACATGGTAAGGATCATGATTTGGTTAAGGTCTTGCTGTCCGGATATAAATTTTCATAAAATGATTATTTAAGAATAATACCTCGAGGATGAAATTTTTTATTTAGTTCTAAGTGCCATGGAGTCGTGGTTTCAAGCGGAATTCTTTTTGAATAAGAATCGAGTAAGTTACAAGTTTTACGGGTGAACCGCTCGAATTGTCCTAAGCGCAAGTTATGGTTTAGATTTTCATCCTTTGGTTTGCTCCCTAAATCAACATCCCGGTCATCCATATTTGAGTCTCTTTCATGATTATTGAGTAAATATTTACGAGTACATCTTATCTACATATGCATGCTAAGTCCCATATTCAAGAATGAAAGGAAAATTACTTTTTACGAACGAAGTGAGATGATTGTGACTATAGAAATTTACGTGTATGTGTGGGATTGGGAGACATTCTGGCCTACCTTACCACATGACGTGTATATGTGGGGCTGAGAGATGTTTTGGCCTACCTTACCAAATATCTACGTGTATGTGTGGGGTTGAGAGAAATCTTGGCCTCCCTTACCAAGTATGGGCAAGATGGGTTGAGAAATACCTGACCTCCTTGCGGCACAGTGCACTGCAGCCATGATCATGATCGAAATCACAGAGTCACAATTCAAAGATCTAAGTTCAAATGTTTATGACTATGTTTCAGTACAGTTTATTCAGTTACGGTGATTATATTAGACTTAGCCATGCATATGTTTCATTTATGTTCACTTCTTTCCTTTAGAGATCATTTATTCAAATTAAGGGAACAAAGTATTTTATTATCAAGCTATTTTTAATCTGCGTGTGTATGTATTTATGTAATACTCGTTATTTCTCCCATATTTTTGTTGGGGCCCTAGGCTCACTACATCTACTTGGTGCAGGTATAAGTTATCATTGAGTTCGAGGGGCAAGATTATCGAGTGGACTGCGATACGGGCACGACACATGCAAACTCAAGGATTTTGTAATTCCCCGATTTTATATTAATTGAGTTTAATCGAGATAATCAGGGTTTTCAGTAATTGAGAATTGTTTTGATATTTAGCAGAGAATTATCTTCTTTTGCTTATAATGTTTTCGTTACTGAAATTTTTGATTGAATTTCAAATGTCATTAATTACAAACATTTACATTTTACCTTTTATTTCAATTTTGTTGGTAAATTCATATTATTATTTATTTTGGTGTATCTAATATTTCTTCATTAATTGCAAGACCAATATCGCATAATTTTTTTAATGGTTTTACCTTTTATGAGGAGAAAAAATAGTTAATTTTTTTAAATTTCTTATATATATGATGTGTGTTGGTGTGTTTTTTAATTATTATTTTAGATTAAAACTTAACTCTACTTGAATTGATTTATTTTAACACGAGTGTGTAATTTAATTAACATAAACTTTTACAAATCTAATATTTTTATGTTTAAATATGAATTCATGATATAATTATTTAACTCAATAGGTCCTTACACAAATTAAAATATATAAGATTTTAAAAAAAATATGTTTATTTAGTCTACAAACAAATAAAGATCAAGTATCTGGTGTTTCAATCTTTTAACAAACTAAATAGTATTTAATTAAGATTTTTGTGGAATTTTTTTTTAAAAAATTTGGAAAATTATATTCACTTTATCTACAACAAAATAAAAAACAAAGTATTTTGGTATTTCAATTTTTTTTGGAAACCGAATCCTTATCTAATATGCACACACTTTGTCAATTTTGACCTTATCATAATAATTGATTTTACATATAATAAAAATATTCATTTACGTTTAAACCCTAACTAAAATGTTGTTTTTACTTCTATAACTCTATATATTTTTATATGATTTTACTTATAGTATAAATAAAAGGACGAAGTTGTTATTTCACAATTGTAAAACTTGACTCTACTTGAATTGATTTATTTTAACATGAGTGTGTAATTTAATTTATATATATATATATATATATATATATATATATATTAATAACTTTTACAAATCTAATATTTTTATATTTAAATATAAACTCATGATATAATTATTTACCTCAGTAGGTCCTTACACAAATTAAAATATATATAAGATTTTTTTTATAAAAATATGTTCATTCAGTCTAAAAACAAATAAAAATCAAGTATCTAGTTTTTCAATCTTTTAACAAACTGAATAGTATTTAATTAAAATTTTTGTGGAATATTTTTAAAAAATATTTGTGGAAAAAATATATTCACTTTATCTACAACAAAATAAAAAATTAATTATTTTGGTATTTTAATTTTTTTGAAAACTGAATCCTTATATTTAAATATGAACTCATGATATAATTATTTACCTCAATAAGTCCTTACACAAATTAAAATATATAATATTTTTTTAAAAAAATATGTTTATTCAGTTTTAAAAAAAAAACATCTAGTATATGGTGTTTCAATCTTTTAACAAACTGAATAGTATTTAATTAAGATTTTTCTGAAATTTTTTAAAAATATTTGTGGAAAAAATATATTAACTTTATCTACAACAAAATAAAAAAAACAAAATATTTTGGTATTTTAATTTTTTGGAAACTGAATCCTTATCTAATATGGACACACTTTGTTAATTTTGACCTTACCATAATAATTGATTTTACATATAATAGAAATATTGATTTACATTTATGCCATAACTAAAATCATGTTGTTTTTACTTTAATAACCTTATATATTTTTATATTGTTTTACTTATAGTATAAATAAAATGACAAAGTTGTTATTACATAATTGTAAAACTTTGACCTTTTATATATATATATATATATATATATATATATAGATAGATTGTATAATTTTGATCGAAAACAATGCTACAATTAATCATATATAACACGTGTTTTTTCATTTACGAGACCAGTTCAATTTTTTTTATATAAAAAATAAAAAAATTTGATCGAAAAACAAATGCTACAACCCATTGTCGATGGGGTGATCACGGTGCAGTTTGGACGATATTTTTATAAAATTCAAATCGAATTGCTATGCACGGTTTGATTTCAAAATTAGTTTTTAATTACAATTTTTCATGTAATTACAATTTTTCATGTAAAAATAGATATGCGAGCATGTCTGCCATTTAAACATATATGTATTGTTTGTAAATTGAAATATCTATAAAATTATATTTACGATATTAATGTGGATATTAAATAGTGGATATTACGAGTCAATCGAGATTTTTGTACTTGATAGCAAGACTAATAGTGTGGCACGTTATCTTGCGGCTGCATCTTTGGATGACAATATATATGGAAAGTATCGATGCATGCAATTTCATATTTCAAAATTTTATTTACCATACCTTTAAAAAAATTCAAAATGATTTTAAACATTAAAAACAGTTACATTCATACTAACCACGTTTCAACTTAAAAAACTTAAAAATTTTGAAATTCATGCTTCGACAGACTTCACGTGTTTTAGACCTTATGAATAAATGCCAACCATCGCGCTATGTGCATTAAATTAAAATAAAAAATTACAAAAGTGTACAAATACAATGGCCCTAAATCTAGATCAACGGCAATTTCAAAAAATAAAAATAAAAAAGAGAAAAAAAATCGGGCTAATAGCATCCGGATTTCATGTGAAAAACTTAATTGTCACAAAATTCCATATAAAAATTTAATAGGCTAATATGTCTTTGAATTTTTAAAAAAATTTCATACAGTACCCATCCGACCCATGTTGTAATGCCACGCGCTAAAGTGCATATATTTGTGATATTTTGTACCTTATTTGACTTTATTGCTCTTTTTTTTTTAGAATAATTTACTATTTTATTTTTTTCAAATAAAAGTTCTATATTTGAGAAAATTATGTGGACCAGTTTATTAAAAAAGAAACAAAAAATTTCAAAAAAATAAAAAATAAAAAATAAGGGAGGATACGAGAAGTACATGTGAATGAATATTTAATTTTTAAATATATTATATGACAATTATTCATGTCAATTAGAACAAAATGAAAAACTAATATTAGAAATAATTTAAACTATCTTCGGACAAAAATTTAGATTTTACAAAAAATTATATATATATATATATATAATTTTTTTTCTCGTAATATTTTATATGATTAACTATATTTTTAAAATAATATCACAATATATTATATTATATATAAGTAAAACAAAAGATTTTTTTGTGATGTTAAAATGATGTATTATTTATATTATATCTTAAGTGTTAGTATAGATATAAAAAATATGATTCGAAATTTTTTCACAAAAATATAAAAACCAAACTGAAATATAAAATTTTTAATTATAAAATATTATCAAAGTTTGGGCAAAAATAAAATATTTTAATATTAAAATTAATATTATTATGTTATTGTTTTATATTTAAATAAAATTAGATTGTATCATCCGGTCATTAAAAACAACGTTTTTATATTCTAAATTCTTAGTATAAACTATATATATAATATTTAAAACTAAATACTAAAACTAATTTATATTTATTTTATTTTTAATTTGAAGAATGTTAAAATATACATAGGTTAACTATGATAAATAATATTTTAATTAAAAATAAAAATTTAGGAACTAGCTATATTTTTTAATAAAATATTATGATTAATTATAAACTAATTCTTTAAATTAAAAATTTGAACTATGAGATACAAAAATTTAGAATGTTAAAACCACACATAATTTATTTTGAAAAGTTAAAAAAATTAAAATAGATTTAACAATTAATATTTAATTTTATAATTTTTTATATTAATGATATTTATATATTTAATTATAGTTTTTTGAGCAATATATATTTTAGATAATCAATTTATAAATTGAAATTATTAACGAATTTATCAAATTTATATTTAATCAATTAAATAGTAACATTATCAATTTATAAGATAAAAATTAAATATTTTTATAATGTATATAATTTGAATCTGGGAAAGTTTTCAACATGATTTTATTTTAAATATGCAGTATTTAGTATTTGTATTGAAGTTTTAATAATATATTAGATATTTGGATAAATATATATTATTTTAGAGTTATATTACGTAATCTTGAAAATTATTAAATATTGATACAAAATAATATTATCAAAGTTTTTTCACCGATACTCATCTTTGGATTGATTTGTCTCAAGTTTTTAATATAATTTAATTTTTTATAAGAATGAAGATTTAAGGATATAAGTTTTTTTGAAAAAAATGCATTCAAATATGATTTAAAAAAGAAAAATAATATTTATTCTAAAAAATGGTAGTAAGGTCAAATCATGTCAGAATACATTCAAATATCATAAAAAATGATTTTACAGTTCTTGCATTACAACATGATCCAGAGGGAAGTCGTGTGCAAAATTTTTAAAAATTCAAAAATAAATTAGCCTATTAAAATTTTATAGGAAATTTTGTGATAATATGGGTTTTTACGGGAAGTCCGGATCTATTAGTTAGCCCCAAAAAATCTAAGATTAACGGCTCATTAACGACTCGCCGTCAAATGGGGTGGTCCACGAGAATCACTGTACACCGACGCCACACGATATATACCCCCAAGGCCCAAACTCCTGTTTTCAGTGTCTCAACGGTTGACGTGACTGACGTCACCGTCTCTCTCCTTCAATGGCGCACGTTAGTCTCACATTACGACAATATGCTATTGTGAAAAGAAGAAAGCGGAACCCTCCTTACCCCACACGCCTCCTCCCATAATATAAAGAAAAAATATCAGTTGAGGAGTACTGAATACTGATAGCTGAGGTCTGAAGTGAACGAAAGATACATTGGCATATAATATTTACTGATTTTTCTGGTGTCAAGGGTTTGTTTGGGGAGCTGAAATATGCCACGGAATTGTTTGTTTGGAATGAAATTTGGGAGAAATTTGTTGTCGGTGGATTTCGACTCTGGAGGGTATGGATGCAGATTTTTCTCGGGAGTGAACTGAAATCTCGCTGTTCTTATTTACTTGATTACGTAATTTGTAGATCTGGGCAGTTCTTACTCGATGGTGATGGTGCACTTAGTGAAATCGCGGCCCTTTTCTGGTGTGTTTTATGTGGCTTCTGTGGATTTTATTGCTTTCGTTTTTCGAGAAATTTTCTGTTTCGTTTGGTTTTCAACTTTTTCATGCCAATGTAGGAAGGGTCGAGCTGACTGCATAGAAGATTTTATGTAGATGTCTGCTGGTTGCTTGAATTTTAACTGTTTGCTTTAGTTTCTAGGAGCTGATTTAAGAATTCTTACTCTACGGGACCTTCTTTTATGTCAGTTCAAGTAACGTACCCTTTAGTTTTGTAATGTGTGCTTTGTTTTTTATTGTATTGGACTTCATGAGAGCAAATATAATAAGAAAATTGGAGTTCTCCTCAAGATTTATTGTTAAGTTTTTACTCTGTTTTCTTTCTTTTGTTTGAGAGGATGATAAAAGGAATTCCATTGGTTGGTTACTTGATTGTTGTTTCAAAAGTGGTTTATGACTAGAATGCACCATGATCTGCTTTCTGAGTAAAGAAGCGCGACAAGGTTTAAGCTTTTTACAACAATTTCCTCGACAAACTTGTCACGTCGTGTTAGCAAGCTTGCTTTTCCCTTATTTTTGACGGACTGCACCTTGCGGGTTGCATCAATGGGTTACAGCCGTGTCTATTTGTTTTATTTAATTTCGAGATACTATGTTGTGCTACATGTTCCTATTTGGGACAGTGATTTATGATACTATGGGAGGTTGCAAGTTGACCTCCAGGTGCTATGTGTTTGCTTTACTGATTGAGGATATAATTTCACCTGGGAAATTTGTTTCCGATGGTTCTGAATAACTAACATATACGGTTACAATTCGTCTTTTGTTTTATCGATATTGCTGAGAAAGGAATGTGGTTATAGATGGTTGGCCGCTTGTAATTTTTATTGTGGGAGTGCCTTGGGGTGACAAACGAATGCACTCTCTTAGTTATGAAAGAGTTACTGATCAGAATATTCTCGTGGGTTAGTAGACAGCCACTTGTGTTTTAAAGTTTTAACTAATTACATTGGAAACTTTTTGAATCATCTGACATGTGTAGGAGTGACTTCAATGCAGTAATTTGTTTTGTTATCACCTTGGTAAAGTATAATTGGTTCCTGCGAACCACAAAGCCTCAAGGTTAACTTTGGGCTATTTGACATGAAACAGAGCAGTGATTTGTCTCAAGTTTCAGTGGTAAAAGGGGATCAACTCACCTGATTACATTCACATTAGTGTTTTTGGTGCAAATCATTTGGTTCACATATCACTTTATGAAAATAGTCCGGCCAGTCCTTTAAAATTAAATTTTACCTGTTCACATATCTGCTTTCTGAGTAAAGAAGCAAGGTTTAAGCTTTTTACAACAATTTCCTTAATTGACCGCCCTTGGAGAGGTTCCTTATTTGTAAAACCTATCTTATCTATTTAACTAATAGAAGCTAAAGGAGGGTAATATGGTACTGGAATTTAATGAGATATGGAAAAGGCTGGTCTGGTTACGCCTATTTGGTACCTCAGACTGAATCAAGAAACATAACAGAATGATGGATAAATATTGTATATGCATCCGCAAGGGTCAGTTGAGTGTTTCTGAATAAATTTGGGATGATAAATAAGTTGGCTCGGTACTACTTTTATGCTGTGAGTGGCTTAAGTTAATTGTTAACTGCTGTTAGATTTCTCCTCCATTTTAGCAGTTCGGCAACCATGTTTCAACATTTTCTGTATGTAATCTGTATTGCAGGGTTGCTACCAAAGGGCTGTTGGTCTGTCCTCAAATCTTTTCTTCTCTTTTGTTGTTTACTATCCATCGCCGATGCAAATTTAGGAGATACGACATTAGAAAGAGAAGATTTGTATTCAGCCACAGTTCTTGTGGAAGCACGAGCTATGCCTGAGCTTCCACTACCTGCCAATCTACCTCTATCCCTGGAAACTCGTAGAAAACATCCAAGTCCTTATGTTGCACCTGCTCGATCGCCCGGCTATGGTCATTTTGTGATTTCTTCTCCCCATTCTAGTCCTTGGCTGCCCAAACCATCAATGGAAAAGAGCGGATCAGTGCCTGCCAGCACTAACCTTCCAGCACCTCACCTTTCAGAGATTGCGCCAACTCAAGCTGAACCTAATACTATGACCACCGGTTTATCTCAGCCTCCACTTTCTCCGAGCATAGCTAGTAAGATCGAATTGATCGAAGTTCTTCTTTTTCCATTTTCTTTCAGAAAAATTTCTATTGAATTTATTCATTGCCAGTCAACCACGGCTATTTTTTTTAATTGTTTGGGCAATCAAGAAGGATTATGCTGAATACCTAGCTATACTATTTGATCAACAGCACTCATCCTCACTTTTTAATTCACCATTTCATTGTGGGCCTTTGTTTACCTTTTTGGCAGATTGTTGTGGACCAGACACAGTACTAAAACGGGAGAGCCGGGGATGCCACTGTGTTTACCCATTAAAGCTTGATATTCTATTATTGAATGTCTCTTCCAACCCCAATTGGAATCTTTTTCTAAATCAGTTTGCGTCTCAACTTGGTTTGTTAGTGTCACAGATTGACCTTATTAACTTTTATATGGTCAGCGCATCTGGACTTAATATATCGATGGATATCACTCCACACACTGGTATCAGTTTTTCTGCCAGTGAAGTTACTAAAATAAACTCTTCACTGTTGATGCACAAGGTGCATTTAGATCCTGCTTTAGTTGGCGATTATCAGCTTCTCAACATAACGTGGTTCAAACCCTTGATATCTTTTCAAGGTAAACTTCATGTTTCTTGTTATTGTGCTAATATCAACCCTTACTTGTTCATGATGAGTTTTAAGTTTATGGTTTTCCACCGATTGGGTTGGTGCATGCAAAGGACATAAAGAAAAAACAGTGATTGACTATCCAAGTTGGAAATGTTGATATTTTCTTTGCATCTAGTGTCATATGGGGCAATATAAAGCCAAATGGTGGCAAAGATCTATGCTTAGTGGTATTCAAACTTTTCAGATGGCTTGACCAGGAATAAAGCTTTTGGTTGACTGTTAACCCTAATTCTAATCTGTTTATAGTATTTTTATGTCTGTCTATTTGCTGTGTCCATACCTCTATTTTATATCAGATGCATCTCCTTCTACAGTCACCACGGAAATGAAAATTAAAATGAAATAACCATTTTGTTTTCAATACAGCTCCACTATCTGCTGTATCTCCAGTTGTTGCACCACCTAAGCTTCCATCAGCTCCAGCAGCAGTCAGTACAAACAGAGAAAAACCTCCAAGTTTAGTTCTTGTCGTTGGAATTGGAGCTCTAATCCTGATTATAGCTGTAATTTCTATGGTTATAGTTTGTTTGTGTGTATCTCAGAAAGAGAAAAACGTGGAGCCTTCTAAAGAAACAGGTTTGTGAAGTATTTATTTTCTGTGTTACAGCGTTGAAATTCATACTTGATTGATCCTTTTTAGATAAGTTTTCTATCATATCTGCTGTGTTTCCTTGTAGAAGGTGGATTATTATGCCATGGGTCTTGGACCCAAATACCTGATATTTCCTTGGTTTGTGGGTTTTTAATAATTATTTCGAAAGCCAGAAATATTTCTCCTTTTTCTTACTCTTCTCCTCTTGTCTTGCTCCTTGGTTCTTTTATTCAGTTAAATTTCCAGAGCACTATGAAGGCGTTTGTTTTCATCATTGAACCTACGCCTTAACTTATCAAAAGGACTCATTGTCATCATGGTTTACTGCCTTTTAATATTGGATTTCAATTTCCTTTTGGGGGATCTCACCTCCTATTTTCATGGTGTGGTAGTAAAACAAAGGATTCTGGAAACAATTCCAGCTGGGGGATCTCTTCGCCATCCAACAAGTGCTCGGATTCTCGCATATGAAGAACTAAAAGAGGCCACAAATAACTTTGCTTCTGCTAGTATCCTTGGGGAGGGTGGCTTTGGGAGGGTTTTCAAGGGTGTCTTAACTGATGGCACACCTGTAGCCATAAAGAAGCTCAGTACTGGCGGACAACAAGGGGATAAAGAGTTCTTAGTTGAGGTCGAGATGCTTAGTAGACTGCATCACCGAAACTTGGTGAAACTTGTTGGTTACTACAGTAATCGTGACTCCTCTCAAAACCTACTTTGTTACGAGCTAGTTCCAAATGGTAGTCTTGAGGCTTGGCTGCATGGTAATTTTTCATGATGATAGACATTATTCAAAATTTCAAGGGGATGCGTTACATCTGAAGCTTTATGTTACAGGACCCTTGGGATTAAACTGCCCACTTGATTGGGACACTAGAATGAAAATTGCTCTTGATGCAGCTAGAGGGCTCGCATACTTGCATGAGGACTCTCAACCTTGCGTAATTCATAGAGATTTCAAGGCGTCAAATATATTACTTGAGAACAACTTCCATGCTAAAGTTTCTGATTTTGGTCTAGCAAAACAGGCTCCTGAGGGTCGGGCTAACTACCTATCCACCCGTGTCATGGGAACTTTTGGGTTGGTCTTTTTCTTAACCATGTCTCCATTTTGTCTTTTAAGTTCTGCAAAGCCCAACGTTTATTTTATTTGATTCAACACTTTGACAATTCAAAATCTTTACAGTTATGTCGCACCAGAGTATGCCATGACTGGTCATCTTTTGGTAAAAAGTGATGTTTACAGTTACGGAGTGGTTCTTCTTGAACTGTTGACTGGGAGAAAGCCTGTAGATATGTCACAACCCACAGGCCAAGAGAACCTCGTGACATGGGTTAGTCGTTTTATAACATCCGCGTTATTTACGATTTGGTCATATGAAGTCAGTTCTTTCTCTATGTAGGTTAGGTTATGTTCGTCAAGTTAAATTGCCGATTAACTGAGAACACATTCATTGTCCTTTTTTTTAAAAAAAATGCTTGATCAACTCCAATAAAGCAATCCATGCCACGTTGTTTACAGGCTAGGCCAATTTTGAGAGATAAGGATCGACTGGAAGAACTTGCTGATCCAACACTTGATAGTAAGTACCCAAAGGAGGATTTTATTCGGGTTTGCACCATTGCAGCTGCTTGTGTATCCCCTGAGGCCAACCAACGGCCAACTATGGGAGAAGTGGTACAATCCCTCAAAATGGTGCAGCGTATTACCGAATATCATGATTCTGCCGTAGGAACTTCCAATCACGTACCCAATTTGAGGCAGTCATCTACGACCTTCGAATCTGATGGTGCATCATCAATGTTTTCGTCTGGTCATTACTCGGGTTTAAGTGTCTTGGACAATGAACATATATCTAGAACTGCCGTGTTTTCTGAAGATCTTCAGGAGGGTCGATGACTATTTTTCATTGGATGGCGCATCGAGGCTTGAGTCATTTTAACCATTTAGTGAAACAGTCCAGGCGATGGTTATATTGAGATGGATTGCATGCTTCCTTCAGGATTCAAGAAAGGATGCCTGCAAACTGTTTTAGTAAGTTTCATTATTAGTTCCCCACCGAGTTTTAGGCCTTTGTGTTGAGTTGTTACTTTGTAAATATGTTTGGTTATCGAACTAATTGACTTCGGGATCCCGTTATTTTACTTTTTTACAGTCAATCTTACCATTTGTTTTGATTTTTTAATTTATAACTAAATGAATTTCACATATTTATGGAATTAAATTCTATTATATTTGGGGTTTATTTCAACCTATCTTTACAGGCACTACTCCCATGATAGATTTAAGTGTTTTCATTTAACAATACATGTGGGGTTCACTAAAAAATAATGAATCCCACATTTATGATGAATGAGAACCGTTAGATGTATGTCAAGGCAGTGCTGTATAACATTTCAGTTCTAAATATATATATAATGCTCGATAAATTCTTTGTATCGCTCGGCTATTTGTCAGGAACGTCTTTATGCAGATTCGAGGCAGGAAATCTACGCGACTTTTATTTCGAATAAAATGTAGTTAAATTGACCTTCAAAGGCATGCAAAATAATATGTAACTTTTTTTATTTTCCCTAAAATATATAAGAGAATATCGATTAATAATTTTGCAAAACAATTGATAACTCTAACCCTTTAATATTTAAATAAATAACTAACATTTTTATCGAAAAAATATTCAGAAAAAAAAAGAGAAAAGAACCCAAAAAGCAAAAGAAAACACATCGTCAAAACAAAAAAGAGCAAAAAGAACTATTCCCGATTCTCTCTTTATACATACATAACCCTCCAATCCATTTCACTTCTCTCTCTCAAACTTTACCAACTTGCATTTGCCAGCCAGGCATGGCGGTGGCGGTGGCGATGTCGGTGTTGGTGTTGGCGTGCAGCGGCATAGAATTGTCGGCGGCGGCTACATGGTGTGTAGCGAGGAGTGACGCCAGTGATGAGTCTTTGCAAACAGCTCTTGACTATGCATGTGGAGGTGGCGCCGATTGTGCTCCACTCCAATCTTCTGGGCTTTGTTATCTGCCCAACACCGTGCAAGCTCATGCCTCGTATGCCTTCAACAGTTACTATCAGCGAAAGGGCAGCGCCCCAGGTTCTTGTTCTTTTGCTGGCACTGCCTCCGTTGCTCAAACTGACCCAAGTTCGTATCTTTTTCCATACACATGATTGTTCTTACTTTTAGTATATATTTACCTGTTTCCATGCACAATGGGTACTTTACAAAATTTTCTGTTTTTTTTGGAGGGATTTATCTAATGTATTCTTTTGTTCTAATTCTTGGTTTTTCGTGTTTAGGTTATGGATCTTGTGTCTATCCATCATCTGCAAGGTGTGTGTATTTTCCCTGGTTTTGTTTCCTTTTTCTGAACCTCATGTTGCTTTATAGAAAGTTAGCTCGTTTGCTTTCTTTTTCTTTTTTTTTTTTTTTCTTTTTTTTTTTTTTTATCTCAGTTACTTGTGGAGATTTTTGAAGCCTCTTTATAATATTACCTGTTGGCCAGAATTTGAAAGAATGTATCTTTTGGGGCGAACAAACGAGAAATATGGCTAGAAAATTAATGGAAAATGTGGATGCAAGAGGTTCACTATTTTTTTTTCTTAAAACGTAGAAGCACTACGAATGTTAAAACTCCCACGAAGCTCGAAGTACAATTTCTCAAATTTAAGTCATAATTTGAACTTCGGGCGAGGATTCTTTAAAAATTCAAATTCAAGAACTATATTAACAGAGGTGATGCGATCAGGATCCTCCACTTTTGCCTCACACTGAGTAGTTTGAATGTTTTTCCAATGGAGAACCTTTCAGTTCCATTTTTTTAGGCTAACTTGTTTTTCATTTTAGCATCGGATACTCAATGCCAAAACCTTTTTACAATGTATTTTTCTGCCCCTGCCCCCCAACTTTTTTTTTCTCGAGGCCACACAATTGTTGTCTTGTTAAGTAGGATATAACTTACTGTCCTAGACATTTTTACAATTGGTGATCATATTACATAAATATATAATGTTCTTACGTTAGGACCAGAGGTCAATAGTATTGCCCTTCAAGGCGCGATGCGAGCCTATTTTTGTTACCTGAAGAAAACTAGTGATGCAGAAACTATTAGTTTGTGTGAGTATAATTTCTGAAAATTTTACCTTTCCATGGCTTAGGTAATCTTTTTTGCATATTTTCAGCACCGCGGGAGGCATTATTGCACCAGGAGGCACAGCCACACCGGACTCAACTCCTAACACGATGCAACCACTGTCACCACCCGGAACAACACAACCTCTATATGGAATTGGAGGGGGATTCACACCGGGCATAGGAACAGTACTCCCCGATTCCCCCAAGGCTAATGCTTCGCCTAACCCTTTGTTTAAGGCACTCTTGTCTCCAGTGACTTTCTTGTTAAGTATTACATTCGTCCTTCAAAACTACGCCTAGGTTGTAGATGCGTAATTTTACAACTTGTTTAGCACGTTTTTTTGTAGCTAGATGAAGCCTTCTTTTGTATTCCTTCTGATTCTTGATTTAGTAGCTCTCTTCCTATTAATTGGGAAGCTAGATGAAGGCTGACAATATACAAACTGGGATCATGGACCTGTACAAATTATTTGGATGGAAGAGGAAAAATGGCGCAATTTTATATATTCTTGAATGTCCGAGGCAACAAAACAAGTAACTTAAACTATGTGGTATTAGTGATATGTATTGGAATGTACGTTGATGGACTGTTTGTTTTCTTCGCAACTAAGCATAAACATCTCTCAATAGAGTCTACGAAAACCATTTGATTAAGAAAAAAAATGTGATCCTTGTTTTTTTAACATAAAATGATTATTTTTTTTTTACTGGAACATAAAATGATTTTCAATTTGCTATTGTTATAACAATTTCTTGTTTCTCTACGTTCTTTCAAGGATTTTAGATAAAATAATATAAATTAGGAAAAAAATTACTCGAGTTTAAAAGATCTAACTTTTAATGGATTTATTTCTTATGTTTAAATTGAAGATAGTAATTTTTTTTTTAATTTTAAGAAATAACTAAATAAAAGAGTGAGCCGGGAATTTCACCCCGGCTCCTGATTATTATAATTTTTTGTTATTTATTAATTTAAAAAACCCATTTAAGGAAAATCTAGTACTGTTACGGTGTTACCAAAAGAATTTATCGTTGCCTCTACGCCGATCTGTTTTCTGGGCTCAATAAAGCTAAAGCTTCTTCTGCTTATTGAAGGAGAGGAGGGACGAAGAGTAGAAGGTAGAAAAGATGAATATATTCAGATTAGCTGGAGATATGACCCATTTGGCCAGTGTCCTTGTTTTGCTTCTCAAGATTCACACTATTAAATCTTGTGCAGGTGAGAATTTTTGTATCCATCTTTTTTGGGTTTTTAGGCTGCATCTCAAGATCCAATAAGTATTTGATTTCTGCAGCTGGAATGACCGATTAAGGACCCTTTTATAGTTTTGCAATTGTATTGCTGTGTATTTAACATAGTTCTTAAACGGTGATTGCTAGTTAACGGGTGGAAATTGGAAAGAGGATTCCAATTTGACGAGGAAAAATAATTTGAAGGTGTCGGTGTGTAATGCAGTGAAATTGGCAGAAAGAAACTCAGATCAAGATTGTTGCTTTTCCCTTATTTTGGACGGACTGCACCTTGCGGGTTGCATCAATGGGTGACAGCCGTGTCTATTTGTTTTATTTAATGTAGGGATACTATGTTGTGCCCTTATCAAAAGAGATACATGTTTCCTGCTTGGGACAGTGATTTATGATAATATGGGAGGTTGCAAGATGACCTCCAGGTGCTATGTGTTTGCTTTACTAATCGAGGATATAATTTCATCTGGGAAATTTGTTTCCGATGGTTCTGAATAACTAACATATTCAGTAAAATTCGTCTTTTGTTTTATCGATATTGCTGACTTGATCTTGGGTGGGAAAGGAATGCGGTTATAGATGGTTGGCGCTTAATTTTTATTGTGGGAGTGACTTGGGGTGACAAACGAATGCACTCTCTTAGTTATGAAAGAATTACTGATCAGAATATGCTTCTAATTGCTAACTGTGATGCTTTATCACCCCAGGAATCAGGTAATCAGTAACTCTTAGTCTTCTATCTTCTCGTGGGTTAGTAGACAGCCACTAGTGTTTTAAAGTCTTAACTAATTACATTGGAAACTTTTTGAATCATCTGACATGTGTAGGAGTGTCTTCAATGCAGTAATTTGTTTTGTTATCACCTTGGTAAAGTATAATTGGTTCCTGCGAACCACAAAGCCTCAAGGTTAACTTTGGGCTACTTTGGTTGACATGAAACAGAACAGTGATTTGTCTCAAGGTTCAGTGTTAAAAGGGGATCAACTCACCTGATTACATTCACATTAGTGTTTTTGGTGCAAATCATTCGGTTCATATATCGCTTTATGAAAATAGTCCGGCCAGTCATTTAAAACTAAATTCTATCTTTTCACTTTGTTTGATGTTGACTTTGTGCCTGTGTACATAGGCATTTCTCTGAAGACTCAGGAGCTCTATGCTATTGTGTTTGCTACTCGCTACTTGGATCTGTTTGTAGACTACATCTCACTCTATAACACGCTAATGAAGTTAATATTTTTGGGAAGCTCGTTTTCAATTGTTTGGTATATGAGGAAACACAAGATTGTCCGCAGATCCTATGACAAAGACCAGGATACTTTTCGCCATTATTTGCTTCTGCTGCCTTGTTTTGTACTAGCTCTGATAATACACGAAAAATTTACTTTCAGAGAGGTAACCTGACATCACACACATCTATTACCTTTATTTTGTTGGTGTTTTTTATGGCAAATGTTTTATGTCTGTCCTTGATATGATTGATCAGGTACTTTGGGCATTTTCCTTGTACCTGGAAGCTGTTGCTATACTTCCTCAGCTAGTCATGCTGCAGAGAACAAGAAATATCGACAACTTGACTGGGCAATATGTCGTACTACTGGGGTAACTTATCTCTCTATGTTGTTGTGACAACTAAAGATCGACATTCATCAGGAGTTTTGTTATGTATGAATTGAGTTTTTTATGATGGTAAATTGATTCTTCTTTTGAGTCACCTGATCAAGGTAAACTCGACTGCATGGTTGGTGATGGTGAGGGGAGTCACTAACCTCTACCTGATACTTGCAACAATTATACAATTTTTGTGAAAAATTCAAGTCAACCCCTCTTGGAAGTTTGAATCTTTTGTTTCCAACCCTTTAGAGATGGTTCTCTCCAGTCCTAATTTTGTCCTGATTAATTATTTATCAGAAGTCATTGATTTCTATAATCAAAGCCATCTTCATATCTTCTTGTTTATGTTGCAGAGCATACCGAGGATTGTACATTTTGAACTGGATTTATCGCTACTTCACTGAACCACACTATGCTCACTGGATAAGTATGCCTCTCTCAGCCTCTTACACAGCACACAACTGAGCACACACACACAAAAAAAAAAAAAAAATTACGTTGAGTTTCTGCATAATGATGATTTGATTTGTTATGAAGTAAATAGTTGTGCATAAACATTGATGCCGAGTTTGGTTTTTTCCTGCTCCAACAGCTTGGATCTCAGGACTTGTTCAGACCCTACTATATGCTGATTTCTTCTACTATTATTTCCAAAGGTATTCTCTTTTTTTCTGGGAAAAAACAAAAAGAAAGAAAAAAACTCAAAACTGTTGTAGCATGTATTTATCTCACAGGCGTGATTGTTTTTCATATTTTGCCGTTTCAGCTGGAAAAACAATGTAAAGCTCCAATTACCCGCTTGAGCTAGAGGGTCACATGGTATTTCTTCAAGCACTGGTAACTTTGATTTATCATCACTCGTCTCTTGATCCGATGAGAAACAGAGCATTTTTTGCTCACTAGAAGATAGGTTTCCTTCACATGCTACACTTCACTTTTCCCTTATTTTTATTTTAGTGCTGTAAAGAGACTTTAGCTCAAATAGTCGAAAAAATCTTTAGGTAGGGAAGTGTTGTGAACATATGAGCAAAAATTACATACATTTATTGTTAATCATATATAATGCAAATATTATTTACTTTAAGCCGTGGTGACAAATGATATTGCCAATGCATAAATATTTAATTGCTTTGAATTCATAAAAAGCTTTCAAAAATCTTAGGAAAACTTCTGTCAGTGTGTTTGGTTCCATGGATTTCATGAAATTTGGTGGGATTTAAAATTCCAAATCCTATTTCAGTGTTTGCCGTTTGGTAAAATTGAATTTTAAAATGAGATTGGTATTTGGTGGGGTTTTATGGGATTTGATATAACTAAATGAAATCTTAGCAAACACACTGTTAATATATCTGGAATTTGGATAATGTTTGAATTGTTGAATTATTAAAGACAATATTGAATTTTATAAGTCATTTAAAATAAAACCATTCGATCTATTATCAGAGTTTGGCAGGATTTCAATGGGATTTAATGATATTAGAATTACAAATACCATTTTAGTGTTTGGTAAATATGATTTTTAAATAGAATTGGTATTTGATTGGATTTCATGGGATTTCATTCAACTAAATGAAATTTTTATAAAATTGGTTCGATTTCATAGGATTTCATTTTAGTGTTTGGTAAAATAAGAGTTCGAAATGGATTTGGTATTTGATTGGATTTCATGAGATTACATTTAACTAAATAAAATTTTTATGAAATTGATCGGATTTCGTGAAGTTCAAATGATTTGGGTTTTAAAAATTATAATAAAATTTTTAAAAATTATATCTACATACCTTAATCGTAGATTTCATTTTTTATTTTTATTTTTTTTTACAAATTTTACAAAATATCATTTTTTAAAAAAATTATATTATCAGTTGACATTATTATATAAATCCAAACACACAAGTGTGTTTGATGGGTGGGATTAGGATTGGCTGGGATATTTTACTCATCCAATCACATGTTTACTTCCATTTTTGTGTAATCGTTATTGATCAAACATTAATCAAATCATGAAAGAAAGAAAATGACAATGTTACCAATAATGAATTTACTTTAACTAGATAATTTAATTATTAAAAGAGTAAAAATGTAAATGAAAAACCAAACTCAAATTTAATCCATCAAACCAAATCGTTATTATAATATTAATTATTGTATTATTATTATCACAATATTATTTATCATATCAAATCTCATCACCTCAAATAAACGATACCAAACAGGGAATTTAAGTATTGAAGAGTTGAACGAAAACAATTTCAAATTAATTTCCTCTAATTTTGTTATTCGCTTCGCCCTCCTCCAATCTGATGAACCATCACATCGATTTCGTCTTCATCTTCCATGCCAATCTGTAAATTCACATTATATTTAGTGTGAGATCCAAGTAAAATTAAAGTAAATTTACAATGTCTACGAAAAGATAACGAACGCGAATTCCACGTCATTAAAAAAAAAAAAAAATAAATAAGTAGATTTACCTGGGCTGGGGTCATTTCAGCAGCGAGTCTCTTGCCATTGTACAGGAACCTCAAAGATTTTTGATCCAAAGCATTTTCTTTACAATAATAAATCAATAGATTTTGCAATTTGGTGTCCACACTAACTTTGAAGAACGTTTCAGTTCCATCCTAACGTTTCCAAAACCAAATTAATCTTTTTTCCCCTTAAATGATTGGAAATAAGTATGAACAAATTAATATATGGTAAAAATAAATTAAAACTTTCTACGAATAGATTATATATCCGCGAAATGAAGAAATATTTTGATAGAAAAAGTTCAGATTTGGTCCTTTTCTTCAAGAAAAAATTTTGGTTGTAATTTTTCAGACTCAGTGTAAGATAAATACTCATAAATCGTTTTTTTTTTATTTTTATTTTTTATAAAACGTTTTAAAAGTTGTTTTAAATATGTGTTTCATCGATAATTTTATAAAAACGTTTTTATAGTTATAAACACATTTCTGTAAAAAAAAAAACTATATTTGAAAAACGTATATTTAAAAATATTTTTGAAAAACGTTGTACGAAGACTTCATCTAAACACGTGCTTTTAAGTTTTTTTTTTTTTATTAAATGCTAAAAACGTTTTCAAACAAACTAACAAAGGCGAAAGATACAAAGGGAACACACGAAATGTATGCATGCAAGTATATTGCTATCTATACGCGAAACAGAGAAAATGATGAATGCACCTGAGACTTGAAACAAAGCTTAATCCTACGATCGTCTCGCATTTCCATAGGCTGCTTCAGCTTCCCCTTCCCCTTCGCATTTGGGCCCATTTTCTTGTCTGAAGGATTTGTGCTGTGAGTGAAAAATGAGGGGTGAAAATATAGAGGGATCCAGATTTGTTCATTTATTTTTGATTTAGTGTATTTGGATTGCATCATTAAAGGGAGTGGCGATTTTGACGTAAAAGTGGATTTTTTTGCCTTTTATGCCTTAAAGAAGATAATCTCATTGAATGCCTGGATTTTTTACATCACTTATGGTGGTACTTGTTTTCATGGACGGAATTATGATTTTTGTTCAGTCTGAGTCACAATATATTATAAATAAATTTTAAAAAAATATTGGTTAATCGACGGCAGAAAATAATGTATCATAAGGTTCGAATACAAGCTACACAGCCAAAAACACCTATTAACTGATGGAAAAACGATTGAATAATGACAAAAAATATAGCGCATACAGAAGTCACAATCAAACAAAATCGGAAGAAAATATAAACTCTACATTATAAAAATAATCATGAATTCATTCCCGATTGCAAAATTTTGATGATCGACGAAATTGAAGGAAAAAACGAACATAAAATTTTGGTGAAATTCTGGATTTTGTAGATAATATGAGAGACGAGACAGTAAGTAATACGAATTTTTGCTATCAGACCAAACTGTATGGCGTTGGTGACTCGTGAGCAGAAAATACTAAAGACCGTGTACTTATAGTAATAGCGGATATAATTTTGAGCTTTAATTTGGATCTAAAAATTATAAACGACAAAAAATGGATTTTTTGTCCAATGTGGACATCTACGCGTATTCTAATAACGTATAAAAATTTAAAAATAAAAATTATATATATATATCTATATTTACACAAAAATTCCTACGGTTTTAGAGGTCAATTTTATGACACGAAATTTTTATTTGGGTCAGTTATGTAAAATTATTATTTTTTGTGTCAAATTTTTATTTTTACTGTAAATATGAACTGAATTAACCTGTTTCACCAATAAAAATTTGTGAGACCATCTTACAAAATATATAAATTTATGAGACCACCTTACGAGATATATACCCATAATAAATACTAGTAAATATATTCACACAATGTTTGCATATAATTAAATTTTTATTTAAAATATAGTTTTACATTTGTGCAGAAATTTTTTTATATGAAATATAATAAGATTTAAGTAATTTATATTTAATGTTACTTTTTTATTATTAATTTATCATTATTTATTTTATTTAAAAAAAATATGGTAGGTATGAGGTAAGGGTACTTTGGAGAAAAAAATGAGTATGTCATAATCTACCAAAAATAGTTACTATTATGCCTCAAACTCAATAATATAGAAGGTGTGCATAAAATTTTTTTTATAATGAAATATAATAAGATTTAAGTAATTTATATTTAATGTTATTGTTACGCCTTAAACGCATATAAATCTCGTGTTATGAGATTAATGTTTTTAATGCATTAACAAGTCTCATAATATTATGTTTTGATGATTACAAAACTCGGTTAATTGTTACTAACCATTTAAAGTGAGATTTTGCAGATTAGATTTATTGAAAAATAAATTGTTGGAAGTTATTTTGAAGCTATACATGTATTTATAAAGTCTTTTATTGCTCATTGAATGGATGGAACATTGTTAAGAGATATGAAAAAAAAAGAAGAAGAAGCCAAAGTATGGAGCAGCAACTTTCAAAAATTACTGGGAATTTTCTAGGCATTTAAATCCGATCTCCACCGGTCATAATTGTGATAAAGAAGTTTTACATGTGTTGTCCAAATTTGAGAGCAATCCAACGGCTAGATATGGAGTTATGATTTTTCCACAAAAATTATGCAGTACCTATTTCTGCAGAACTTGTAGTGAAGAATGAAGAATCAACTTCTGAAAATTACTGGAAGTGCTTGAGACATCCAAATCAAATCTCCACCAATAAAAATCAATATCAGGATGTTTTCAAACTTATATCAAAATTTCATATCAATCCAACGGCTAGATATGAAGTTATGATTTTTCTACAAAGATTGCACAGTACTTATTTTTGCAGAACATGAAGCAAATTATGAAGATTCAACTTCAGAAATTAACTGGGATTTTTTGAGACATCCAAATCACATATCCACCAATTAGATTCAAATTCAGGATGTTTTACAACCTCTGTACAAATTTCAGATCAATCCAACAGATGGATATGGAGATATGAATTTTTCAAATTTGTTGCACAGAACAAGTTTGAAAACTTGATGAAGTGACTTCCGAAAATTACTGGAAATGTTTGACTTGTTAGAATCAAATCTTCACCGTTCAGATTGAAGATCCAGATGTTTTAAAGCTTCAGTTCAAATTTCAGATCAATCTAACTGTTAGATTGGAAGATATGATTTTTCTACAAAATCCGCTCAGTGTTGGGAAATTGTAGGCAGCGGCGCCGAACACTTTTTGTCACTCCTTGACTTCTTACCACACGCTCCAAGCACTCAAATCAGATTCAAATCTTTGACAACTGTAAATAGAGGCCATCCAAGGTCATTTGGAGACATCCCAACTCATCTCTTCTCTCCTTTGCAAGCAATTTCTCACTATCAAAGTGTTTGTGTGATATATTTGAGAGTGTTTGTAAAAATAGTTTGTGAGTTGGTTGTGCTATTGTTGTAAACACTTGAGTGTGAAGCCAAGTGTGTTGTGCTATCGTTGTAAGCACTTGAGTGTGAAGCCAAGTATTGTGTTGAGGCTATCCTTGGAGCCCTTAAGGCCAAGAGTGTTGAGTTGTATCGGCGCGGTGATCGTGTCAAGTTGTAAGGCTATCCTTGGAGCCATCAAGGCCAAGACGTTCGAAGTGCTAGTGGATCCTTGGTTAATCAACTTAACCAAGAAGGGGAGACGTAGACGATTTATCGTCGAACTTCCATAAACATCTCTTATCCCTTTTACTGCTTTATTTACATTACGCATTTATTTACCGCACTTATTATTTGATTGCTTAAGTCTTCCGCTTGCATACTTGCATAATCGCTTTAAATTGCTAAAGTTGCCAATAGAACCTAAATCCCCCCCCCCCCCATTAGGTTCTAACAAGTGGTATCAGAGCCACATTTTTACAAAATATTTTCAAAAAGGCTCTATGGAAAATCTAGCGAGCGACTATGCTCAAGGGCAATCAACAAATCGTCCTCCTCTTTTCAATGGCATAAACTACGGATATTGGAAAAACCGAATGTCCCTATATATCCAATCCGTAGATTATGATCTTTGGAAAGTTACTGTGAAAGGTCCCTACATACCTACTAAAGAGGTTGAGGGTGTCAAAATTCCCAAGGGAATGGACGACTTTTCCAAGGAGGACATGCGATTAATTTCTCAAAATGCTAAAGCCATGAATATTCTTCATTGTTCCTTAGATATGAATGAGTACAACCGGATCTCAATGTGCTCATCAGCTAAAGAGATATGGGACAAGTTGGAGATATGCCATGAAGGGACTAATCAAGTCAAAGAGACGAAGATCGATCTACTCCAACTCAAATATAAAACATTCGAGATGGAATCAAACGAAGATGTAGACACTATGTTCCGAAGGCTTACTCAAATTATCAATGAGCTAGCCCAACTCGGGGAACAATATCCAACCAAACAAGTATGGAGGAGAGCTCTACGCGCCTTACCCAAGGAGTGGGATGCCAAGAGGACGGCCATCATCGAGTCAAACAAAGGCGACACCGCATCCTACGATCTTGATCAACTACATGGAACTCTAAAAACCCATGAGCTGGAATTATCAACAAGGAAGGAATTAAAGAAAGAAGATACCAAGGCAAAAGGGATTGCTCTATCTAGCCAATCCAAAGAAGATGATGATGATGATGATATGACGCTCTTCGCAAGAAATTTCAAACGATTCATGCGAGGAAACAAATTACAAAAGAAGCCGGATAAGGAAGTTACTTGCTACAACTGTCAACAACAAGGCCACTATGCAAATGAGTGTCCTCTTAAGAAGAAAGTTGACAAGGGAAAGAAGAAAGAACTTCTAGCCACTTGGAGCGATATCGACGATGACGAGGAGGAAGCCAACATCTGCCTCATGGCTAAAAATGATGACATCGTCTCCGACAACGATGATGAGGTACCTTCCTATGACGAACTACTACATGCATATAAAAACATGTTTGATATGGCTAAATCTCTTAGAAAAAAAAATAGAAAACTCAAACATGAATTAGAAACTAAGGAGCATGAAAACCTAAGATTAAAGGATGACATAGCTCACTTAGAGAAATCTTTTGATAAATTCAATGTAAGTAGTAATAACTTGAATAATTTACTAAGCATGCAAAAATGTAGTTTTGATAAGGGTGGAATAGGGTATGGTAAGAAATCTATAGATTTCACTAGTCTAATTGCTAAAGCAAAAATGAGATCACCCCCTGTATGTTCTTACTGTTGTAAAATAGGACATGCTAGACATAAGTGTAGATCCTTAAAATATCAATATGATAAAAAAAAAGCTATATGAAATGGAGGCGTAAGAGTACTTAACAACTCATCAGTTGGCATTATGAGATCATGATCTAAGGGAGTTCATCATAGACCGGTTTAAATTGCCTTGATGCGACTGGTCTTCCTGATGAACGCTGCTCTGTCCAAGAAAATAGGTTTTTAAAGAGGCATAGCCCTACCTACTACTGGGAGCACTCTTAGAAAGTGGCGATGATGTCGCTATGAGAGACTGAACTCTTGGAAATCTGTTTTGTATTTTTTTTTTCTAACACTGTGGACCCAAAAGAACTAAAGGGTACCAAAATCTCTTCTTGTAGGAAAATAGGAAAATTGTTCTCCCTAGCATATGGTATCTAGACAGTGGATGTTCTAGACATATGACGGGGAACAAAGAGCTACTTCAATCAGTCAAACCAAAGGAGAAGGGAACTGTAACCTTTGGAGACAACAGCAAAGGAATCATTGAAAGAATCGACTCAATAGGTATATTTGAATCTTGCTTGATTGATGATGTACTCCTAGTGAAAGGGTTTAAGCATAATCTACTAAGCATAAGTCAATTGTGCGATAGAGGTTATGAAGTCAAATTCACTCCCCAACACTGCACTATATCACTCACGACTGACAAATCCATAAATTTCAAAGGATATAGAAGTGAAAATGTTTACAAGGTTTCTTTAAACAATTTATCTTTATCAAATATTAAAAGTCTTGTATCCTTGAATGTTGATGACAACATTCTTTGGCATACCATAGAAAAACTTTTTAAACTTGATTTAGCTGTTGGTATGCCAAAACTCAATTTAAAATTAGATTCTATTTGTGATGCATGTCAACTTGGCAAACATACAAGGGAATCTTTTAAAAGCAAAAATTTTATATCTATTTCTATGCCCCTTGAACTTCTTCACCTAGATCTATGTGGTCCATCGAGGAACTCTAGCCTAGGAGGAAAGCTTTATGCATTTGTCATTGTGAATGATTTTTCACGTTACACGTGGACATTATTTTTAGCTCACAAAAATGATGCCTTTGATTATTTTAAAATTTTTGTCAAACGAGTTGAGAATGAGAAAAATCTTTCAATAAAGCAGATCCGTAGTGACCACGGAACTGAATTTCAAAATGAGAGTTTTTCAAACTTTTGTGAAGAGAAAGACATCGGTCATAATTTTTCTTGTCCTAGGACTCCTCAACAAAACGGGGTCGTTGAGAGGAAAAATAGGACACTTGTGGAGATTGCGAGGACCATGATATGTGAGTATTCTCTACCAAAATATTTTTGGGCTAAAGCAATGAACACTGCCTGTTACATTATCAATCGTGTATCAATAAGGCCAATTCTCAAGAAAACTCCATATGAATTATGGAGAGGGAGAAAGTCTAACATTTTTTACTTTCGAGCTTTCGGTTCCAAATGCTACATACATAATAATGGTAAGGACAACCTTGGCAAATTTGATGCCAAATCCAACAAAGGTATCTTTCTCGGATATTCTACCTCAAGTAAGGCCTTTAGAGTTTTTAATAAACGTACTTTACTTGTTGAAGAATCTATGCATGTGATTTTTGATGAATCTATGTCTACTATTGTTCGCACTAACATTGATGATGTAGAAATACTCGAAGAAGAGTTAGCTTCCTCAAGCCTAAATGATTTAGATATTTCCTTTGAGGAAACACCACTTCCGAAGGATTGGACGCTTCACAAAGATCACCCAATGGATCTTATCATCGGAAGTCCTTCGAATGGAGTAGCCACTCGTTCTTCTCTTAATAATATTTGCAATCATCTTGCTTTTGTTTCGCATGTTGAACCTAAGTGTATTGATGATGCTTTATTAGATGATTCTTGGATTATTGCTATGCAAGATGAGTTGAATGAGTTTAAACGCAATGATGTTTGGATTCTTGTTCCTAGGCCGCATGATAGATCTATTATTGGAACTAAATGGGTGTTTAGGAATAAACTTGATGAGCATGGTACTATCACTAGAAATAAAGCTAGGCTTGTAGCGAAAGGATATAGTCAAGAAGAAGGCATAGATTATGATGAAACTTATGCGCCTATTGCTAGACTAGAATCTATTCGCATGCTACTTGCTTTTGCTTGCTCTAGAAATTTTAAGTTATTTCAAATGGATGTCAAAAGTGCTTTTCTTAATGGTGAATTGAAAGAGGAGGTGTGCATTGAACAACCTGATGGCTTTGTTGATGCATTATTACCTGATCATGTGTATAGACTAAACAAAGCTTTGTATGATTTGAAACAAGCTCCTCGAGCTTGGTATGAAAAACTATCAACTTTCCTTATTTCAAATGATTTTTCAAGAGGAAAGATTGATATTACTTTGTTTACCAAACATGACAAAGATGATTTATTAATTGTGCAAATTTATGTTGATGACATAATTTTTGGTTCTACTAATGAAACTCTTTGTCAAGAATTTTCTAAGTTGATGCAGGAGCACTTCGAGATGAGTATGATGGGAGAACTTAACTATTTCCTCGGATTACAAATCAAACAGTGCAAGGATGAGTTCTTTGTGAACCAAAGCAAATACATCAAGGAGATTCTAAAGAAATTTGGAATGGAGAACACCAAATCATCATCCACACCGATGAGCACAGCAATCAGACTCGACAAGGATGAAAATGGTAAAATTGTAGATCAATCTTCCTTTCGTAGTATGATTGGCTCCTTACTTTATGCTACTGCTAGTAGACCGGACATTATGTTTAGTGTTTGCATGTGTGCACGATTTCAATCATGTCCAAAGGAATCACATTTGTTCGCCTTAAAATGCATTTTCAAATATCTTTCAAATACTCCAAATCTCGGCTTGTGGTATTCGAAAAATTCTTTCTTTGATTTAAAAGCTTATTGTGATGCCGACTTTGGTGGGTAGGAAAAGCACTAGTGGAACTTGTTTCTTTTTAGGAAACTGTTGGAGAACGCGGCGATCAGATCAATTAGGATTGATACCCGGTGCAGCGGAAGTTTAAAATTTTTATATGGAACGATTCCATAATGGGTATCAACCTTACGATTAAATTGTGTATGTAAAAATTAAATAACGATTATAAAATTTTTACCTCCAATCTCGAAGCGAGATTATGGACACCAACAGATTGCTCTGCTCTTGTTGTATATCCCTGGAACTGATGGACGAACTGTTCTTCAATCAGGTCCACGAACGAATATTTAATCCCTCTGATAGATTGCACTAGAAAATCTATCAGAAGTTTCTACGAAGAGAATTAACGAATTTGATCCGTTAAACCAGACTGTAATTCAAAATTCACAGACTGGATTTTACCGAGCAGAGGGGAGAGGGGGTCGGCCACTTCAGAGAGAAAAAGACTAGGTTTTTCGAAAATTGTGACCTGTTATATGTAATTTCTGTACTACAATAACTTATTTATAATGTAGGCCACTAACAGCTTAGGGCCCATCAGTCATAAGTTCAAGCCCGACAAGCAAAGCCCGCATGTTCAGAAATTAATATAAAATTCATCGTGACTCCGATTGATAAACCGATTTCACCAATGTGTACAAAAACCATTTCTGCATATTTTAAAGTCAAGATAAATTTTTCTGAATCCGAATTCAGTGGTTTCCAAAAATGTCCATCCCTATGTCATTTTAGGAAATCTTACTCCTCTACTCATAATTAAGAAGTCCAACTTCTTTGTTCATTAAATTTAACTCTTTAAATTTAACTATCTCAGGGGGGATTAAAAATTCATTACTCTGTGTGACCCTCAATGGTTCAGGGATACAGCTAGCCGTGGGCTCACAACTCCTTGTGACTCGGAACAACGATTTCCGACTTGCCCATCGAATCATGATAAGAGCGCCTAGCAACATCGCCCCATGATTTCCTAGGTATCACTGATAGTGCCTGCAAAAACCAATAGATTTTGGTTAGCGTACAGTACGGTCCCTTCATCCATATATCCCGATCGAATGAACAACCATTGGTATATCGAGAGTCGTTCGAGATTCGATAACTATGCAATACATCTTGAAGATCAAATAGTGACATCGCATGTGTTACTAAGAAACCATTTCTTAAATCACATCATGTACTCTGGCCAGAGATTCGTCACACTAATATCTCCTCAGATCGCATAGGATATCCACACTCGCAAGTATGTGGTGAATCCTTGACAACAAAGCATCGACTCCTATATGTGTTGTAACTGTACCCATTCCCGACACCTGATGACCCCAATAGAGTCGGTAAACGAGTCAAAGCACAGTACTAGCATATAGAGTCTCAATGATGTTTCAAGTAGTAAGGACTAATGGTGTACAACCAAAACCGCGGACTTTATCCACTCGATAAGTGATAACCACTTGGAAAGTCCGGATAGGGTAGTTCAATCATTCATCATATGAATATCCATTTGCATGCTTCGAACATCTCTATGTTCCTTACCAATGAAACGTGGTACTCTGCATCGCAAATGCCAGTCTCAAACTCGAGCGATCCTTATCCTTATTATCGGACGGCTCAATCGACTAGGAACAGTTTAGAATATACAGTGACTATAAGATGTGTTTCATGATAGACATCCCCATGTTCTACCACATCTTACATACACTATAGTATATTCAAGGTCTTTATCAAAACAACAATAGTATATCACAATATAACAATATGAAGAAAGATAAAGTCATTGCCATTAATAAAAGTGTAAATTATATTAAACAAAAGATTGTTTATACAAAGAGTCATCAAAGCCCTTAGCCACAAGTTGGCTCACCGGGCACCCACTCTTTCAGAAACTGTTTAGTTTCTTGGTTTTCAAAGAAACAAAATTGTGTTGCGTTGTCAAAGACCGAAGCCGAATATATGGCTGCTGGTAGTTGTTGTGCGCAAATTCTTTGGATGAAGCATCAATTGCTCGACTATGGCGTCTCTTTTTCAAAAATCCCTATTTTCTGTGACAACACAAGCGCCATATGTCTAACAAAGAATCCGATTCAACATTCGCGCACCAAACATATTGACATTCGTCATCATTTTATTCGTGACCACATCGAACGAAATGAAGTTGAACTTCAATATGTTGACACGTCAAATCAAATTGCCGATATTTTTACAAAACCACTAGATGAAAATACTTTTATTTGTTTGCGTGGTGAAATTGGCATGATTGAGTTGTAATCACTTGTTGACATATTCTAAAGATAATGACATATTAAGGGGGAGCTTAATATAAAATTCGAGCAACTTAATTTTGGATAATACAAATTAATTGTATTTATTCAATATTATACGCTCATATTTTGTTATTTATGTGAAATTTATGTGTTGCATTTTAGAAATCATATTTCAATTCTCATGTTTTTGCATATTTTTCCAGTCTTTTTGATTATCACAAAAAGGGGGAGAATTAGTTTGGTTAAATACTTTAACTAAGGGAGAGAGTTAGTTCGGTTAAATGCATGGAGAATAAAATTGGTTATTTGATAAACATTCTTTTCTTAGCTAATTGTTTAATTTAGGGGGAGTTTTATTCATACAATTATATTGTGCAAATTTAAATTTTTTATTTAATATTGTACATTTATTTCTCCTATTTAACCAAGTTTTGTGATCATCAAAAAGGGGAAGATTGTTACAACTTAAACGCATACAAATCTCGTGTTATGAGATTAATGTTTTTAATGCATTAACAAGTCTCATAATATTATGTTTTGATGATTACAAAACTCGGTTAATTGTTACTAACCATTTAAAGTGAGATTTTGCAGATTAGATTTATTGAAAAATAAATTGTTGGAAGTTATTTTGAAGCTATACATGTATTTATAAAGTCTTTTATTGCTCATTGAATGGATGAAACATTGTTAAGAGATATGAAAAAAAAGAGAAGAAGAATCCAAAGTATGGAGCAGCAACTTCCGAAAATTACTGGAAATTTTCTAAGCATTTAAATCCGATCTCCACCGGTCATAATCGTGATGAATAAGTTTTACATGTGTTGTCCAAATTTGAGAGCAATCCAACGGCTAGATATGGAGTTATGATTTTTCCACAAAAATTGTGCAGTACCTATTTCTGCAGAACTTGTAGTGAAGAATGAAGAATCAACTTCTGAAAATTACTGGACGTTCTTGAGACATCCAAATCAAATCTGCACCAATCAAAATCAATATCAGGATGTTTTCAAACTTATATCAAAATTTCATATCAATCCAACGGCTAGATATGAAGTTATTATTTTTCTACAAAGATTGCACAGTACTTATTTCTGCAGAACATGAAGCAAATTATGAAGATTCAACTTCAGAAATTAACTGGGATTGTTTGAGACATCCAAATCACATCTCCACCAATCAGATTCAAATTTAGGATGTTTTACAACCTCTGTACAAATTTCAGATCAATCAAACGGATAGATATGGAGATATGAATTTTTCAAATTTGTTGCACAGAACAAGTTCGAAAACTTGATGAAGTGACTTCCGAAAATTACTGGAAATGTTTGACTGTTAGAATCAAATCTTCACCGTTCAGATTGAAGATCCAGATGTTTTAAAGCTTCAGTTCAAATTTCAGATCAATCCAACGGTTATATTGGAAGATATGATTTTTCCACAAAATCCGCTCAGTGCTGGGAAAATGTAGGCAGCGGCGCCGAACACTTTTTGTCACTCCTTGACTTCTTACCACACGCTCCAAGCACTCAAATCAGATTCAAATCTTTGCCAACTATAAATAGAGGCCATCCAAGGTCATTTGGAGACATCCCAACTCATCTCTTCTCTCCTTTGCAAGCAATTTCTCACTATCAAAGTGTTTGTGTGATATATTTGAGAGTGTTTGTAAAAATAGTTTGTGAGTTGGCTGTGCTATTGTTGTAAACACTTGAGTGTGAAGCCAAGTGTGTTGTGCTATCGTTGTAAGCACTTGAGTGTGAAGCCAAGTATTGTGTTGAGGCTATCCTTGGAGCTCTTAAGGCCAAGAGTGTTGAGTTGTATCGGCGCGGTGATCATGTCAAGTTGTAAAGCTATACTTGGAGCCATCAAGGCCAAGACGTTCGAAGTGCTAGTGGATCCTTGGTTAATCAACTTAACCAAGAAGGGGAGACGTAGACGATTTATCGTCGAACTTCCATAAACATCTTTTATCCCTTTACTGTTTTATTTACATTACGCATTTATTTACCGCACTTATTATTTGATTACTTAAGTCTTCCGCTTGCATACTTGCATAACGCTTTAAATTGCTAAAGTTGCCAATAGAACCTAAATCCCCCCCATTAGGTTCTAACAATTATGTTTTTTATTATTAATTATTTTATTTAAAAATAGTTATGGTAGTTTAAAGAAATCCAAGGGAGAGTGATTTAAAAAAAAAATCAAAATTTAGAATAATTTATAGTTTTCACAATTTCTCAAACTTAATTGGAGATTTATAAATCACGTATGTAATATAGAAATTTCAGCTCTGGATACATCCAACGAACCATATGTATTCTACATGTGAGATGTACTTAAAAACTTCATATGGACCGTTCATTGATTTTATGCTTTAAAAAATATTGGACCCTCCATATTTTAGTTTATTTGACTTTAGAGTTTAGGGTACACTCTTCCATCAAGTATATGGATCTTGGATTTTGTACTCATCAAGTAAAGATATATCATTCATATAATATACATAAAAACACTTCAAATCTAATTTCAGTATATGCATATCTCATGATTTCATCAATAGCAAAAAATTATTGGAAGTTTCATTGGCAAACAATTCACGCGATAAGTGCTAAGAAGATGAACTCAAGTTGCGAATGGATGAGAATATTTTTGCAAAAAATTATTGGAAGTTTCATTGGCAAACAATTCACGCGATAAGTGCTAAGAAGATGGAACTCAAGTTGCGAATGGATGAGAATATTTAAGGAAATATAGTCAAAATGGTCCTGTAAGTTTGTCTATTTTGTGTTTTGGTCATGTAAGTATCGAATTTTGTGTTTTAGTCCTATAAGTTAAATTATAATTGGATTTTAGTCATTTCTTCATAGATTGTTGACGTGACATTGAAAAATGCTGACGTGACAGCTAAAAATTTTTAAATGACATTGAGAAATGATGACGTGTCTATTGTGGTATCAACGATTAAATGTTATGTTTTCAAAATCTTAAATATTATGTTTTCAAAATCAGACTGCACCAACTGGTTCAACCAATTCGACACGGAACCGATCACTGATTTGATCTGAAATACTTCCAAAAACCGTTTTAACGGTTGAACCGGCAGAATTGATCAAAAACTGAAAAATTGGTTTTTCGAATTTTTTTTTTAAAATTAGTTTTTTTTATTTTAAAACCTTAATTTAATATTTTATTATATATATATACATGATTATTTGATTTTGTTCTCATTAGAAATATTATTTATTAATATTAGAGTTTATAATTTTTTAACATATTTTTTATTTTTTAAAAATTGATTAATATTTATAAATATTAAAGTTTAATTTTCAAACTACGATAAATATATATTTTTTCTATTCATATAAATTTGTTAGGTTTTATAATTTAAAATATATTATTAGTTATATTATTATATAAACGATTTTTTGATACGACCGTCCGGTTAAAATAATTCAATCAATTGGACAATTTTTTTAAGTTAGATCGGTTTATCGGTTTAATTATAAAAATATTTCTTAATAACAAAAATATAACTAAACTTACAGGACCAAAACTCAAAATTTAATAATTGCATCTATGAATGCTCGATTATTATTACAAGTTATATTGTCTTCACCAATTTTTAACAACGCCCGTCAATAAAATAATAATAGGATTTATATGTTCCGACCAAATTTCCGAAAAACTCATTGGAGGATAAATGCCGTAGCAATTCTTGCGTTTTTTTAGTGTTAAAGATTCATGAAAATCTGTTTTGCAGTAAAATGAAAAACAAAGCATCCGTTACAGATATATATATTAAGGATTAAGAATATGACAATGTAGACACAAATATAAACGGAACGCAACATAAAGTAGAAAAATATTAAAGAGTATTACAAAAGATCAAGATGCAAACTTGATCCTTTATAGAACGGGTAGAACACAGACTCAACACACATTGTCAAAAAACAGATAACAAGAGACGCCACCGGCGATCCAGCACCCAATTCTGAGTGCCACAATCACACGGTGAAAGAGAAACAGACGGACATAAAGAACAAGTGACCATACTACCAACCACGCACGCACCGACATCACAGAAAAGACGCAACAAATTTCTTTCGCCGAAATAGCAATGTTTGTGAAAGATAGGAAGAGTAAAGATTGCATTCACAAGTCACTTGGCACCCTTCTTGGCTGCTGCCTTTGTCACCTTAGCTCCAGTTGGGTCTTTCTTTTCCACACTCTTGATTACACCAACCGCAACAGTCTGACGCATGTCCCTAACTGCAAAGCGTCCCAATGGTGGGTACTCGGCAAAGGTTTCCACAACCATGGGTTTTGTGGGGATCATCTTGACAAGGCCGGCGTCACCATTCTTCAAGAATTTAGGCTCTTTCTCAAGCTCCTTGCCAGATCGACGGTCAATCTTGGTCAAAAGCTCGGAAAATTTGACAGCAATGTGAGAAGTGTGGCAATCAAGAACAGGGGCGTAACCGTTGCCAATCTGGCCAGGGTGGTTCATGATAATGACTTGGGAAGTGAAATTCGCAGCTTCCTTAGCAGGATCATCCTTTGAGTTAGATGCAACGAAACCACGCTTCAGATCTTTAACAGCAACGTTCTTAACGTTGAACCCAACATTGTCACCAGGGAGTGCTTCAGGGAGGGCCTCGTGGTGCATTTCAACGGACTTGACCTCAGTTTGCAGCCCTGTTGGACCAAAGGTAACAACCATACCTGGTTTGATGATACCGGTTTCAACTCTTCCCACAGGGACAGTACCAATACCACCAATCTTGTACACATCTTGCAGAGGAAGACGGAGAGGTTTGTCTGAGGGCCTCTTGGGCTCCTGGATCAAGTCAAGAGCATCCAGGAGGGTCGGTCCTTTGTACCAATCAAGATTGGTCGACCTCTCGATCATGTTGTCACCCTCAAAACCAGAGATTGGAACAAAAGGAATCTTCTCAGGGTTGTACCCAACCTTCTTCATGTAGGAAGAGACTTCCTTGACAATTTCATCATACCTTGCCTTGGAGTACTTGGGAGTGGTGGCATCCATCTAAAATACACAAAGATTGTGATAAGTAAGCACGGATAATAGCAAAGTATCCATCTAAAATACACAAAAGCATGCTCCACAAACAAAGAGCACAGTAACCAGAATATAATTTGTGTGAATTAGAAAAGAGATGTTATCAGAAGAAGCCAACAGATTTTTAAGTAAACCCACTCAAATAGAATATAAACAGTACATAAAGTTTAATCTTGATCCTGTAAATGCTAAAATATCTCACAGGATAGTGTAAGAATGAACCTTTACCAACATTATTTAGAAGGCAATGTACACATAATAATTAACACATTCCACGGCCATGTTAACACAAATAGCTGATCTAAACAATAACTAGGAAATCATTATAAATAATACACAAGCAAAAACATACATAAATGACAGATGTATATACCTTATTACAGCAGCAGATCATTTGCCTAACTCCAAGCGTGAAAGCCAGAAGTGCATGCTCACGAGTTTGACCATCCTTGGAAATACCTGCCTCGAAACCACCAGTGGTAGAATCGATGATGAGCACGGCACAATCAGCCTGAGAAGTACCAGTAATCATGTTCTTAATAAAGTCACGGTGACCAGGAGCATCAATGACAGTGCAGTAGTATTTGGTAGTCTCAAACTTCCACAGAGCAATATCGATGGTGATACCACGCTCACGCTCAGCCTTGAGCTTGTCAAGCACCCATGCATACTTGAAGGATCTCTTGTTCATCTCAGCAGCTTCCTTCTCGAACCTCTCAATCACACGCTTGTCAATACCACCAAGCTTGTAGATGAGATGTCCAGTGGTAGTTGACTTCCCAGAGTCGACATGGCCAATGACCACTATGCTAATGTGAACCTTCTCCTTACCCATGTTAGCTTCTGAGAATTATACTGCAGCAATGAAAACCGGGCTGAATAAGAAATATTAATTCAACGCGAGAACAAGATAGCAACAGGAATTATATAACTGGATAATTTCAAGGTTGGATATTTGTAAAACATATCCAAAAATCTTAATTTTTTAGCGATCTCCAAAGATAAAATATAAAATCCAAGAAATGGATTCCAAAAATGAAAAAAACAAATCAAAACAAGAGCAGCCTGTGTTATCCAAGATACCAAATGATCAAGTCTCCCTTTTCCCCACACAAGATAACAATAACAGCTTACAAACGGTAGAAAAGGAAAAGAAAATATTAAACTCGCAAATCCTCAATTTCTAACCAGTCTGATCACAAAACATTTACAAATTGACAATTCTTGAATTCAAACACCGCGTAAATTAACAGCAAAACACCAAAAACAATTCAAAAAACTGTAGTTCTCGACAATAAAAAGGCATAGAAGCAAGATCAATAAGAAAAATATCGCATAATTCAGGAAGTAAATTACAGTTACCTGCCGTGAAGAAAGTAAAAGACCTATAGGATGCGTGGTGTCCCAGAAATGAGATTGAGCAGATATTTATACTGCAAAGGGTGAGCGAGCTAGGGTTTGGGGAGATGTTCCATTAACTGATGATTAGACGTATTTACCCTTCAGGATGACCATGGAATGACCGTTTTATCCTACGCTAACTTAGGGGCCAAGGACTATGTCATGACTAGGGCTGGGATACTAATCAAAATATCGATTTTTTGGGATATTGTATCGAAATTTTTTCGATATATAAACATTTTTTTGGTATATCGAATTTTTTTTCAATATCTATACGGTATGAATATGAATTTTTTTTATACAAAAATTTCAGAATTTCGATATTGGTATCGATATGAATTTTTTTCATATCAATATTTTTTATAGAGTATACCAAAAACCCACCCCTAGTCATGACACCTATCATAGAATTCAAACCGGCGATTTTTCTTTGTATTTTTTTATGGGAAATTTTGTTATTTAGATTAGATTAGGTCAAAAAAAATTAAAAAGAAATTATCTTCTCCAAATGTATTAAAAAATATCCTATACAAAAATTTTAGAAAATATCCTATACAAAAATTTAATACGCTTAGTGAGAGTTATTATTTTAAAAAAATAGTTGAACTTATTTGCCCTTGTTGGGCCCAGTTTATTTCATTTGCTAACTTAAGGCCCAATCTCTTTTAACTATTAAGTTGATTGTGAGCATTTTCATGGTCAGCCCATTCCCATTATTTAAAATAGCAACTTACACAAATAATGCGTGTGTTTGTTAATGTATATGTTATTATTATAATTATAATTTTTTTGGAAAGTTAATGTTTGTATTATTAAACTACCATTTTAGATTATAAAATATATGTAATAGCTATTGTTATTATTAGGAAAAAATACAGTTTTAGTCCTTATACTTTCACATCAAAACATTTTTGGTCCTTAAACATTTCAAAGTAACACTTTTAATCCTTAAACTTTACAAATTGCAACAAAATTAGTCCTTATAGTTTTTTTCATGATTAAATATATTTTTGGAGACTAATTTATTATATTTTAAATTTATAGGGACCTAAATAAAATAAGCATGAAAAATAAAGATCATAAATAATCACAAATCTACAACATAAATATTTTTTTAGTAACATATTTATTCTTTTTAATAATGTTATTATATGTAAATAAAATTTATTACGGTTTTTTTATTTAAACAAAAAATATCTACTTTAGAATATTCAGTTTTTGCATAAAAATCATCGAGTATATTTTTAAAATTAAAATATCCTATAAATATTTTAATAAGCACATTTTTTAATGTGTTTTCCAATAATTTTTTAAAATAAAATTTATTCAATATCTTTGATACTAAATAACTGATTTGATATCAAATATGATTAATTATTTACTTTTATTTAATAATAAGATACGAACTACATAAATTTTCTTAAAATATCAAATATAAATATGTAATATATATAATTACATTTGTAAATATTAAACAATAATAATAAATTACAAAAAAAAAATACATATGGTATAAAATTAATCTTGAAAATCTAATTTTAATTTTAGTTTTTAAAATAGATTTTTTTTTTCAATTTGAATATAAATATAAAACATAAAATATTTCAAAAAAAATAGAATTTTATTTACTATTTTAATGTTTTATCTTTTCACGATATTTTATTAATTTTATTCATTTTTACTCCCTAAAAGTTAATAATATCATAAATTAGTTTTCACAAATATATTTAACTATAAAATAAATGACAAGGACTAATTTTGTTACAATTTTTAAAGTTTAAGGACTAAAAATATTGTATTGAAATGTTTAGGGACCAAAAGTGTTTTAATATAAAAATATGAGAACTAAAAACGTATTATTTAAAAACAACCTCAAAAAGTTTAAAACATTGTGGGAGTTACTTTTCAAATTTTGAAAATCATTTGAAATTATTGAATTGTACATTTGATTTTTAAAAATTGCATTATTAGATGGAGGATAATTTTTAAAATTCACTTAAAAATACCAAAAACAATTACTATAGCATCCTATCATTTTATTAAATAGTAAGAGATAGCAAGAGATAGTAAGAGATATAATAATAATTACTAAACTTTTATATTTATCTTCTTTTTTTTTTGGGAAACCAACTTGACAAATTCTATGTTTATTTGAATGCAAATGGAACATATGAAATTTGCTTAATTATTACCCTCGTTCCCCTTAATTAAATTTGTGTTTGCCCATCAAAATGGATATCATATTAATTACCCTGCTGGTAGATCTCAAAATGTAAATTTATGACACATGATTTTGTTTCGGCGCTGGAATGATTTTTTATTTTTTATTTTTACTATGAACATTTGGAGAGTCAAAGTCAGTGAGTTGTGGTACACAGAATTATATAGGTGGTGATTTGATTTATAATTCTAAAATTTATTCATTGTATTTGTTATGTTTTTAAAATAAATGCTCGGCAGTAATTGAAACTGAAATTATATTCACTTATCACATCAAGCTTATAGAGGTGGTGATTTGATTTATAATTCCAAATTTCATTTAATGTCCTTACTATGTTTTTGAAGTAAATAAATGCTTGATCGAAATTGAAATTGACATTATATTCACTTTTCCAATCAAACTTGAACTCGACTACACTATTTATATATTTTGGTTTATCATAAAATAGATCAGAATAGTAGGTGAGAAATAACATTATTCTCATTTGGTAGTACAATAATCATTTTTTTAAGAAGGTAGCACAATTACTAAAATCAAATGAAAAATAAAACTATTGCATTCTTCGGCTTTGGCAATAGCATTCTTTGAATTGCATCATTGTATAACGTAGATCATAGGAAGCAAAGCTAAGAAAAACGATAAACAGATGTAGCATTTATGGGCTCGATGGGGGGAAGAAAACATAAGCATGACCTAAAAAACATTATGCAGATGAAGTTTCATAAATTCAAACTAGTCATACCCACATAGACGAAGAAACAAGCTACAAGTGGCTTAAAATCCATCATCTGCAGCTCCACGGCCGCCAAATCCACCGCCATAACCGCCAGAGTTGTTGAAGTTACTGCGAGGTGTTCGTTCTTGAGCGTAACTCACCCGGATGTTCCTCCCGTTCAGTTGCTGAAGACATACAGAAGAATAGCCACAGTTTACAAGCATATCAAAGACAACAGAAATGCTTTTCCATTCATATTGGTGCACGACCCATCGTTCTCATAACGCAAAAACTGATCCACCATATAGAACAGAAGACTAACACAAAACATCACCTGTCCATCCATAGCCGACAGCGCTGAGTTGGCAGAGTCGTCACTCGAGAAATTCACGAATCCAAACCCTCTTGATTTCCCAGTGTCTCTGTCAGTGATGACTTTAGCTGTACAAAATAAGGATTCAAGGCTTTATGCGTTAACATTGTGCATTAAAGCAGTGCAAAGTCACCAGCTTCAAACACAGACTAGTTCAGGTTTCTAATATAATTATATAAACTACATCCAAAAAACAGACACATGCTAACACACCACGAACAATTATAGAAAGACAGAAATCTAACGTGTCTCGAAGTTGATAAGAACTGTTTTAATTAAAATTCTAACATCAAATAGAGCCCAAAAAAAACATAATATTCATGTACCCTGATCCAACCTTAGGTTGAGTCTTTTTAATGGTAATGAATTGAAGTCTAACTTCAGAATAAGAATAAAAGCAATAATTAATGGGAAAAGCATGGAAAAAACCAAACGGGTCAAGCATCGAAGTCATATTTGAATGAATGCTTCAACATTGATTCAAGTTCAGGAATATGATGAATGCAGTTGGTTATAAGAAAAATTCTAAAATGATGAGACATTGAATAATATTTTCTCACCTTCGATTACATCACCAAAGCTGGAAAATGCATCTCTTAAAGATTGATCATCAGTACCATAAGAGAGCCCTATCGAAGGAAAAATAGAATTAATATCTCAGATCATGAGAACAAAATACATGTGCAAGAATTCTATAGCATTTCAAAAAAAATAAAACCTCCAATGAAAAGTTTCGTGGTCATGCATCGGACCGCATTGAATATCGATGATTGGTAGTTTGATGGAGTGCGGGAAAACATGCTGTGTCTCAACAGAGTCCCAACTTTGTCGAAGAGTGCCATTTCCGTGAAATCTGCAATAAAGAAATTTACAACAAAAGCCTCGAGAATGAACAATTTGTGGGTGAAATTTACAGAGTAAGAGCTAGACTGCTAGAGAAGACCTGATGAATAGCTAAAACAACCAGCCAACTGTAAAACTATACTCCGATTAATATCGACCCAGATAATTTTTTCAGATTTAGAGGCCGCTAAGATGATGCAGAAAGAAACTCTAGATTAAATGAACACGCAAACGCAAAGCATCAACTCATAAAATCCAGTGAATAATCGATCATTTCAATTTTGTTCAACCATTTGGATTGAACCTACCTCAAAAAGGATCGTGAGCAATAAATTACTGGAACAGAATAAGACGCAAAAAATCAATATCACCAATCGCAAGGTATAATCCGAGTCTCGGAGCGTAAAAGAGGCACAAAAAAGAAAAAGTACCTATTGAAGAATTAGACGAAGCGGCTAGGGTTTAAGGTCGGCCACTCCACTTTCGAAGAAACCCCTACGACTCTCTAGTGAAATTTATATATTCATTTCCAGTGCACCGCTTTTTTGGATTGACAAGTATGGATTAAAAACACAATTGCCTTTTTTTTTTCCCAACAAAAATAAAAAAAAAATGCTACATGCAGTACGATAATTCAAAGGCCCCAAAAAATTCAATATATAAATTTATTTATCAATATAATAATATATTAAATACAAAATCTCACAATATATTTCTCAAAAAAAAATCTTACGATATAATTGTTATAAATATCGTTGTACGATATATTTTTTAATATAAAAATTTTATTTATCAAATATTTAAAAGTTATACTTGCATAATATTTTTTCAAAATTATTTTACAAAAATTTTATTTGAATACATACTTTGAGTTTTTTTAATTAATAAAACACTAAAAACGTTTTAATTACTTGTTCAAATAGAAGATAGTGTTTAGTCATAAAAGTTATTTTAAAAAAATACTTAGAAAATGTTTTTTTTCCAAAATATAGTATTTCTAAAAAAATTTTTGTTTTTACTTCTATTTCTATTTTAAAATTAAAAAAAAAAAAAAAGTAACTCTTCTAATACTGATCCAACTATCAAAACCTTTCTTCTTATTTTTTAAAAATAAAAATACTAAAAAAACTAGACTTATTAAAAAAAATTTAATTTGGAACTTCTACAATCGATATTCTAAACATATTTTAAGTTGTCATCTCTTATACTTGTCCAAATAGAACAATATTTTTTATTTATAAAATTTATTTAAAAAATACTTAAATTTTTTTTTCCAAAATATAGAATTTCTATTTTTTTTTGTTTCTACTTTAATTTCTATTTAAAAATAAAAATAAAACACTTCTAATATTCAGCTGCCAACACCGTCCGCTTCATTTTTATATAAAATAAATAAATATATTTTAAAAAACATGACTTATTTAAATATTATTTTTAGTTAGAATTTCTGCAATCGATTTGACGTTCAAGTATTGTCAAGTTTTGAATATCAACCATTTTTTTGGAGCAATTACACTGACGATGTGTTTAGAAACAGATTAAAAGGGTGTTAGTAAAATAACTTCGAAAAAAACCCTCTTAAAACACCCTCTTAATTTGTTTTAAAGGTTATAAGTTCTTATAATGTATTTGGTAAATTTTTTAAAACAATCATTCAAAATAAACTGTTTCTAAAAAGTTAAGGTACGTACCAAACTTATTTGTAAATACCAAATTATTTTTATTCATTTTATTATATCTCAAATACACCTTCATATAGTATATCATGTAAATTAATTTTAAAACTCTATATTATTATTATTATTATTATTATTATTATTATTATTATTATTATTAAAATACACTATGTTAATAGTTACTAAACAAAAAGGTTCCATGCGCAAGGCTAAAGGAAATAAAAACAGTTTACAAGTGAAGGGCGTGTCAGAAACTATGAGCAGTAAATGCTTTGTATATTTCATCGACTTAAGCATTTATATGATGCAGTCATCCGATAATTATCATTCAAGCATTTATAAGATACACTCATTTGATCACAACAAACTGTTAGGAACTATAGGGGATAAAAGGGAAAATGATATTACATTGACAGCAGGAGCATCAGGAATCCCCTCATCAACAACATCATCGTCTCCCAATTCAGTAGAGCCGTTTTTATCAGCATTCTCGTTTTCTTCAGCTGTTATTTGTTGTAGTCGCACGATTGCTTCAAAATGGGAATGATCTCCACACTAGAGATCACCAAACAATATTCTAAAGAAAAAACCAACATATTTAAATGTTCAATGTCCCTGAACTTCTTAGGTGATTCTCTTTTGCCAACCCAATTATTGATAAAGTGATATGAATTCTTAATGTATGGAAGGCAAACACGACTATATTAAAATCGTATCCTCAATCCAATAACAAAAGAAATCAAGAAATTTGTCCAATCTTGAAACAAGTAAAAAGTTTTTGGTTAACCACCTCTAGCTTACAACGAAACTAGCAACAGTAACAACGATGAAAAACAATTGATCACAACGGGACCTTCAGAAAACCTGTTTCTGACAACCCACGAGGATAATCAATCGACAGACGCCACAAAGCTATGAAACTTTGATAAGTTTGATTTTGGGTAAAGCAAAAGCTTTGATAAAATTTTAGAGAGAATTTTGTATTGAATAATCAATAATCTGAAAAAAAATCTTAATTGTTATTAAAAAATAATGAATGTTTGTTGTATTTATAATACAACTACAAAATAATAAAAGATATCGCGATATAAATCAAAATATATCTAAAGATATCAAAGATATCTCTTAAAAGTTTTTTAGTAGAAATAAAACTCTTAAAAATAGAAAAGAATATCATAAATACTCAAAAATCCGAAAACACACACTACACGCCGTACTGTGTATAAGCACGTTAGCGCTGGAGCGCTTCCTGAAGTCGAAAGACGGGCGCTGGAGCGCTGGTAGGACAGCGCTGGGGCGCTGCTGGATGCATGACTGGGGCGCTGAAGCGCCTGTTTTCAAGCGCTGGGGCGCCATCCTAACGTGAAAATCTTCAATTTCTTGATCTTTTTCCACTTTTATAGTATTATAACATCCTTCAAATTGATCTTCAAAAAATCCAACTTGATTCCCATGAATTCCAAATCCTCCAACTCTCGACCGTAAATCACTGAGCAAATCTTGGAACAATATGAATCTTTGAGCGCCTCTTAGATTCATATCATAAAGGGTGTCGGAAATTACGGCACATGAATAACATATTGCGCCCCTAAAATTACTGAGCCCATTAAAAATACCAGTAGGGTAGTGGGACAAACTAATACACCAACACTAAAGATAGCTCATGCTAACGGGAATACCAAAATACTTTTTCTTCAAATATTTCACACCACCATCATAAAATTGCTAAGAGAATTTCACATGTACTCCGATCACCCACTGCATTTTCATGGCTCTCTTGCCTGTACTTGTACATCTTCGAAACAAATAGATAGATGAAGAAGTTGAACAAACTCAGCACGGAAAGCAGTCGGTAGAAGAGATTCAAATGGCCCCTGTTGATGTTATTTCCCGTCAGCCAGCCCCCGCTTCTCGTGTACCCCATGTGGTGCTGTTAACTATTTTCACAATAATGGTGCTAAGAAAGTACCCGACAGCCATTGAACTCCATAGGAAACAGCTCGAGATTGATTTCAGGTCTTTCGGCACCTCGGAATAGAAGAAATGGAGCAATCCCACGTAAGTGAACATGTCGGCTATCCCGAATATGAAGTACTGGATCGACAGCCAAAATACGCTGATTGGTAGCGGTTGCTGGAGCAAAGGGATCACATCAAGCATGTTGTTATCTCTTGCGACACGTTTTTCTTGACTTCCATGATTGCTGCCACTGCCATTGACAAGGAGGAGAGGATTAGGCCGACGCCTACTCGCTGCAAGTATGTTATCCCAGTTGGAATGCCGGTGAATTTTCGGGAAACTGGGACAAAGATTTGGTCGTAGAAAGGGACGATGAGGAACAAGAACATGACGGGAAGAATTGGGAGCGACGCAGCTGGGAGATTGAAATTTTTGGCGATTCTGGTGTCCATTGTTACACCCTGCTGGATGGAGAAAGTTTGAAGCTGAGCCAGGAAAAGGTCATTATGAATGTGCAGCAGAAGATTGGAACCATGTTTAGTATGATTTTTGCGTTTTCGACTTGTGTGACTCGGCATAGTTTCCAAGGACTTGACCCAGGAAAGTTCTGTGTTGAATCAGGTTCCCGGATTGCTGCTTTATCAAGAAACCTGGAAAAAATGTACCCAAATCCCTCAAATGACTAAAAATTTTATATAGTCATCTGATGTATATAGTGATTCTTGAAGATAAATAACCAGAAATTAACCTGAAAACATTGGTGTGAGGCAAAATATCTGATCGGATTCCAGATTCACTGTCTTGATTGATCTCATAGAGCTCTTTAGAATCATCAGGAAGTTTAAGTTTTCTGTTGCGAATAGCCGCGACATACACCTATTTCCAAGGAAAAAAATTAGTATTGTACAATTATTTATTTATTTTTTGGCATCTAAATAGCAGAAACTCAATGAAAGATTACGTTTTTATGCTCACCTGCACTATTTCAGCGAGGGCGCTGCTCCCATTGATAACATGGATACGGTAATGTGGTAATCCGGTAACGAAGCACCGCAAAGAGCATAGCAATGGTGCCTACTGTAAAGCCCCAATCCCACCCTTCATGATCTTGGATCCAAACAAAAAAGTGAGACTAAATGCTCCTCCTAAGCATAATGACAGAAGCAGCCAATTAAAGAAAATTGACTTCTGTTTTCCTCCTTTGGGTCCCTTTTCATTGAACTGATCCGCCCCATGAGACGGCAATGCTGCTTTCACGCCTCCCGACCCAATTCCCACCAAGTAAAGCGCCACAAAGAGGAGTGCAGCGTTTGATCCCACAACTTTGATACAATGGGAGTGGGGATCGTAAATGTTGCAGGGAGGCGGCTTCAGTTTCGGAAAGTGGGCTTGTAACGCCAGCAATCCAAGTCAAATTATTATTATTATTCGTGCTTTAAGTATGTAGATATCATGTAAATTATTAATTTTAAAAACTGTATTATCATTATTATTATTATTAAAAAACAAAATCCAATAAATTGATTCCAAAAAAAACAAAACAAAAAAAGGAGGTCGACAGAAACATGTATGAATATCTTTCGATTGTCGTCAATAGATTTATAATTTCCCCAATCAATGCCTCTAATGAAGAGGGGTAATTAACTTACATATTTGGCCTTTATAAACAAAGGCTCCTTTACACTACATTACATGAAAAGATAAATTAAAAACGACTCACCGTGTTATTAAAGGACAAAAAATATGGTGTTTGTCAGCATCATGCATCACTCTTATATTGGCTCCATCTTAACAAATCATCTTCACTGTCGTATAACTTCGAAGGGCTTCCATCTTCTGTCAAGTCTAGTCCTATGTCTTCCTCTTTCTCTTGTACCTCCATCTGCGGCTGCTTATTTTTAGCTTCTTCATCCTGCACAGACAGGCACAAAAGAACGGCCACGGATCTTTTAAATATTTCCCATTTCTTCTAATGAATTGAACTACTAGATCAAGTAGTCATTGGGGAACTGCGTTGGAGTGGCAGCACCAAATATTAATAATAACTAAAACAAAAAGGTTCCATGTGCAAGGCTAAAGGAAATAAAAACAGTTACAAGTGAAGGGGGGTGTCAGAAACTATGAACAGTAAAAGCTTTGTATATTTTATCGACTTAAGCATTTATATGATGCAATCATCCGATAATTATCATTCAAGCATTTATAAGATACACTCATTTGATCACAACAAACTGTTCGGAACTATAGGTGATAAAAGGGAAAATGACATTACATTGACAGCAGGAGCATCAGGAATCCCCTCATCCACAACATCATCGTCTCCCAATTCAGTAGAGCCGTTTGTATCAGCATTCTCGTTTTCTTCAGCTGCTATTTGTTGTAGTCGCACGATCACTGCTTCAAAATGGGAATGATCTGCACAATAGAGATCACCAAACAACATTTAAAAGAAAAAACCAACATATTTAAATGTTCAATGTCCCTGAACTTCTAAGGTGATTCTCTTTTGCCAACCCAACTATTGATAAAGGGTGTCGGAAATTACGGCACATCAATACCTTTAGATCGATTGGTCAAAGCATCACGAAGCCTCAATGGTTGCTGTCTTTCTTCTTTTTTGTATTTCAGCTTTACTTGACGACGTGTACGACCAGGAAAAAGTTGTTGAATCAAGGAAAGGTCTGTCCCAAACTGCCTCACACCCTGACAGAGGAGATGAGTATAAATAGAAATCATATTTTACGAAGGTCTAAGTCACAAATGAGATGTGAAAATAACTGTCCCGCATAAAGAATATTCTACCAGTAAATTTGGAAAGAAAATGCCACGCATATGCAAGAAATCGACTTGAAATTGCTCTAGAAAGGCAGAAGTATAACCCTATTCCAGTTTAACATGCATTTGAATACACAACTCATGAGAAATACAGCTATAAAAAAGAAAATGAAATACATTAGTTTCCGCCACAATGGAGTGAATCGCTGCAAGATTGGGATCGTTCACCGTATCCCTGGTCATCATTTTGAACAATGCGACTTGTTCATCTATTTAAACCATGTTCAGTCCCCCCCACGATTAACAATATAAATGAGCCACTCGCGCACTGAGATCAGAGCCAAATCTAGTCTAATGACCCAAATTCTGCGTGTGCTTCATCAACCAGTACAGAAATCATAAACTAATCACTCTAAGTTTTTTTTTATGAAAATATATTGAAGCTCTAAAAACAAATACCTCATAGAACAATTCAGTGTCCTGGTTTGACCATCGTGCAACAGGTGTTCTATCCATGTAAGTCTGATAGTTGAAATAGATGCTGCTATCTTCAACCTTAGGGCTTAAATGTCCATCATTATCTTCATTGAAGAACTCAGAAGAGTTATCATGACTGCAAAACACAAATAACAAGGTGTGCTACGATGGGTTAGACTAAATATAATACAGTTCAACAAGAAGCTTTAAACATATTGAGTTGTTTCTAGTAAAAAAATCAAATGTAAAATTTTTTTCTCAAAGTGCCTAGATAAAGAAATATAAAAACGGATATTACTGAGATATTATTTACCTCGGTTTTGTTGAGGGTGCTCCTGCTACTGATTCTTCTTTTTTCTGTATAATTTAAAATCAACCAGATAAATTGAACAGTGGAAAATTTTATACTGAATGCCACAAGTAGAAGTAGCGAAAATATAAATATTTGTAAGGTAATCTTGATATTTCTCTGGTCACCGTCCATATTTCATGCATCCATAGTAATCAAGCTAAGGAAAAAAAAATTATGATGTGCACATGCTTACCATATGCCGCTCCTTGTGCTCTGCAAGCAAAACTAAATCCCGAAGAGGCACCTTTTGGTAATCAATATCATCTTCTGGTGTTTCAAGTAAAACCCTGTCCACTATATCACAAAGATTTCTGGTCAAAAATGTCATCAGGAATCAAAACCAAAAATCTCAGTCTAAGATGAACAACTACATTTTCTTCTCCGTGTAGAATGAGAGAACTTTTTAGGCTTTGCATCAACCTCCTGCTCTGGGGCTCCCTTGGAAGTCTTCCGCTTTCTAGCATTTTTTTCTTTATCACCATCTTGTTTTTTGGACTTCCTCTTCACCTTTTTCGTAAGGAATTCCCCGTCCTCTTGATATTCGTCATTGTTAATGTTGTCTTCCTTTAGAGCAGAACTGCCCAGACATTCATCTGAAAACACCCTACCAGCAAGAATCTCATCTTCTGACTCATCAACTAGTTCGGATATTTTTGTTTTGGGTTTTCGTGGCCTTAAAGATCTACCAGGTTCATTTTCTTGAGTGGATGTGAAAGCATTTTCCTGTGGTTGTGATGAATCTGATGCAGTAGGATCGTCATTTTTTCTTGACTTCGCCCGGCGTGAAGCCTAGCAGATATACATTAAAACACAAGAATATTTAGCAAAGAGTGAATCATGGACCACATAGAAAAAGAAAAAAAATGTCAACAAATCAAATGGCAGAATGTAGCTAGTTTACAAGTTTTGCAGGAATTTCGGGGACACTGTCCATATGGATGCCTGAAACAAACTGGTTTGTTTCCATGAGATTCATGGACCCATCGTTCACAGGCAGTTCAGATGTATCATCAGCAGGAATGACAGGAGCAAATCCTATGGATGATAGATCGAGAACATCCTCATGATCAAATGCAGGAAGTGGTTCCTTATTAGCAAAATTAATTTCAGGGGAAATCTGTTGTGGACAAAATGGGTTGGAAACAGACTCAATTCTGCCTTGACATATCTCCTGCGTTTTCTTTTTTGGCTTGGGGTGAAATTTTCCAGTTCTCTTGTCTGCTAACAAATTATAATGTCAAAATCTAATACTAGAAACAAACTTATCCTTATAAAGTTGTATAAAAATTGAATACCAGATCTAGTAATTAACTCGGACAAGTTTTCCATGTCCATGACATCCATTTCCTGCAGTTAACCAACTTTCAGCAAAAACTACTGAGATACGACAATCAAGATTTAGAGGTTAAGAAAGAGTGAGTAGAACTAGCATACACATTTCGGTTCTTACATTGGTTTCCATTACTCCATTGTCCACACGACCAACTCCATCACTACCTGAAACAGTAGGTGCCCCAATTGACAACGGAAATGATGGAGCATCAGTTGTTATACTTGTCTTGCTTGAGTCATCAACAGATGAAAGATTATGAGAGTTAGGGACTGTCTCTTGAGGAGGAACAGTGCCTTCTGTAAGGTTATTGTTGAAAAACATATGTTTAGGCGTTAATGGATTAGCATGATATCAGGAGTTAACTGCGACACAATTGTGGAATTAACTATTTGTAAATCTTTGAAATTTGCAATTAGGGATATTATTACAATAATTATTTGCATCTTTTGCAATATAAATATAAATAATTGTCAGTGAAAAAAGGGAACAACAACCTTATTATCCTTCAATTCCTACTACAATTTTGTCAATGTCTTCCACATTTTATTTTAACAGTTATCACGTGACTCATTTTCCAAAATATTATCTATTTGATCACCAACCTCTCCAAAAGAGAACCAATCTAATAGAAGAAATAGTAACTAAAGACTTCTTGCTTACCGATATCTGAAGCAGTGTGAGGAATAAAATCATCAAGGGAATTCAATCCATTAAATATATTGGCATTCTGCAAATGGGAATATATATGTCTCAGCATATTAAATCAATAGATGCAACAAGATATAAAGTACTCACCTCACCGACCGACTTCTCCATACAAGAATCCCAGCCTCCACTATCATTGAACACAACATCCAAACCAGACTGCAAACTAACAGTAGAGTGGGCAACCTTCTCATCCAAGAAGCTCACTGACCCACAATTCCACTTATCATCTGTAAGGACACCAATTACTGACTCGAAATCATCGTAACAGAACACAGAACGAACAAAGACTAAATAATGCTTGTTCTCTGAATAAATAAAAATTAAAGCATCCTATTTTCGTTCAGAAGTACTAACTGTGTTCTGATGGCTTTGCAGTTGTCTCGACAGCCTCATTTATTAAAGTGTCACTAGGGGAAGAAATCGAAGTTGGGATAGAGTCATTTCGAGGTGTTTGTAACTTTGCCTTAGGCTGGAACTTTCCGGTGGGACGAGCTGCAGAAGTGCAGAAGTTAGTACCATCGCTTATTAAACAGTAAAAAGGCGCACATGAAAGAAAGACAGCAGGAAAACTAAATGGTTTACCCTTCTTTACAGCTCCAACAGCAAAAATGTCATCCAATGGATCCAAATCAATCCCCATCTATGTATGAGCTGTGTCACAAGGAATTTAACAAGACCACAAGGAGAAAAAGTTTCAGGTCCCAAACAGACCGACAATATGCATATAAATAAATTTAAAAGGCTAGAACAAGAAAAAAAAGTCGAAATTAAAGAAAAAATGACATATTTCAAAGTTATATGATATGTCTATTCATCAAAACATACCAAACCGAATCTTAAAAAGGAAAACTCAATGATAAAAACTAAAAAAAAAATATTTATGATCCTTATAATTGGTAGCAGAAAGGTCGAACCCATTGTTCAGATCAAAGATTAATGGATATTCCCAAAATCAATCCTAACTGAACGTGAAAAGAGAGCAAATTACCTCTAAATTGACAAAATAATAACAGACAGATAACAAAAACAGGAAGAGACTCGAAGAGAAAAAGCCAAACCTACCTCGGCAGTGGAGAGAACAAAAACCGGAAGAGAAAAAGCCAAATCAGTGGAAGATACCACACGAAGCTACTAATGTAATGAACAAATTCCCTCAAACGATTTGAAATTATCATGTTGGCCGAAAATATTTTTCAGATTACACAAATATCTATCAAATATATAAAGATTCTAACACTTGAGCACACTTACCCGTTACCAGAGCAAGAAGCAAGCCGATAGAAGCAGAGGAAAAATGAACTCGAACAGTCGAAGTCCAAAAAACTCTTCAAGCCGATCAAAGCTGAGGAAAGACGAACTCGAAATCGATTGCTTTGGCCTTTGATTAAACTTTAGAAGCTGAGGATAAAATAAAGAACTCAATTGCTTTGAATAATTGAATCGATGAGTGAACACTCTCAAGATCCCATGGAAGAACGAGGGCAGGCTGGCAGCGGCGGCTCTCTTGAAGAGAGTCTCTTCTCACTTCTGCTACTAGGTTACAGACACTCTCCAAAAATAATCGGATAATGGCCCAAATAAAACCAAATAATAAAAGCCCATACCATTTTTATAAAATATATATAAATAATCGGGTACCCGATCGGGTAGTACGGGTAGTGTTAAATTACCCGAAACCGAACCGACTAAATATATATCGGGTTCGGTTACTACCCGAACCCGACAAAAAACTCGAACTACCCGTTTTATCCACCCGATCGGTTTCGGGTCGGTTCGGGACCCGAAAAACCCGACCCGATTGCCCACCCCTAGCTAGTTCTACTCACTCTTTCTTAACCTCTAAATCTTGATTGTCGTATCTCAGTAGTTTTGGAAATATTCGGTAAATAACTACTCCTATGACTCATAGAAACCGAAAACATCTGAGGAGAAAGCTTCTATAAAAAAAATACAACATTTGCTTATACGTACAATCCAACCGTATATGCATTCATTACTTCAACATAAAACACACCATAAAGCTTTCTTTTTCTTGAAAATATAACATCGAGATGGCAAAATAAACCGATTTTATGGCACTTCCTACCATTTACCACATTTTGGAAAACCAAAAATACAAAAAATTCTTAAATAGTCGATTTGGACCTTTGCTATGGAGATAAGCACACTATTGCTCATCTTGTAAAATCTGATACTATGTCTATGTGGGTATGCAAAATGATAAGTTAATCATGTTTAACGCATAAAATTGTACGCCTCTAGAGTAAGACCTTCGAATCAAAATGTATGCATATTCAAGAATTAAAAAAATTAGCTTAGAAAGATCCAAATCTTTAGATCTCACGATCCCCCTCACACCCCAACAGTACTATCCTTAGCAAACTCCAAACCCAAAGATCACAACATTACAAGAAGCAGCACAACAAAGCTTGATCCGACTCGAATGTTAATCATGTTTTAAGCATAAAGTGTACGAGCTTAAGTGTGAATTCATCTCAGATTCAACCTCGGCGTGACCTCAGAATGGCTTGATGTGTTCTTCCTCCTATGCGTCCCCCCTACGCCCTGTCAAAGTTGCCGCTTACATTTCCAAAAACAAACTAGACGTTAAAATCTCACATAAGAAAAACAGAGATCGAAGAAAAACAGAGCACTGAAAAACGAATCAAAAGAAACGAACCCAAAATCTCTAGTAGCAATCAAGCTCTGTTCATCGGTGGAGAGGGCATCGGCAGGTTGGGGAGAGACAATTAGGGTTCGAATGAGAAATGATTTTACAGAGTGACCCATTTAGGGCGTCTGACCCGATTTGTTCACTTTAAGGGTCTAAAAGATCCGCGTGTTTTTTTAAAAACAAAAAAAAAACACCTAAAAAATGTTTTCTAAAAAGTGTTCTTGAAGAACACTTCAAGAACATTTTTTAGAAAATATTTTTAAAAAAAAATTCAAAAATTTTATCCCAAACACAGATTTTAAATTTTTATACTAATAAAACACTAAAAACGTTTTCTAAAAACACGTCCAAACGGAGCCTAAGTGTTTTTGTTGTTGTAAATTTGTTTGGATAATTTTAAAGTGCTTTTAAAAGCATTTATTTAAGTCAAAATAAGTAATTTTTTAAAAGCTAATATTTGTACCTTTTCAAAGGCTTTTAATTTATAAAAAAGTGTTTTCAATCTATTTATCCAAACATAAAATTAATTTAATTTTTACTTAAAAAAATATTTTTAAAAGCCAACTTAAAAAAGCACTTATTTTTTAAAAAGTTTTTTAAAAGCAAACGGGCTCGTAATTGAAGTGAAAAAATTTAAAGAGGTGGATATATAATATTCACTAAACTTTTAGTGATTTCGAAAAATAACAAAATTAAACACTAGGACCAAACTAAACAATGTTAAACAGAATTTAAAAAAACAAAAAAAAAAATACAAAACCGAGTGCAAAAAAAAAACTTTTAACAAAAATAACAGAGAAAACAGTAATCAAATCGCAAACCTTGTAATTCAATTGAAGAAAAAGGAATTATTTGGGTAGACCATGAGCTGGCGGAGGCAGGAATCCAAATCTACCCGGGCTAAAAAATTTTAGCTAAAAACTAATAGATCACAAGTAAGATACCTATTCATTGTAGTTTCAAAAATGTTCTCATTTACAAGATCTTCAATAATTTTTATACGGAACTCGCAATATTTGAAAACCTTTGAGATTTACACGGAGGTTCGAGCTCCTTATTAATGGATGTATTCGTGTCGGCCCCTTGGATGATGAATGATTGTTAATTCTTGACTTAAAAATGAATCAAATATTATCTTCGTTTTTCTCTCTTGTTTGACATTAAAACAGCAAAAAATCATTTTAAATTGAGATTGAATCAAAGTAAATATTAATTTGCGCATTGCCCGAAAAAAATGTATGCAAAGTTTTACCAAATAAAACATCTAGACTTGAAAAACCAATCAAGTGTATTGATTATCCATTGTTCAGTTTGTTTTACGCATGATAAGCAAAAAATAAAAAAAAAAAAAAAAAAAAAATAATAATAATAATAATAATAATAATAATAATAATAATAAAAACCAATGTGCCTATGCAGTAAAACAAAATATAGGCGAAATTCAATTGTGATAAAGTAATTCCCGAAAAATAATGAAACGACATTTTGTAAACATGATATCAAATAGAAGCACGAAGGAAAATTCAGTATCCAACTTCCAATTACCTGAAAAATTTAGGTAGAGAATGATATATGTCTATACAAGTGAAACCCCCCATCGAGTTGCAATTTTGAAACCCAAGGTAAAAGAACGACAAGTAAAAGACTATATTTTTCTTTTGGTGATGTCTCATGTCTCTTCAACATGAGCAAAGTTACTCTGTAAATAAGAAAAAATTTGTGAATTTTACCAACAAAAAAAAAAACGTTGTGTCTTTTAACATTAACCCAAAAAAAGAGAAAAAAACCTTTAATTTCTTGGGTTTTGCATTCTTTGTAAAGTACCTTTAGATGACGACAAGAGTTGATCAACAAACTCAAATGCTAGATTAACAAAGTCATCGGAGGGCGGATCGTTGGTTTCCATAAGAAAAGGGCGGAGGCAAAGTGGTGATGAACAACCCAATTTTGGGCATTAATAGTGGGCTCATTATTTTTTTATAATTGGGCCTAAGTTTTCAAATCTCAACCTTTGAGATTTCGGGCACCTTATTAATGGATGTATTCGTGTCTGCCCCCTCGGATGATGAATGATTGTCAATTATTGGCTTAAAGAAGAATTAAATATTTTTTTCCTCTTTCTCTCTTGATTTGACAATAAAAAAACCAAAAATCATTTTAAATTGAGATTGAATCAAAGTAAATATTAATTTATGCATTGCCCAAAAAAAATGTATGCAAAGTTTTATCAGATAAACATCTAGACTTGAAAAACCAAATCAAGTGTATTGATTATCCATAGTTCAGTTTGTTTTAAGCATGATAAGCAGAAAAAAGAAAAATTAGTGTGCTGAGCTATGAAGTAAACAAAAATATAGGAGAAATTCAATTGTAAGAAAGTAATTTTCGAAAAATAAAGAAACGACATTTCGTAAACATTATATCAAACAAAAGCACGAAGGAAAATTAAGTATCCAACTTATAATTACCTGAAAATTTTAGGTAGAGAGCGACATATGTCGGTACAAGTGAAACCCCCGTCGAGTTATAATTTTGAAACCCATGGTAAAAGAACGACAAGTAAAAGACTATATTTTTCTTTTGTTAATGTATCACATCTCTTAAACGGGAGCAAAGTTACCCTGTAAATAAGAGAAAATTTGTGAATTTTACCAACAAAAAAAAAAAAAACATTGTGTCTTATAACATTGACCCAAAAAAAACGAAAAAAAAAAACCTTTAATTTATTGGATTTTGCATGTTTTGTAAAGAACTTTTAGACGACGACAATGGCTGATTAACAAACTCAAATGCTAGATTAACAAAGTCATCGGATGGTGGATCGTTGGTTTTCATAAGAAAAGGGCGGAGGCGAAGTGGTGCATAACAGCCCAATTTTGGGCATTAATAGTGTGCTCATTAATTTTTTATAACTCGGCCTAAGTTCTCAAACCTCAAAGATTTGAAAACCTTTGAGATTTACACGGAGGTTCGGGCTCCTTATTAATGGATGTATTTGTGTCGGCCCCCACGGATGATGAATGATTGTCAATTATTGGCTTAAAGAAGAATCAAATATTGTTTTCCTCTTTCTCTCTTGATTTGACATTAAAACAACCAAAAATCATTTTAAATTCAGATTGAATCAAAGTAAATATTAATTAGAGCATTGCCCGGAAAAAATGTATGCAAAGTTTTACCAGATGAAACATCTAGACTTGGAGAACCAAATCAAGTGAATTGATTATCCACAGTTTAGTTTGTTTTAAGCATGATAAAGGCCCCGTTTGGTTTCAAAAGCCAGGCCAAAAAAGCATTTTTTAAGTGCTTTTCAGTTAACAAGGTGTTTGATTAACCAAAAAAGTGCTTAAATAAGCACTTTTTTAAGTCAAAATTAGAGCTTTTTCAAAAGCCAAAAATTGTAGCTTAAAAAAGTGTTTTTTTTAAAAATGTCTACCAAATCCAAACGGGGCCAAACAAAAAAAAGAAAAATCAGTGTGCTGAGCTATGCAGTAAACAAAAATACAGGCGAAACTCAATTGTGATAAAGTAATTTCCGAAAAATAAAGAAATGACATTTCGTAAACATGATATCAAATAGAAGCACGAAGGAAAATTCGGTATCCAACTTCCAATTACCTGAAAATTTAGGCAGAGAACGATATATGTCTCTACAAGTGAAACCCTTGTCGAGTTGAAATTTTGAAATCCAATGTAAAAGAACGACAAGTAAAAGACTATATTTTTCTTTTGGTGATGACTCCTATCTCTTAAATGGGGCAAAGTTACTTTGTAAATAAGAGAAAATTTGTGAATTTTACCAACAACACAAATAAAACATTGTGTCTTTTAACATTGACCCAAAAAATGAGGGGAAAAAACCTTAATTTCTTGGATTTTGCATGCTTTGTGAAGTACCTTTAGACGACGACAATGGCTGATCAACACACTAAAATGCTAAATTAACAGAGTCATAGGACGGCGGATTTTTGGTTTCTAGAAGAAAAGGGCGGAGGCGAAGTGGTGATGAACATCCCAATTTTGGGCATTAATAGTGTACTCATTATTTTTTTATAACTGGGCCTAAATTTTTAAATCTCAAAGATTTAAAAACCTTTGAGATTTACACGGAGGTTCGGGCTCCTTATTAATGGATGTATTCGTATCGGCCCCCTCGGATGATGAATAATTGTCAATTCTTGGCTTAAAAAAGAATCAAATATTGTTTTCCTCTTTCTCTCTTGATTTGACATTAAAACAACCAAAAATCATTTTAAATTGAGATTGAATCAAAGTAAATATTAACTTGCGCATTTTCCAAAAAAAAATATATGCAAAGTTTTACCAGATGAAAAATCTAGACTTGAAAAACCAACAATCAAGTGTATTGTTTATCCATAGTTCTGTTTTTTTTAAGCATGATAAGCATAAAAAAAGAAAAAATCAGTGTGCTGAGCTATGCTATAAACAAAAATATAAGCGAAATTCAATTATAATAAAGTAATTCCCAAAAAATAAATAAACAACATTTCGTAAACATGATATCAAATAGAAGCACGAAGGAAAATTCAGTATCAACTTCCAATTACCTGAAAAATTTAGGTAGAGAGCGATATATGTCTGTACAAGTGAAACCCCCGTCGAGTTGTAATTTTGAAACCCAAGATAAAAGAACGAAAAGTAAAATACTATATTTTTCTTTTGGTGATGTTTCTTATCTCTTCAACGGGAGTAAAGTTACTATGTAAATAAGAGAAAATTTGTGAATTTTACCCACAATAAAAAAAAAAACATTGTGTCTTTTAACATTGACCCAGAAAAAGAGGGACAAAAAACCTTTAATTTATTGAATTTTGCATGCTTTGTAAAATACCTTTAGACGGCGACAATGGCTAATCAATAAACTCAAATGCTAGATTAACAAAGCCATCGGAGGGCGGATCGTTGGTTTCCAGAAGAAAAGGACGGAGGCGAAGTGGTGATGAACAGCCCAATTTTGGGCATTAATAGTGGGCTCATTAGTTTTTTATAACTGGGCCTAAGTTTTCAAATCTCAAAGATTTGACCTTTGAGATTTCAGGCTCCTTATTAATAGATGTATTCGTGTGGGGCTCCCTCGAAAGATGAATGATTGTCAATTCTTGGCTTAAAGAAGACTCAAATATTGTTTTCCTCTTTCTCTCTTGATTTGACATTAAAAGAGCCAAAAATCATTTTAAATTGAGATTCATTCAAAGTAAATATTAAATTGTGCATTGTCCGGAAAAAAATATATGCAAAGTTTTACTAGATAAAACATCTAGTTTTGAAAAACCCACAATCAAGTGTATTGATTATCCATAGTTCAGTTTGTTTTAAGCATGATAGGAAAAAAAAATCAAATGTGCTGAGCTATGCAGTAAACAAAAATATAGGCGAAACTCAATTGTGAAAAAGTAATTCACAAAAAATAAAGAAATGACATTTCGTAAACATGATATCAAAAAGAAAAATTCAGTATCCAACTTCCAATTACCTGAAAAATTTAGGTTGAGAGCGATATATGTCTCTACAAGTGAAACCCTCATCGAGTTTCAATTTTGAAACTGAAGGTAAAAGAACGACAAGTAAAATACTATATTTTTTTTTAGTGATGTGTCCTATCTCTTCAACGTGAGCAAAGTTACTCTGTAAATAAGAGAAAATTTGTGAATTTTACCAACAACCCAATTAAAAACATTGTGTTTTTTAACATTGACGCAAAAAAAAAGAGGAAAAAAACCCTTTAATTTCTTGGATTTTGCATGCTTTGTAATGTACCTTTAAATGGAGACAATGGCTGATAAACAAACTCAAATGCTAGATTAACAAAGTCATCGGAGGGCGGATCGTTGGTTTATAGAAGAAAAGGGCGGAGAGGTGGTGATGAACAACCTAATTTTGAACATTAATAATGGGCACATTAATTTTTTATAACTGGGCCTAAGTTTTCAAATCTCAAAGATCTGAAAACCTTTGAGATTTACATGGAGGTTCGGGTTTCTTATTAATGGATGTATTCGTGTCGACCCCTCGGATGATGAATGATTGTCAATTCTTGGCTTAAAGAAGAATCAAATATTGTTTCTCTCTTTCTCTCTTGATTTGATATTAAAACAACCAAAAATAATTTTAAATTGAGATTGAATTAAAGTAAATATTAATTTGCGCATTTCTCGAAAAAAATATATGCAAATTTTTACTAGATGAAATATCTAGACTTGAAAAACCCACAATGAAGTGTATTGATTATCCATAGTTTAGTTCGTTTTAAGCATGATAAGCAGGAAAAAAAAAACCCATTGTGCTGAGCTATGCAGTAAACAAAAATATAGGCGAAATTCAATTGTGAAAAAGTAATTCTCGAAAATAAAGATACGACATTTTGTAAACATGATATCAAATATAAGCACGAAAGAAAATTCAGCATCCAACTTTCAATTACCTGAAAAATTTAGGTAGAGAGCAATATATGTCTGTACAAGTGAAACTTCCATCGAGTTGCAATTTTGAAACCCAAGGTAAAAGAGCAAAAAGTAAAGGACTATATTTTTCTTTTGGTGATGTCTCATATCCCTTCAACGAGAGCAACGTTACTCGGTAAATAAGAAAAAATTTGTGAATTTTACCAACAACAAAAAAAAAAACATTGTGAGTTTTAACATTGACCCAAAAAAGAGAAAGAAAAAAAAACCTTTAATTTCTTGGATTTTGCATGCTTTGTAAAGTACCTTTAGACGGAGACAATGGCTAATCAACAAACTCAAATAATAGATTAACAAAGTCATAGGAAGGCGGATCATTGGTTTCCAGAAGAAAAGGGCGGAGGCGAAGTGGTGATAAACAGCCCAATTTTGGGCATTAATAGTGGGCTCATTAGTTTTTATAACTGGGCCTAAGTTCTCAAATCTCAAAGATTTGAAAACTTTTGAGATTTCAGGCTCCTTATTAATGGATGTATTCGTGTGGGGCTCCCTCGAACGATGAATTATTGTCAATTATTGGCTTAATAAAGAATCAAATATTGTGTCTCTCTTTCTCTCTTGATTTGACATTAAAAGAGCCAAAAATCATTTTAAATTGAGATTCATTCAAAGTAAATATTAAATTGCGCATTGTCCGAAAAAAATGTACGCAAAGTTTTACCAGATGAAACATCTAGTTTTGAAAAACCCACAATCAAGTGTATTGATTATCCATAGTTCAGTTTGTTTTAAGCATGATAAGAAGAAGAAAAATCAGTGTGATGAGCTATGCAGTAAACAAAAATATAGGCGAAACTCAATTGATAGAAAGTAATTCACGAAAAATAAAAAAACGACATTTCGTAAACATGATATCAAATAGAAGCACGAAAGAAAATTCAGTATCCAACTTTTAATTACTTGAAAAATTTAGGCTGAGAGCGATATATGTCTCTACAAATGAAACCCCGGTCGAGTTACAATTTTGAAACCCAAGGTAAAAGAAGGACAAGTAAAAGACTATATTTTTCTTTTGGTGATGTCTCCTATCTCTTCAACGTGAGCAAAATTACTTTGTAAATAAGAAAAAATTTGATAATTTTACCAACTACCCAAATAAAAACATTGTACCTTTTAACATTGACCCCAAAAAAAAGAGGAAAAAAAAACTTTAATTTTTTGAACTTTGCATGCTTTGTAATGTACCTTTAAACGACGACAATGGCTGATTAACAAACTCAAAATCTAGATTAACAAAGTCATCGGAGGGCGAATCGTTGGTTTTCAGAAGAAAAGGGCGGAGGAGAAGTGGTGATGAACAACCCAATTTTGGGCATTAATAGTGGGCTCATTAATTTTTTATAACTGGGCCTAAGTTTTCAAATCTCAAAGATTTGAAAACCTTTGAGATTTGCACGGAGGTTTGGGTTCCTTATTAATGGATGTATTCGCGTCGACCCCCTCGGATGATGAATGATTGTCAATTCTTAGCTTAAAGAAAAATCAAATATTGTTTCCCTATTTCTCTCTTGGTTTGACATTAAAACAATTAAAAATCATTTTAATTTGAGATTGAATCAAAGTAAATATTAATTTGCGCATTGTCCAAAAAAAAAGTATTCAAAGTTTTACCAAATAAAACATCTAGACTTGAAAACCCACAATCAAGTGCATTGATTATTCATAGTTCAATTTGTTTTAAGCATGATAAGCAAAAAAAAAAAGTTAAAAAAAAAAAAAGAAAAATCAGTGTGCTGAGCTATGCAGTAAACTAAAATATAGGCAAAATTCAATTGTGAGAAATTAATTCCCGAAAAATAAAGAAACAACATTTCTTAAACATGATATCAAATAGAAGCACAAAGGAAAATTCAGTATCCAACTTCCAATTACCTGAAAAATTTAGGTAGAGAGCGATATATGTCTGTACAAGTAAAACCCCCGTCGAGTTGCAATTTTAAATCCCAAGGTAAAAGAACAACAATTAAAATACTATATTTTTCGTTTGGTGATGTCTCTTATCTCTTCAACGAGATAAAAGTTACTCTGTAAATAAGAGAAAATTCGTGAATTTTACCAACAACCCAAAAAAAACATTGTGAGTTTTAACATTGACCCAAAAAAGAGAGAAAAAAAAACTTTAATTTCTTGGATTTTGAATGCTTTGTAAAGTACCTTTAGATGGCGACAATGGCTGATCAACGAACTCAAATGCTAGATTAACAAAGTCATCGGAGGACGGATCGTTGGTCCAGAAGAAAAGGGCAGAGGCGTAGTGGTGATGAACATCTCATATTTGGGCATTGATAGTGGGCTCATTAATTTTTTATAACTGGGCCTAAGTTTTCAAAGATTTGAAAACCTTTGAGATTTAAAAGGAGGTTCGGGATCCTTATTAATGGGTGTATTCGTGTCGCCCCTCAAATGATTAATGATTGTCTATTATTGGCTTAAAGAATAATCAAATATTTTTTATCTTTTTTCCTCTTGATTTGACATTAAAACAACCAAAAATCATTTTAAATTGAGATTGAATCAAAGTAAATATAAATTTACGCATTACCCAAAAAAAATGTACGCGAAGTTTTACCAGATGAAACATCTAGACTTGAAAAACCCACAATCAAGTGTATTGATTATCCATAGTTTAGTTTGTTTTAAGCATGATAAGAAAAAAAAAACCAGTGTGCTGAGCTATGCAGTAAACAAAATATAGGCGAAATTCAATTGGGAAAAGGTAATTCCCGAAAAATAAAGAAACGTCATTTCGTAAACATGATATCAAATAGAAGCACGAAGGAAAATTCAGTATCCAACTTCCAATAACCTGAAAAATTTAGGTAGAGAGCGATATATTTCTGTACAAGTGAAACCCCCGTCAAGTTGCAATTTTGAAACCCAAGGTAAAATAACGACAAGTAAAAGACTATATTTTTCTTTTGGTGATGTCTCATGTCTCTTCAACGGGAACAAAATTACTCTGTATATAAGAGAAAATTTGTGAATTTTACCGACAAAAAAAAAATTGTTTCTTTTAACATTGACCCAAAAAAGAGGGGAAAAATCTTTAATTTATTGGATTTTGCATGCTTTGTAAAGTACCTTTAGACGGCGACAATGACTGATCAACAAACTCAAATGCTATATTAACAAAGTTATCGGAGGGCGGAGCGTTGGTTTCTAGAAGAAAAGGGCCGAGACAAAGTGGTGATGAACAACCCAATTTTGGGCATTAATACTGGGGTCATTGATTTTTTTATAATTGGGCCTAAGTTTTCCACCAAGGGTGAAATTTTTTGGATCAAAACTAACATATACATTTTAAAAAAAAAAACTATTGGGCTACCCAGACTACAACCCAGGTGGCCATATACGTGCCTCCACCCGCCCTACTCCGAATAGTGAATTGGGTGGATCTTGATTACGCTAGTGTTTGGGAGAAATTTTAGAATGCAATTCTCACCTTTTATTTCACAAAATTTCACAAAATTTAAAAATTTTGTGAAAGAAAATCTAGAAGCTGTAACGCTCAGAAATTCGGCACGTAAATCCGCATGCATAACTAGGGGATTTAATAATTTTAAAATAATGTGAAAATGTGTCAAATTGTTTTAATGAGTGATTATTTAAATTATATGATTTATTAGCATGTTTTAAATATTTGTTTCGGCATTTAAATAGGTAGGAGGTGATTTATGAATTTATCTTAGAAAGTTTATTTTTTTTATCGCGTAGGCGGGACCGTGGACGGACGAAATATTACTTTTACACCCAAAATATTTTATGATATTTTTAGGAGCCTTAAAATATTATTTTATGGTATAATTTAAAGAAAATTAAGGAATTTAGATATATATTTAATTATGTGCTAGTTTTTACCCAAAATAAGTAATTTTAATGACTTTTAATAACTTTTAAAAATCTATTTAATTATTATTACGAGATTTTCATTATGTTACCTAACCTATATTTTTACTTATGTGTTTTAAATATATTTTATGGTATAATTATCTACTTAGTTTAATTAGTGTAATTTAATTTATTCTAACCTAAAAACCCACCTTATCTCACGCCAAAACTCACCTAGCCGCCTCCACCTTCTTCCTTCTCATCTCCCACGTTTTTACAGCAGAATCACTAGCCTCCATATCCAATTCTTCAAGGTTTTTAAATTAGTTTGAAGGTCTGTTCGTCCCGGCGAGCCCGATACGTGTCGATATCAACGTTTTGTTCAAATCTTCAACAAGGCACGTTCGAATCCCTTCCTTGCTCACCATTTAAATCCTATACAATGATTTTAATATGAATGATTTGTTTATGCATGTGTGTTCGGTTTTTAATTGATAAAATTTATGTTTCATGCAAGTCTAACGCTTGGATGCATTTAACCCTTTGTTTCAAGTTGTTTTTGGAAGGGATCCGGTTCGAGCTTGCTGGTTCATGTTGTAGGGTCGTTCTAGAGTCCTTTAGGGGTGTCTTGGGGTGGTGTCTTGGCCATGGAAAAAGGGCTGCATTCAAGCAAGACGCGGCTTTTTCCGGGACGCGGCAGATTCTTGCATCGGCTTGGTTATGGGTTCAGGTTCTTCATGCTGGTTCATGGTCGGACCAGGGACGAAGTAAGGGTTAGGGGTTCAAGTTAGGGTCCTTAGGGGCTGGGCTAGAGGTTGGCTTGGTCTTGGTAAGGGCTGGAACCAAGACTGGTCGTGAGTGTGTGCAGGTGGCGGGTCGCGCAGGTTCATGGGGAAGATAAGATCAGGTTGCTCGGTTAGGGGGCTGGCTGGACCAGGGGTCGGTCCGGCAGGACCCTGGGGAGGTCTTGCCGGTGGCACTCCGGCCATGGGTGGCCGGATCTGGGCATAAAAAGCAAGAAAAGTTGGGGCAGCCGTGAGGTTGTGAGCTTGAAGAAGGCCTCGTACAGAGAAGCTTTTGGGTTTAGGCGGGCAGGGCATGGGTCCAAGGGTCCGGGTCTGGGTCGGGTCATATTATGATGGGCCAATTTAGTTTTAGTCCGGGTCTAGATTTTATTATTTTGGGCTCGGGTATTTTATTTTAATTAATTAAGAGTTTAAGTTAGTAATTTATGGGTTGGGCTTGAGGGCCCAAGAAGCTTAATGGGCCAGGTCAGGTTGGGCTTTTGGATTTTTGGGTCAGTCTAAGAATTTTTGAGTTTAAGTCTAGCGGTCAGCAGCTCGAACAAGTCCTTGGAAAAATAAATGTTCGTAAATATATATTTTATTCATGCATGAATTTTTATTAGATATATAAGTATTATTTTTAAGAAAATAAATTAAATATATATTTACGGACAAATTTTCATGAAATAAAGAAATATTGAAAATTTTAAGTTCATGCATCATTAAAAATTTTCATGATAAGTTTAAGAGCATGTTATGAAAAATATTTTTATGGAAGTTGAAGTGAAGGTGGAAAGTGATGTGGTTGGAGGCCGGGATACCTGGGCCCGGTGACCTTCCTAATGATGTTTATGTATGATGAGCTTATGGATCCAGCTGAGAGGGCTGGTGAAGTGGCAGCACAGAGGTGGAAATCCCACCGTCGCGTACGTTGGTTTATAGATTGATCAATCGATTAGTATGATGCCACCGACATGGATACGACCTGTTGAGAACTAAGAAAATATGATAAGTTAATTTATGATATTTATGATGATACATGTTATAGCATGATGATTAAATAGTATGATTTTATTTCATGTTTATATTCATAATATTTTAAGAGCATGCACGTATAATTATTATTCACGTATTTTATATGATGTGTGCTTGTGTGTGGTTTCATTTTGTTATATAAGGATAGAACGTGCTGAGCCTCTAGGCTCACTAGATTGAAATGGTGCAGGTGAGCAGAATAATAATGAAGTTAATGTGTTTTCGACTGGCGGCGAGGGCGTATGAGTATCCAGGCGGCTAGAACCCGTGACCATTGCTCTAAGATGAATTTTATGTTGAGACTAGAACATTTATTTCCGCATATGTTTTATTATTAGATTTTTTTGTATTTATTTTATAAGTTTGCATGGATTTTTGTCAAGAAAATATTATTTAGGAATTTTATTATGACAATCTTATGGATTATTATTTAGTAATTAATGTTAGGTATTTATTTGCATGCATGTACTTTCGTTATTATTTATCTTTAATGTGTAAATTTATATTAAATTAAGTAAAGTTATTTTTAAGTATTATATATATATATGTATGGGCATATATATATATATATATTTATATTCATTATTTTATTATCAGAGAGTTTTAAAAAAAAAAAAAAATTCAGTAGAAGTTCTAGGATGTTTCAGAAGCTCTTCCAAAAACCACCTACAAAGTGAAAAAAATTTCTTTTTCTAAAATGTTATATTAATCAAATAGAGAATCACGATCACATGCATAGGAAAATTTAACGTACTTGTCCAAAACGACATTAAATGAACCAAAGCAAACAAAAAAAGATAGAATGTATGATAACTCTGAATCTAGGAGCCCAAGAATATTTGTGCTTTTTTGAAGTTTATTTGGGCTTGAGTCCATCATTGGCCCAATTTGTTTTAACTTTGGTGAGAAAGATTTAAATCCTTTATGTCGAGTTCATTTCATATTGTGTTTGTTTTGAAATTTACGAATAATGAAATGATTTCTTATGATTTTCGATGCACAAAATCCATATTATATGATAATGAGCACGTTTGGATTTCATAGATTTTTTTTTAAAAAAAAAGTGTTTTTTTTAGCTATGATTTTAGGCTTCTGAAAAAGCTCTAAATTTGACATAAAAAATATTTTTTTAAGCACTTACATGACCATCCAAATACCTTATAAAATAAAAAATCATTTTAATTTTTTTTTAGGTATGACTTTTGATACCAAACCGGGTCAATTTCTAAGAAAAATATGGTGTGACACTCTAGTTACAAATTCAGTTGTTCAAGCTATTCACAAAAATGTTGGAAATTTGGGTTGTGTACCCATTTAGAATCGATAAAATATTTGTGATGAAATTATTTCTCGATTACCAATTAGGGTGAATGAGAAATTAATAAAGTGTTCACAAATAATCGTTCGAATTTTATCGAGTAAAAAAATTGAATATAAATTTATTATATTTGAATCACCGAATTCAAATTCATATAATATATAATATATAATTAAGTGGAAATAAATGAAAAGAAAAGGTAAAAGCTTTTCGTGGCAGTTTAAATTCAGAATTGTGAATTGGTTGTTGAATGACACCTCTTCAATGCATGTCATGTGCACCTCTTTGTGACAATTAAGAATTGTCAATTTGAATATAAATTTGAATTCGATGATTCAAATTGGAAAACTCATTCAGCCGAATTATTGTATGTGAAGGGTAGTTATGCTTGACATCTTTTGAGAATCACCTTTTCATTTAAAATTCAATCTTTATGAATATAACTCATATGTTTGAATGCAAAAGTTTTGTTTTGTTTTGTTCTTTTTACAATTAAAAAGTCTGAAATTCCAAACTATATACATTTTCGTGCAAATCATTTTGTTGTATCGACGTTTTTGTTCTACATTCCAAAAAGTTCAAAAAGCATATTCCAAGTTCGTTGAGTTTTGTAATTTGAAGTGCTTACATTACAAAACGAAGTCGTTGTATCTTGAGAGAAAATTGTCGTATTCCATAAGATGAATCGATATTCCCAAAATCAATCCTAAATCTCAATCTTGCTGTTGAACTTTAACGTCAGAATGGAAAAAAGAGCAAATTATCTCTGAATTGACAAAATAATAACAGACAGAGAACAAATTGCTCTCCAATGCCAAGGTTTGGCTTTTTCTCTTCCGGTTTATACCATATAGGTACAAAATGCGGATAGGATAACTGAATTACACGTAATTGGTAGAGATGATAATTTTCCTCGCGGGTTTAGATACCCGCTGAGAAAACCCGAAACGGGGTGGGTTTGGGGGAATATTTTCGGGTATGGATTCGGGTTTGGGGATGGGATGATATCCGCATCCCCGAACCCGCCCCGATAATAACCGATAATAATAATAATAATATACAAATATTTTAATTATCAAATTTTATTAAATCTAAAATATTGTTAGAAAATTAAAATTTAAAGTATTATTATTATTTCGTTTATATATATTTTTATATATTATATATAATGTATCCGTTTATGATAGCATAGTTTTTTATAACATAAAAATATTATTTGAATTTCGTTCATGTTAATACACATATAAAGTATTTATACTAGTCCAAATAAATATATATATATTATTTATTTTGATAAATTTAGAAACAATGTATAATCTTAATAAATTTTTGATACATAGTATTTTTTTTATAATAATAATTTTGATGTATAAAAATATTTTGTATTTAAATATTTTAGATATTTTATTAAAAAATTGAATAATCATTTTTATATTCTTATATAATAAAATTTACTAATTCATATATATATATATATATTTGGGTATGGGTATGGGGGCGGGAACATGGTCCCCACGGGGATGGAGACGGGGAATCCCCGTTAAAAATTAATGGGGATTGGGGCGAGTATTGTGATCAGATTTGAATTCGGAGACGGGGATGGGGAAGGCATCCCCGTCCCGACCCGCCCCATTGTCGTTCCTAGTAATTGGAGTGAAAAAATTTAAAGAGGTAGATATTTAATATTTACTAAATTTTTAGTGATTTCAAAAAATAAAAAAATGGAACACTAGGACCAAACTAAACAAGGTTAAACATAATAAAAAAATTACAAAACCGAGCACTTACATGCAAAAAAAACAAGAAAACTATTAAAAAAAGATAAAAGAGCAAACAGTAATTGAATCGCAAACCTTGTAATTCAATTGAAGAAAAATGAATTATTTGAGGAGACCATGAGCTGGCTGAGGCAGAAATCCAAATCCACTCGGGCTAAAAAATTTCAACGAGGAACTAATAGATCACGAGTAAGATACCTATTAATTATAGTTTCAAAAATATTATCATTTACAAGATCTTCAATAATTTTTATATGGAACTCGCTAGATTTGAAAATCTTTGAGATTTACGCGGAGGTTCGAGCTCCTTATTAATGGATGTATTCGCGCCGGCCCTCTCGGGTGATGAATTATTGTCAATTCTTGGCTTAAAAAATAATCAAATATTGTTTCCCTTTCTCTCTCTTGATTTTACATTAAAACAACCAAAAATCATTTTAAATTGAGATTGAATCAAAGTAAATATTAATTTGCGCATTGTCAGAAAAAAATGTATGCAAAGTTTTACCAAATGAAACATCTAGACTTGAAAAACTCACAATCAAGTGTATTGTTTATCCATAGTTCAATTTGTTTTAAGCTTGATAAGCAAAACAAAAAAAAAAAAAAGAAAAAAAAGAAAAACCAGTGTGCTGAGCTATGCAGTAAACAAAAATATAAGCGAAACTCAATTGTGAGAAAGTAATTTCCGAAAAATAAAAAAACGACATTTCGTAAACATGATATCAAATAAAAGCACGAAGGAAAATTCAGTATCCAACTTACAATTACCTGAAAAATTTAGGTAGAGAGCGATATATGTCTATACAAGTGAAAACCCCCGTCGAGTTGCAATTTTAAAACCCAAGGTAAAAGAACGACAAGTAAAATACTATATTTTTCTTTTGGTGATGTCTCCCATCTCTTCAACGGGAGCAAAGTTACTCTGAAAATAAGAGAAAATTTGTGATTTTTACCAACAACTCAAAAAAAACATTGTGTATTTTCACATTGACCCAAAAAAAGAGGGAAAAAAACCTTTAATTGTTTGGATGTTGCATGCTTTGTAAAGTACCTTTAGACGACGACAATGGCTGATCAACGAACTCAAATGCTAGATTAACAAAGTCATCGGAGGGCGGAGCGTTGGTTTCTAGAAGAAAAGAGCTGAGGCGAAGTGGTGATGAACAGCCCAATTTTGGGCATTAATACTGTGCTCATTGATTTTTTATAACTGGGCCTACGTTTTCCATCAAGGCTGAAATTTTTTGGATCAAAACTAACATATAAATTAAAAAAAAACAATTGGGCCACCCGGGCTACAGCCCAGGTGGCCATATACGTGCCTCCGCCCGCCCTACTCCGAATAGTGAATTGGGTGGATCTCGATTCCAAAAACCACCTACGAAGCGAAAAAAGTACTTTTTCTAAAATGTTATATTAATCAGAGAGAGATTCACGATCACATGCATAGGAAAATTTAACATATTTGTCCGAAACGACATTAAAGGAACCAAAGAAAACGAAAAAAGATATAATGTATGATAACTCTGAATTCAGGAGCCCAAGAGTATTTGGGCTTTTCTGAAGACTATTTGGGGTTGATTCCATCACTGGCCCAATTTGTTTTAACTTTGGTGAGAAAGATTTAAATCCTTTATGTTGAGTTCATTTCATATTGTGTTTGTCTCTAAATTTACGAATAGTGAAATGATTTCTTATGTTTCGATGCACAAAATCCATATTATATGATAATGATCACGTTTGGATTTCATAGATTTTTTTAAAAAAAGTGTTTTTTTTAGCTCTGATTTTAGGCTTTTGAAAAAGATCTAAATTTGACTTAAAAAATATTTTTTAAGCACTTACATGACCATCCAAACACCTTATAAAGTAAAAAAAAACATTTTTTTAAAATATTTTTAGTTATGACTTTTGATACCAAACTGGGTCAATTTATAAGAAAATTATGGTGTGGCACTCTAGTTACAAATTCAGTTGTTCAAGTTATTCACAACAATGTTGGAAATTTGGATTGTGTATCCATTTAGAATCGATAAATTATTTGTGATGAAATTATTTCTCGATTACTAATTAGGGTGAATAAAAAATTAATAAAGTGTTCACAAATAATCGTTTGGATTTTATTGAGTAAAAATATTATATTTGAATCACCGAATTCAAATTCATAAAATATATAATATATAATTAAGTATAAATAAATGAAAAGAAACGATAAAAGCTTTTCGTGACAGTTTAAATTCAGAATTGTGAATTGGTGGTTGAATGACCTCTTCAATGCATGTCATGTACACCTCTTTGTGACAATTAAGAATTGTCAATTTGAATATGAATTTGAATTCGGTGATTCAAATTGAAAAACTCATTCAGCCGAATTATTGTATGTAAGGGGTTGTTATACTTGACATGTTTTGAGAATCAACTTTTCATTTAAAGTTTTCAATCTCTATAAATATAATTCATATGTTTGAATGCGAAAGTTTTTTTTTTCAATTACAAAGTCTTGAATTCCAAACTATATACATTTTCGTGCAAATCATTTTGTTGCATCGAAATTTGTGTTCTATATTCCGGAAAGTTCAAAAATCATATTCAAAGTTCGTCGAGTTTTGTAATTTGTAGTGCTTCTATTACAAAATGAAATCGTTGTATCTTGAGATACGATTGTCGTATTCCATAAGATGAATCGATATTCCCAAAATCAATCCTAAATCTCAACCTTGCTGCTGAACTTTAACGTTAGAAGGGAAAAAAGAGCAAATTACCTCTAAATTGACAAAATAATAACAGACAGAAAACAAAACGAACTTCATTGTTCTCTTTCGGTTTATACCATATAGATGCAAAACGCGGATAGGGTAACTAAATTACATGTAATTGGAGTGGAAAAAATTTAAAGAGGTGGATATATAATATTCACTAAACTTTTAGTGATTTAGAAAAATAGAAAAATGAAACACTAGGACAAAACTAAACAAGGTTAAACAGAATAAAAAAAACAAAAAAATTACAAAATCGAGCACTTTCATGCAAAAAAAAAACTCTTAACAAAGATAACAAAGCAAACATTAATCGAATCGCAAACCTTGTAATTCAATTGAAGAAAAAGGAATTATTTGGGTAGACAGCTGGCGGAGGCAGGAATCAAAATCCACTCGGGCTAAAAAAATTCAGCGAGAAACTAATAGATCACGAGTAAGATACCTATTCATTGTAGTTTCAAAAGTATTCTCATTTACAAGGTCTTCAATAATTTTTATATGGAGCTTGCAAGATTTGAAAACCTTTGAGATTTACACGGATGTCCGAGCTCCTTATTAATGGATGTATTCGTGTCGGCCTCGTCGGATGATGAATGATTGTCAATTATTGGCTTAAAAAAGAATCAAATATTGTTTCCTTTTTTTCTCTTGATTTGACATTAAAATAACCAAAAATCATTTTAAATTGAGAATGAATCAAAGTAAATATTAATTTGCGCATTGCCTGAAAAAAATATGTGCAAAGTTTTACAAAATGAAACATCTAGACTTGAAAAACCCACAATTGAGGGTATTGATTATCCAAAGTTCAGTTTTTTTTAAGCATGATAAGCAAAAAAAAAAAGAAAAAAGAAAAAAGAAAGAAAAATCACTGTGCTGAGCTATTTAATAAACAAAAATATAGGCGAAATTCAATTGTGAGAAAGTAATTCCCAAAAAATAAAGAAACGATATTTCGTAAATATGATATCAAATAGAAGCACGAAGAAAAATTCAGTATCCAACTTTCAATTATCAGAAAATTTTAAATAGAGAGTGATATATGTCTGTACAAGTGAAACCCCCGTCGAGTTGCAATTTTGAAACCCATGGTAAAAGAATAACAAGTAAAATAATATATTTTTCTTTTGGTGATGTCTCATATCTCTTCAACGTGAGCAAAATTACTTTGTAAATAAGAGAAAATTTGTGAATTTTACCAACAACTCAAAAAAAAAAAACATTGTGTCTTTTAAAATTGACCCAAAAAAAGAGGGAAAAAAAAACCTTTAATTGCTTGGATTTTGCATGCATTGTAAAGTACCTTTAGACGGCGACAATGACTTATCAACGAACTCAAATGATAGAGTAACAAAGTCATCGGAGGGCGGAGCGTTGGTTTCTAGAAGAAAAGGGCTGAGGCGAAGTGGTGATGAACAACCCAATTTTGGGCATTAATACTCGGCTCATTGATTTTTTATAACTGGGCCTAAGTTTTTCATCAGGGCTGAAATTTTTTGGATCAAACCCGCCCTTCTCCGAATAGTGAATTGGGTGGATCTCGATTACGCTGGTGTTTGAGAGAGTTTCTAAGAAGCACTTCTCAGCTTTTCTTTCACAAAATTTCACAAAATAATAAATTTTGTAAAAAAAAAGCTAGAAGCTCTTTCAAACACCACCTACGAAGCGAAAAAAAATACTTTTTCTAAAATGTTATATTAATCAAAGGAAGATTCACGATCACATGCATAGGGAAGTTTAACCTACTTGTCCGAAACGACACTAAGGGTAGGGGTGTTCATGGTTTGGTTAACCGCCCGAACTGAGCCGAAACCAAAAATTCAGTTTGAACCAAAAACCGAACCGAAAATTCGGTTCGGTTTTCGGATTTTTGGATTTTCGGTTCGGTTCGGTTCGGTTCGTTTCGGTTTTTTTCGGTCGGTTCACCGAACCGAACCAAAAACTGATTTTTTTGAATATTTAATTATTTTTTAATATTTTAATTAATATTTTTATTTGTTTTTATTAATAAATAAATATAAAATAAATAAAATAATTTAAAAATATATAAATTCGGTTAAACCGAAAACCGAACCGAAAAACCAAAAAAATTTTGGTTTTTAACCGAACCGAACCGTTAAATTTGGTTCGGTTTTCGGTTCGGATTTTCGGTGAATTTCGGTTCGGTTAACCGAAATTTCGGTTCGGTTCGGTTCGGACTGAATGAACACCCCTAATTAAGGGAACCAAAGCAAACGAAAAAAGATAGAATGTATGATAACTATGAATCTAGGAGCGCAATAGTATTTGAGCTTTTCTGAAGACTATTTGGGTTTGAGTCCATCACTGGCCCAATTTGTTTTAACTTTGGTGATAAATATTTAAATCATTTATGTCGAGTTCATTTCATATTGTGTTTGTCTTGAAATTTACGAATAATGAAATGATATTTTATTATTTTCGATGACAAAATCCATATTATATGATAATGAGCACGTTTGGATTTTATAGACTTTTTTTTTAAAAAAAATGTTTTTTTGAACTCTTATTTTAGGCTTTTGAAAAAAACTCTAAATTTGACTTAAAAAACATTTTTTTAAGCACTTACATGACCATCCAAACACCTTATAAAGTAAAAAAAACATTTTTTTTAAAAAATATTTTCCAGGTATGACTTTTGATACTAAACTGGGTCAATTTCTAAGAAAATTATGGTGTGGCACTCTAGTTACAAATTCAGTTGTTCAAACTATTCACAACAATGTTGGAAATTTGGGTTGTGTACCCATTTAGAATCGATAAAATATTTGTGATGAAATTATTTCTCGATTACCAATTAGGGTGAATGAGAAATTAATAAAGTGTTCACAAATAATCGTTTGGATTTTATCGAGTAAAAATATTGAATATAAAAATATTATATTTGAATCATCGAATTCAAATTCATATAATATATATATTATATAATTAAGTAGAAAGAAATGAAAAGAAAAGGTAAAAGCTTTTCCTGGAAGTTTAAATTTAAAATTGTGAATTGATGGTTGAATGACACCCTTTAATGCATGCCATGTGCACCTCTTTGTGACAATTAAGAATTATTAATTTGAATATGAATTTGAATTCGGTGATTCAAATTGGAAAACTCATTCAGCCGAATTTTTGTATTTGAGGGGTAGTTATGCTTGACATCTTTTGAGAATCACCTTTTCATTTGAGTTTTCAATCTCTACAAATAGAACTCATTTGTTTGAATGCAAAAATTTTGTTTTGTTTTTTTTTTTTTCAATTACAAAGTCTTGAATTCCAAACTATATACATTTTCGTGCAAATCATTTTGTTGCATCGAAATTTTTTTCTACATTCCGGAAAGTTCAAAAAGTATATTCAAAGTCGTCGAGTTTTGTAATTTGGAGTGCTCCTATTACAAGACGAAGTCGTTGTATATTGGGAAACGATTGCCGTATTCCATAAGCACCGTGTTTGGGGAAAATTCGTATTAAGGACATAGAGTTTAACTCTAGCTTCGACTAAAAATTTCAGATCAAATTTTTGTTCTTGCCTCAAGTCGTGTCCCGACATTTGTCAAGACAACAATCGAAAAATCTTCTCAGATTTGTACAGTACTCTAGAACCAACAAACAATGCATTGCAAACTCCAGAAGATCCAATCTTGGAACAGATCAGATTGGAGTGTGATTCTCGGAATGAAAATAAGGTTAAATATTGTCCACGTTCGGCTAATGAGATGACTCATACTCTTGCGCAAATGGCACTCGATGCAAACAAGAATATGGTTTTTTGTGATTCTATTCCACTAATTTTGGATGTATTTGCGCAAATTGATAATGTAATTGGGTGATGTTTAATGGGGAAAGTCTCGATAAATCCCCATTAGGAATCTCAAATGATTCCTCAGTCCCTGTGTAAGAGTTTATGTGTTCTAGCTCCCTGACAAATGCCTACAATATGTTTGAGATCCCTATTCATGACCAATTGACAAAACTACCCCCAATTTCTTTGATAACCCCACAATACCCTTTCTTCATTTTTAAAATACTTAATATTATCAGAGTCAGACAATTATTTCCCTCCTTCATCAACCAATTCTTCTTCGACGATAAAAAGAACTGATCTTTAGCGACAATCTGCTTAGTCTTGATGATGGCACCGATGACGATGAGAGGCAAACATTCGAAAGAAAAGTCAGGTTCAGGCACTGGTAAAGTGAGGAAGGAAAAAAATCGCCAAATATGATGATGAAGAAGAAGAAGAAATCCGAAACAGGTTAAACATGTATTCTATTATTGAAATCAACCACAATCTATTATTTTTCGCGAGTAACCCACAATTTAATCATTTTGATGAATAATTTTGGTCTCAATTAATTTTTAAAATCTTTTCTAGTTTCGTTTTGTCCCAATTTTTTAGGGTTTTGTTGTCAAGTGTGTTGGTACTTTTATTTTTTGCATAATTTGTTATGTTTTGATTGATATTTTTGTCGAAAAATTGAAATGATTATTCTGAATTTCGTATTTATTTGTTACAATTCTTCATGATATATATTTTATCCCCAATTGTTAGGGTTTTGTTCTTGAAGATTTTTGTTAAAGTATATCTTGGTTTAGAACATCAATCTTTGTCAATGAATGACATTTTGTTATGAAATTTGACGGTTTTGTTGTTGTGAATTTACATTGGACAGTTTTATATAGCTAATTCGACAAATGACTAGTTTTTGGAAATATATTGTAAATTGTTCCCAAATATGATTGGGTTGTTCTTGACCATTCCATATTTTATTATTTGATTTGATAATGATAATATTTTGTACAAATTTTTAAATATTAGAAATGGCCGATGAAGAGGAAATAAATGATGATGTTGAGTTGATGAATAGTGGAAAGGTAATATTTACACGATGTTCCCCTGCTTATTGTAAAAAAATCATGGAAGAGTTGAAGCCGATTGTAGGGAACAAACAACTCAGTAGGATAAAGAATACTCCAGTTGGTAAATGGATAGACATGTCAGTTCTTCCTGTGAGTAGTGGCAGAGTAGACTATCTCTTTAAAAGATTTGATAGCCCTTCGTGCTTTTTCATTGTTGGTGGTGATATTTCCATTCCTTTCACGTCAAGAGACTTCTCCATCGTGCTTGGTTTGCATCAGAGAGGTCAACAAGTTGATTTGGACTCAAGCTTGAATCAAGCTTCCTGTCTCGACACTTCGAAATAAAAATAAGCAACACTCACAGGATTGTTATAAAAAAGAAGCTTGTTTCACTTGCGAGTAGTAATGTCGAAGCTGACATTGATGATTTTGTTCGGATGTTTATTTTGTTTCTATTCAATTGTGTAATATTCTCCACCGGTAATTATATTACTCCTGGTTTTATTTTTTCTTATATGGATGATCTGAGCACATTTTTTAAGTTTTCTTGGGGAGATGCTGCATTTCGGTTTCTTTACCGAGAATTAGATAATCAAGGAAGCAAACTTTACTTGGATGGTTGCACAGTTGGATTGATGGTGAGTATTAAGTTCTATCAGTTATTATGCTATTAATTTTTTGAATTTGTTTAAATATATAAGTTTTTGAATTTGTTTAAATATATAATTTTTGGCTTAGGCTTGGTTTTACGAGAGAGTGTCATCATTAGGTGTACCACGTGGTGTTCATATCTTTCCTCGTTTGTTTCGTTTTGGAAAAAGCAAGATCCATTTGGATGCTGTCAAAGCTGAATCGGTTTTTGATTCCATATCTTCAACCAAGGTATCTTTCATATTACTTATCCTATTTTGAATGTAGGAGCATTAATATATATATTTATTTTTGGATTAGGTTTTGTCAATATATCCCTTTCCAGAGGAGGAAATGTTATTGGACAACAAGATAATTCTAGTAGCATCCTATATTTGATATTTTTAGAAATAAAAAATCATTCTGTATTATAATTTGTTTATTATTGTAGTTGGTGCTGCCGGTTTTGAAGGAACAAGGAGGCAGTCCAAATAATTGTGAACTCGACAAAACGGTGAAGAAACAAATGGCTGAGATAAAAATGTTGAAAAATATTTGTGCACAGTTGAAACGTGAAAGAGTTGAAGCGAAGAGGAAGCTGTTTGATGTGAAAGAAAATGTAGTGTTGGAGAAGAAAGTTGCTCAAAATCGCAAAGGAAAGGATGTTGTAGTTGACAATGATCCGAGTTCTGATGACGGTGTTGATGGGGCCGATAAGATAATTGAAGAAGAAGAGTTGATTTTGAGACATGACCAAGGTGGTAATTTTTTTGATTTTTTTGATGTGCCTACCCATAATTCTGTTGATTACTCGTTGAAGGAAAAAAGGGCAGATGATGACCAAATGGTTACGAGCAAAAGTGTTGGTTTATCTGAAAATGTGAATGCAGAAAGTGAGGTTGTTCAGAAATTGGTTGAGAGCAAAATTCCAGATATTTGTGAATTTAAGAAGGGTGAAGATGTATGTGCTGATGGATTGGATAAGGGAAAGAGTGTGGCTTGTGTCGAATTTGAGATGAAAGAAAGTATAGGTGTTGATGACTTGGGGGATGAAAAATGTGTTGTTGGTGCTGAGCTTGAGAGGGATAAAAATGAAGAAAGTGGTTACATGGAAATGGAAAAAAGCAAAGCCGATGGAGAGAATTCTCTTAACGAATCATGTGACGGTAGTAGTGAAGATCTGAATGAGATTGATAAGTTGTTGGATAATATTGTAACAAAAGTGGTTAAAGAGAATAATGTTTCTACGGGTGATATTTCAACCAATGTGGTTGAAAGTCGTATTGATAAGAATACTTCAGACAAAAGTGGTGGGCTGGACGATACTGACGATAATTCTGAGAAGGTTGAGAAAGTCATTAATTTCCAATATTCTATTGTCGATAATGTCAGAACGAGGGGTGATCGGGTAAAGAAAAGAAAATAGTCAATGTTCGTGACTCCACCCAGTACCACGCCAAAGAGGAAGGGCAGAAAAAAGGTGTGACTTTGATAGGAACCTAATTTAACCTTGATTATTTGATATTGAAGTCCTATATTTTAATTCTTGGAAATCTTTATTGTTTTTTACCATCTTTGTGTATTCTGGCGTAGGCAAATAAAATAATTGATGTTGAGGAGCTGTAGTAGCCCGGTTCCATTTTACGAGATTAAGTGATTTTAAACATGTTAGAAAATGACATATAATTTTTAAAAGTGTCAAAACATGTTTAAGGAGTCCTTATTTGGTTAAAATAAGTGGAAAATCAAATCTGGAATGTCCGAAAATGGTGGGATAGGTCCCGGGGGTCCCGGAGGACCAAAACCAGTTCGGAAGCATGAGAAACAGTTCGGAGCTACCGGGCAGATCGGAGCTTCCGATCCGAGAACGGAGCTTCCGATCCGAGAACGGAGATTCCGATCTCAACCAGAAACAGGTGTCAAGGAGATTGAAACACGTGGCTAGATGTAGGAGATTGGAGCTTCCGATCTCGGCCGTCCAAAACGTGGCAAACATGCACCGATCGGAGCTTCCGATCAGGATATTGGAGCTTCCGATCGTGACCTATAAATAGGGGTCCGAATCCCTCATTTTTAAGTGCAATTTTCCCTCTCCTCTCCCAGTAATTGATCTATTTAAGGGCTTCAGGACTCTTTCTTTAAGAGTTGGAGTAGGAAATAGTTTATTTTATAGCGGACAGTGTCCGCAGTAGCAGCCAGGCGGCGAAGCTCTGGCGAGGCGTCTAGGAGTCGTAGCTAGGCTATGCCCAGGCTCTGGGGCATGCGACATCAGCGGGCTAACGACGAACGAAGGTATGGCTTTGGTTCCCTATGGTAAATAGGGAGTAGGCTATAGTTTAATTAAGGCTTTTAGAGCCTAGTAGGTTTGGCATGCTAGGTAATGCATGGTTATTTATGCTGTAGTGCTGTATGGTAGGCTTGGACCTAGAGGGGGAGCTTCTAGGATCTGCCTTAGTAAGGTACAGAAGTATTATTCGAGATATTCAGATTGAGTATGCATGTATTATGTGTTTGCATGGATTATGTGATTGTATGTTTTATATGCCTTTATATACAACATGTCATGACTGTATGTTTCATACATGAGCATATTGAGCTTTTACCTTAGAGGTATCCTGTAGTAGGGCGCTCACCCTACGAGTTTATGGATGGTTAGATACGTAAGTCTTGTGTCAGGTCACCTTTATGGTTGGACACATGTACTAGTATCAGGTCAACATTATCCACTGGGTATATGAGCCACCTCCTGATGCGACGGCGCAACGTGCTATATACCCTTGGCCCGGTCTATGAGCTTGTTTCTTGACCTGAGAGTCTTGGTACCCAGTTCACTTGCATGCATGCACACATAACACTGTATACTCATACTCTCGTACTGAGCATGTTAGGCTCACTTTCGGTTATTTTCTGTTGGCTGGATGCCCTATTCCATGGGGCAGATGTAGGTAGTTCTCCCGGAGACAGAGAGGTTAGGTGGTGACCAAGGCTGGATAGCGGGGTTGGCCACTAGGTTTTGCTTACCTGGTATTTGACTTACTTTAATTTCGCAGTTTCTCTGATTAAGATTATTTTATTAATTAATTGCATGCTTAAGTTCTGATTAGTAGGTGATCACAGTGCAGGTCACTACAGGAGCTACCTGATAACGACTTGAGTAAGGCTTGGACTGGTGAATATCAAGGTAGAACAGATTTCTGTGGACATGAAGAAGCCACTGACGATTAGAAAAATTTGCTGACAGAATATCTTTCGAGTGATGACATAGCGTATGACTTTTTATCTGAAAGATCGTGTATTTTTTAAATTTTTTTTGCTGGGATCTTTTTTGAATACAAAATAATTCTTATTTTCTTGTAGTGTTGATGTTTGGCAAGACGAAATTGTCCATTTACCAGGGTCCATTTTCTGTGATTTCTTGTTTGGTAAGCTTGTTAGTCATGAGATTATAAATGTTCAAATGCGCATGATGGAAAAATACAGTGTGGACAATGGAAATGAAATATTTTGCATGGATACTTTGGTGCAGGTTAGTAAAATTTAAATGTTTTACGTTTGATATACTATACACTTGAGTTAGTTTTTCAATTTTCTTAATCTTTTGTTTGCAGGAAGAATTGTTTGAGCACCTCAAAAAATTTGAGAAAAAATGAAGGTTCAAAACAATGATTACGGCTCCTTTTTTTCGCGACTCTCTTCTGCCTCGAAGTTATTTTTGCAGAAAATGAATGGTGATTTGTTTAAGAGATGCAAATACCTCATTTTTCTAATCAATAGCCGAGTGCATTGGTTTCTGCTAGTGTTTCACGCAAAAGAAGGGATATTCAAAATGTGGAATTCACTTTCCGATTCGTTCAGCCCAGGGGCATGTAGAACTTTGGTGAGTCTTCGTTGTGTCATGTTATGTGAATTGTATAAATGTATTTTGATAATATTTATCTTTGAAGGCACGTTTTTTGGTTGGTTGGGTTCGTCATCATTCAAATTTCATTATATCCGACTCTGATGTGTTGAGGGAGCGTATGCGTCATCAAGACGAAACACTTGACTGTGATGTTTATTCATGTATGTGGGTAGAGTGTCTAGCCCGTGACTCAGATGAAATGTGGATGTAACACCAAGAACTTTTAAAATTTGAATATCATG